>NC_046658.1:118726262-118747062 GCF_010883055.1 Belonocnema kinseyi
TTCTTTTAACAAAATCGATTTTTGTAGTCAGTAAAATAAATTAAAAAAAGTAAAATCATTTTCCCAGAAAATATTTACAAAATCGCTTCAAGGGAATAGTATGTTTTCACCTAGAAGTCACGTTGTTGCATGCATAGCAATCAACTCTATTGATTTTGGCGCAAGAACAAGGTCATTAATGCAGATACATCACTATCAGTTTTGGCAACAAAAACGACGAAAAGGATTGTTAGTAGTGGTTCACTAATAGAATTGTGCGAAGTCATTTACCGATTGATTTACTATAATCCTTAGTAGAAAAATACTGATCAAGTAATGTTTACTAAAGCCATTGGTAAGCGAATTCGAACTAATTCATTAGTAGAAAACTACTGATTTAGGTTTAAAGAGAAATAGTTTCTTTCGAAGATTTTCATATTTAATATCTGTATAAACTATTAATTTAGATATATTTAATGGATTAATGGCGTATACAGTTCAAATAAAGGTGATAGCGATTTTACGCATTAAAATATTATAATTACTCTTAATATTAATTCTTAATTCTGCATGTTGCAAGAACATACTATAGAAAATGTCTTTAACAATGAGGATGGGGTTTAAAATTCCAAAAATAACACTTACGTAATTTATGGATAATCCCTTCTCGCACTTTGCTAAAACTCTACAAAATCCTTGTCGAATTAACTTCAAAAGTCGAAAACTCTTTCAAAAGTTTAAACACATTTTTTATTCTATCAATTTTTCGAGAAAAAAGATTGTTTTCTGCATGAGATAACAATAAAAGTTGCATAACTAAAAACTCCCTCAGCTGATTAGATGCTTCAGTCTTTATAAAATTTTCTCCTTAAGTTACGATGGCATCTACGTACCTACTGCGTTAGCTAACTTTTACCTGACCTTTTTGTTCGCTAATTATATATATACACGAACACAGAGAGACATTACTTATCTCATTTCACAGGGCTGCATTTCATATCCATTTTCCCAAACGAGGATTTTGTGAATGAAAATGTCTTTTTTTTATAAAAATGATATAAAAATTAAATTATTAAAGTTACGACTGCATGTTGAAATTAGTCGAAGCTTCAAATTAATAAGGATTTTTTTTCAAAATTCATCAAAAATATTCCAATCTTTGAGTTGAGTGGATGATTTGGTAAGCTTTATATGAAAAATTAAGTGTTTGTATTTTGTTTTATTTATTTAGATATAACAATAAATGACAGAGCGCTCAAATGATTCTTGATGAAAAGAATTAACATTAAATTTAAATTGAGGGTTTCAAGTAAATAAAAATAGTCAATTTTTATAAGACTTGGGATACAAAATAAACTCCCTTTTAGGCAGCCAAAAGAACATAAAAAATTCTTACATTTTATTATTGTTTTGAATTAAATACTAACTTTAATTTCGTCGAAATTAAATTTAACAATTAAAGAAACAGAGTCATCACGGCTCAGAGGGTATCGTGATTGTATTGTATTGTTCCAACATGGCAACCATGCCACGCTGGCGCGGCTTCGATTCCCAAAGCAGAAAGCGCAGCTGGATGTGTTTGCTGGCAGTTTATGCGACTAGAAACTTTCAATTAATAAAATAAACAAATTTAAGGACATGTTCCTACCATATATCACGCAAAACCTTTTTGGATGAATTTTGAACTCCTTCTTCCACCTCATAACGCCACCGTAACAATAGATAATGCCCCTCCCCACCCATTTTTTCGTACCTTTCAGTTGTTTGATTCTTTCACAATAAATAGAACGTCTTCTATGAGTTAAAAAAATATTAATTATTTTCTATGTGTACAGTTTTCGATAATACATAATATGAAGTCTTATTTTAGACCAAAACATTTTTGATCAAGTTATAATTTTTTGGGAAATATCAACAAAAATATTAAAATTTTGGATTTAGTTAATGACACCCTGATATTTCATTTAAAAAAATATCTTCCACGTATATTTTCTCGTATCGTTTACAGTAACTTTACGAATTTTCATAATGCTGATTTTGCAAATCGTAAATAAGTCTCTCATTACTTAGCAGACAGGGTACCATTGGTACCAGTCGGCTGATTACTTTACACTAAGGTAAAATTCCCGAGGTTACACGCCTGTAACGTGCTGCCTCTAGCGGAGTCCGCCAGCGATATCTGTGGTTCACTATGGAAAGCTTATCTCAGTTTGGTGTTACTTTGAAAAAAACACTGTTAAAAAGTGCTTGCATCAATTCCGGTAACAAAGCGTTGAATTCAGAAAAATTCCCCCCAACGGGAACAGAAACAGTGTGAAAAATATTCAAATTTATATTTATTTATATTTCAATAATTTATTTAAACGTCTTAAAAATGCAACAAAGAAATATATGCAAATGTGTGAATTTAAATAATTTAAACTCTAGAGAGGCAGAGTTGAATTGTTGAGAATTAAAATTTCAGAATTGACATTCCGCATGAAGGAATTAAAACAACTTATTACACATATTTTGTGAACTCATTGGAAGGAATTAAATACAGTCAAAATATGACCACTTCTGAGGAATAAAAAATATCTCTGTGAGCTGCGTTACCGATACAATTAGAAGGAATTAAATATATTGAAAATACGTTCTCTTTGGGAAAATTGAAAACTGTGTGGCGGTCGCTATGGAAATAGAAGTGAATAAGTTTAGAAGGTATCTTATTCTTATTGTGGCATTTAAGACGGTAAAATCGCGCATTCAAAATAATAGAATAATCTTCACTTTTGCGCTGAAGTCTCAAAATATTAATTTTTCTCTAATTTACGATTATTACTGAGATTACAGGGTTCGCAGCGCAAAAGGAGCTCAAAAAGGGGGAAGTATGTTAATTTTTCACGAAAAAGGAGAAAATGGGGGAAAGATTAAACACTTAATTATAAATGATGTTAAATGATGTTTTAATCATTGTTGTTGAATACACTTCCTAGTGGGCACAAAATTTGGCGACGTCTTGACGACATCGTTACGACATCTTCACGACCACTTTACGACATCCTATGTCCATGTCGTTAAGGTGTCTTTACGATATCGTAAATAAGTCATATGATCTGACGCTGTCTTTACGATATCGCAAAGACACCGAAACGACATAGACATAGGATATCATTAAGATGTCGTAACGATGTCGTAAAGACGTTGCCAAATTTGGTGCCCACTGGGTTAGATTGTTGGAAATCTATTAACGGCGATATCTTTAAAAGCGCTTACACATTAAACGTTTTTTTATATATTTCATATGATAGAAAAAATTCTAAAACTATCCGAACAATTTAGAAAGATACTATGAAGTCATTGTTTTAAAATGAGGTTAAGAATTGAAAAAGTGTTAATTAAATTCAGAGTTATTACAATTTTACGAGAAACAGGCATGTATATCATTTTCGTCAATGGTGTACATTAATATTTTTTAATTTCCATTGAATTTTTTTTCCTGTAAATAAATACAAGTCAATATTTATATTTGGAAAATACAGATAATATTCATTTATCTTTAGAAACTACAAGTGAATATGTTGTAGTCCTAAAAAGTACAAGTCATTGTTTTATATTCATTTAAAGTACATGTTAAAATTTCCCAATCACTGCAAAATATAAGTTAAAACTTTTTCATCATTCAAAGGCTACAAGCAAAAATTAAAGAAATTGTTTTAAATTAATAATTTAATAATTTCGAAAATATTGACGGCTCCACATATACAGATTTAAGTCATTTTTCCGATTTTGAATTTTTATGATAACATGAATAACATTTTTCTTATTTTAATTTAATAATAATAAACAAACTAATAGGGTTACTTTTTCATTTTCACAGTTGGAATGCTTCAACTCTAGTCAATTAAATATTAAATATTAAATATTAAATATATCAAACATATGTCAAATGCTCCGATATTTAAATAAAATATTATATTGTGTACGAAGGCAGCGAAGTAGTCTTTTTACGACTGAGCGTGAGGTTTTGAAAACACACGTAATCAAAAAAGACTTTGGTATACATAATAAGAATAGCTAAAAGAGTATCGTGTCCGAGTTTTCTTATGAATGCAACTTTTATAGAAAAAATTGTGATGATTCCATTGATTACTTAAAGTAAAAATAAAAATGATTGACAATGGGGAAAAGTTATTGCTTAATTGAAACTTTTATCACACTATCAAACATGTTTACTGGAAAATGCTTGTTAATAGCATTGAGATAAAAACTTTCTATAAAAATTTTCATTATTGTGTACCGTATTTATGAATTTTAATAACCATTTTAAATTTGATTAGGCTCTCCCAAAGAAATTTCCAAGAGTAAATTAGAGCAGTATATGGACAGAAAAGACCTGAAATGGTATACGGACTGAACCAGAACTGTACCATTCTGCAGTGGAGCCGTCGATATTTCTGTAAAAAATATTCAACGAAAAATTAAATGTTAAAAATATTCTATAATTCGAATTACGATAATTCGAAATATAAGAGCTTTCATTTGTGAAACTCAAGGAAGATGTATAACTGAATACATAGACAATATATACCCGAGTTCTGGCCTCTTCTGGTATAATCCAGCTTTAAGAAGGTTATAGACAATGAAAATTGACTATTTTGTCTAGTGTGTTTCGAAAACTGGTATATGGGGCAGAGTACGTCAAGCGTTCCCACCTAAAATTAATTTGTTTGGATTGGGTTGAAACTCTACTGGAATATAGTCCTAGTTGACCTACATTAACCCTTAAAGGTCCCCTTATTTTGGTATAACGCTGAGGTCCTCATGGGGTCGTTGAAGACCAGAGCCGTAATTTTTTATTGCGTAGAAGCTTTTTAATATTTTGGCGTGAAATTTTGTTGGGCGTTCCTGTAAGTCTCTTGTTATAAGATAATCTTACTTGTTAATCAGTATAAAGTGTCAGAGTACTAACGACACCATGGGGACCTTTAAGGGTTAATCAACCAAACCATAGGTTCATTTAGGATGATCCGATTGGACTTTTATTTTAGTATTTTGGAAAGCTGTTTTCACATACTTTAAGACCATTATAAAGATATATATTTCTTAAATTTTTTTTTGAAAATCAAAATTGAAATTGATTTTTTTATGAAAAACCATATTGAAAAAAAATTTCTATTAAAAAAAATATCTTTTTTATACGATAATCGTCTAAACATATAGTTGAATGTAATTTTAAGGCACATTAGACCTTACAGTATTCGTGCAGGAGCGCTGCGGAAGTTTAGCGTGGTACCCTCGAGCGTAAAAATCTACATTTGACCAAGAAAACATTTCCGGCCCACCTTTGATTCTAAATCATTTCAAAGAGTATAAATAAAGATATTTTTTTAAAGAGAATTTTTTTTAATATGTTTTTTTTTCTTTCAAAAAATCAATCTGAATATTGATTTAAAAAAATAATATAAGAAAAGATAGCTTTTTAATAGTTTTAAAGTTCATGAAAAGAGCTTTCCAAAAAACTATAATAAAAGTCCAATCGGATCATCCCAAAAGAAGTTACACTAACGTGAAGGCGAAGAAACGCGTGAACTAATGTTGCAACATACTCAGTCTAAGTTTTCCATCTTAATTCTAAAGTTGACAATTTTGCGTGCAATAAGAAGATTGGGAATTATAAAACGTTAAATTTAAGTGAGAAAATAAAAATAATTCGTTTAATTTAATATTATTTATAATTATAATTTTAAACCTAAATTATTATTACTGATTTTTAATTTATTAGGATATCGCCTGAAAACAAAATTATTTGTTAATTCGAATTTTTGCCGCGCTCCATGCCACTTCAAATTATGGAACTTTCAATGCATATAATAGGGGTGTTAAAAAGGAGTATGTCTGAATTTCAATTTGCATTTTTGATATTTTTGTTCCTTTTGGTTTAAAAATGAATCACGTGGAAGAAGACATAAATCGGATAATATTTTAGAGTTCGCTCGTCTCAATTTTTTTCAAAAACGGCAGATCATAACGAAAAAATATATAGAATATAAAAGCTGCAGATCATTGAAGTGAGTTTTTTTGTGTTAATATTTTTAAATTTCATTGTGCATAGTTAAAGGGTTATGCGATGATAGTTGTTACAAGAGAAGCATTAATTATCTATTTCACTTACTGGGATGTCTTTAATACACATTTGAGTTATTTTTTGGTCCTTAAAAAATTCATATGAACCTGTTAAATTAATATTATTGAAGAATTAGCTTATATGAATTGTTTTCTTTTTAAGAACAAACAAAATAATTTAAATGTATATCAAAGACCTTTTAGTAGGTGGAATAGATAATTAACGCTTTCTTATAACAATTGAGCGACTTTGAAATAATATCTAAATTATTTTTCCTTTCACGTGGTTTAATTTTAACCCAATAAATAAAAAGTGCATATTGAGATTCAAACTTCCTTTTTTCTGGACACACATAATTTACATAATAATTCTGTAGGAAACAGTCAACGAGAAATAATAGAAAAATATTCGATTAGAAAATAGCCCATCATAAAAATATTCAATGTAGAAATATATAAATAGTTCTTACGTAGATTTAATAATTTCAGAGAATTTGTAAAATAATTTATTTTTAAATGTCGTGTATTTAAAGGAGAAAGGAGAAGTTTTTTGATAATAGGGGGAAAAGGTGCATTTAAAAAATGAGAAACGTTCCAATTGAAAATGATTAATTATGATAAATTTGTATCTTAAAATGTTCTTGTTTTGTTAGAATTATCAATTAATATCCGATTTTTTTTAAGATGACAGCTTGAGATTTAGTAGAAACGGATATATGTATGCATGTTTCTATATAATATATAAGTAATCACGTGCGTAAGGGGTAGTTCTCAGGATTTAAAGCCAGGTGTATGACATGCAGAACGAGGAACGAGTTCTTTCAATCTATACCTTTTACGTCACGCGCAGCAGTTTCGTAAAATTATGCCATTTCGTGAGGTTCCATAAGGTTCATTTGATTTTCTTGTACGATAAGTAAATGACCCTAGCTCTTTATAGCTCCTAGTTTGTAAAATGTTTTTTATTCAAATCGGATACGTCAGGAAACTTACATCAGGACAACCGTATGATTCAGACAATATTGAATATGCACAAGTACAACAATAAGTCAAATAGAACAACTTATTTTACTTCCTCTTAGTAGGGTCGCCGAAAAACTTTATTTTCAAATTCCTTGACTTTTCCCCAACTTTTTCCTGACTAATTTTTCACTTTCTTTGACAATCAATATTCCAAGAGCCACAAGGACAAATTTTCAAGAAAAAGAGGACTTTTAAACAAAATATTTCAATTTTCAACAAAGTAATTACATTTTTCACCAAATACTTGAATTTTCTACCTACAAAGATGAATTCTTACATAAAATGTAATGGTTAAATTTTTAACAAAAAAAAAAGATGAAATTTCAGCGTCAATCTAAAAGAATTCAAAAGAGTTAATTTAATTCCATTGAATTTAAAATAATTCAAAGAATTCCAAAAAGGTGTAGATGGTACATGTGAATTCATTGGTGGTTAACTCCGCGATTTTAATTTATAAATTCTGTCTGTGATAAGGTATTATAAAGAAATGATGATAAAGTATGAACTATAAACTACTTTTACTATCATTTCATGAGAGAAAAACTAGGAGAAAAGAAATATTCTACAAAAAACTAATAGAATCGCAGGCTGAAGTCAACAATTTTCATACAGATTTCAATGGCTTCAAAAAAATTTCACAAAGATTTAAAAGATTTAAAAGTTTTCAAAAGATTTTACAAAAAATTCACAGAATTTTGTAATAATTTAGAGATTTCAAAAAACATCAGAGACTTTGTCAACTATTTCAAATACAAACTCGGGTATGACGCTCCCGGATATATCCCTTCCGAAAATTGACGCCGCGCTGCAGATAAGAGTAAAAGGAGCTTAGGGAGTGTGCGGTGGTGACACAACCGTACACAAACAACAGCATTTCCATCCGAAGCGGCACTATCTGGTTTGTTCCCCACCTCCTCTATCCTCAAAACCGCGTTCTTTCCGAGTTTGACTATATTTTAAGAAATTTAAAAAGATCTCGTAAACTTTTACAGAAATTTCAAAGATTTAAAATTTTTCAAAAGACGTGGAAGATTTCACAGAGGTTTGAAAGATTTGAGATATTTCACAATGATTTCAAAGACATAAAAAAAAATTTAAAAGATTTTAGTAATTCCAAAACATATTACAAAGATTTCAAAGATGTAACAATTTTCAAAACATTTCACACAGATTTGAAAGATTTCAGAAATAATTTTAAAAACTTCAAGAGACTTCAAATGATTTGAAAGATTTCACATACTTCAAAGATTTTATACAGATTTAAAAAAATGTTAGTGAATCCAGAGATGTCGCTTAGATATTTAAGATTTTGAAAGATTTCAAATATTTTACTAAAAAGTCACAAAGATTGAATAGAAATTTGATAGATTTGAGAGATTTCAATTATTTCATTAATTTTTCACAGAAATCTTACAGAGATTTTGTAAAAAAATTTCACAAGGATTTTGAAGATTTTAAATTCTCAAAAGATTTCGGAAATTTCATAAAGATTTGAAAGGTTTCAGAGATTTAACAATGATTTCAAAGATTTAAAAAGGCTTTAAAAGATTTCAAAGAATTCATAAAAATTTCACAAAAATTTTAAAGGTGTTACAATTTTAAAAATATTCCACAAAGAATTTACGGAGATTTGAAAGAGTCCAGAAATTTTGCAATGATTTAAAATATTTAAATTTTTTTAAAGATTTCACAGAGATTTGATAGATTTGAAAGCTTTATAAAATTTCAAAAGGCTGAAAAAATTTTTATTAAAGTTTAAAATTTTTCACGAAGGTTTCATAAAGTTTTCACAGAGGTTTTGCAGATATTTCAAAGATTTGAACAGATTTTATTCGTTTTGTGAAGGCTTTTACACGAGATTTCTAGATTGAAGAGTTAGAATGTAAATATATATGTCGAAACGAAAGAACAATTTTAATTCAATAAATAAAGTATTATTGATTTAATTATCACATGAAATTATATTATAATAAATTATTATTAAATTAAATGGTACTTTCTTGTTTTTATAAGATTATTGAGTTACGTATTCTTATTTGAGCTGCATTTACTTTAAAAAGACATAAATTTTATTGCTTCCTCATAGACGGAGGTTTGTAGTGATCTAAATTTTAAAATGTACTTTTCTGATATATTTAGGTATAACTGGATCCTACAAGCTTGAAACTGCAATTTTTTTAATTTTCCGACCGTGTGTGTATGTAACTTTTTCCGGTTATAATATATCGAAAAGTAAAAGACTTATGATCATGATATTTGGAAGAATTATAGTTTTAATTGATATTCAGGTCAGACAAGATTTTGAGCTAAATTGGCCCTTTAGAAGTCGTTTTTTATTTAGTTTAGAGATTTTAAACAAAAATTTTTACCTCGTTTATATGAGAAAAACTTTTTTGATATTCAAAATACAATAATCCTATATCTAGTGAATTTAGTGTATTTGTTTGCATCTTTAAGATGCATCGTTCGACCTATTTTTGAGCCTTTTATGACCCGCCAGTACTGATTTACGAAGTTTCAAAAAAATCGGCGTATACTATTGATATGAGGAACACTTTTTTAACATTGGGAATACAACAGTGATGTATATAATATATTTTTTCGTGTCTTCGGGACGTATCGATTGCTCAATTGAGAAACCTTTCTTGACCTACCATAACTTTCCAATGTAATTTTTAATTTTTTAAAACAATTATTTGCCTTGTTTACAACGGATTTTTTATATTGGGAATATAACAGTACTGTATTTGATGTGATTGTCCGCGTATCCGAAACGCGTGTATTGACCTGTTGATGAACTTTCGATAATCATTCTTGATCAACCAATAGAGATTTAAAAAGTCAATAAAAAGATTACATTGTTTATATAAAGAAAACATTTTTTTAAATTTGGAATATAGGACTTCCATAAGATAAAAAGTTGTTCATTGTAACAGAATACACGTATTAATATTTTTAAGGTCTCTCTGATTTTCTTAAAATAAGTTATTTTTTTGTCAGAGAAAACCCACCTTTTATGAGGAAGAAAATTGCTAATAAAATAACAAGAGGATATTTTGGAAAGAGACCAAAATGTTAAAGGACGAAAGACTATGCATAAGGCCAAATAAATAAATATCTATAAAACGTTAAAAAAATATTAATATGTGATAACAATCGTTGTTTTAATGCTAATTCTAGCCCTAATTCTAATTCTAATGGCTCATCTCAGTATGAGGTACTGTTTTGCAAAATTTCCTTTTGTTCGAGAAAGCGCGTGTGCAGATGCACCCGAACACGGTGGTTTTATTTTCTTCTGTGGAAGGGTGACGATTCTCCATACCAGCTGGTCTTCGACAAACGAGAAGAGGATAAAAGGGGGAGGGTGTAACCTGTGGGAACCGGGACTCGTGCAAAGAGAGAAAGAGAGAAAGCTGGAAGAAGTGACATAATGCCAGGAACTCGGAAGAAGCAATTTCTGGGGTGGCCAGCACCTCAGCCACCTCAGGGCATTGTGAGCAGTGAGCATATATACACAGTTCAGGGGTCCAGGGGCTTCCTAGTTGAGCGAACAGGGAAATAGGCACGTGATCCAATTTTTTTTTGGTTCTTTTTTGTTCCTTTCAAGGACGTGTGCAGGACGTGTGTAGATCTTCGAGATACACCGGAGTCTGGTCTGCCTGATCTAGGGACTCCTGCGGTGAAGCTAATTGTTTCTATTTAATGGACAGGGATATATTTCTTATCTTGAGCCACAGGTGGATGAATGATTTTACTCACACTCATTTGATACAGGAATCAAGATTTTTATTTATTTATTTTTTTATTTTTATGAAACAAACTTGAATTTTCTTTATGAACTTGTCACAGAATAAAGTAATGATAAAATTCGTTGCAGGAAATTTTTTAGAGGGATGAAGTTTTATTTAGACAACTTCGCGTTTTTCAAAACACATGTGTTGTCATGGAAAAGCAAAAGAAAGTTTGACCGATATTTGGTTAAAGTTTATCCTGCAAAGTTAATTTTTGTTGTAGCGAATCTTTCATCTGAAATTGATGCAAAGTTTATCTTCTGTTTTTTTTCTGTGGTAGGATTACATTTTTTAAAGGAGATTTTTAAAAAATGAACTTATGAAAGTCAAATGGTGTAACGAAAGCTCAAAAGAAGTCTTGAAAAGAAATATGTTTACAAAAATCAGTTTTTTAAAGACCATATACTTAAGAAAGTCCATCTGTGTGACATAATTGTGCAAAAAGAGTTAAAATGAAAAAAGTATGTTTCTAAACAAAATTATAATCGTCTCATTAGATACAGTTATATAACAAAGGAAAAAGAGGAAAAAGAAATGAAAAACTTTTCAATTTTAAAGACTCACAATTGAAAGTTCTATAATTTTGAAGAATTTCAATTGAAAATACTTGAATTTTGAAAATATAGAATTGCAAATTACTCAATTTTCAAGATTTATATTTTAAATCTATATAATTTTAAACGTTTTCTGGAACGGTTTTATTTTGAAAATATGCAATTAAAAATGCTTCCAAATTCAGTTTCTTCAATTTTGAATATTTTAAACTTATTTATTTATTTTATAGTTTACGGACAATGCCTTTTAGTTACAATCTAAATTATCTTAAAATTATGGAGGAATAGATGAATGTGATAGATTGTATACTAATAAACTGCCAAACTGGGTGGTGGAAAAAGAGAGAGACAAAAGTCCTTTAATGAATAAATTTAAAGATTACTATATATAATTAACAATATATATTTTTCTATTAAAAGTATTTTTAGGCTTTTCCATATTTTTTGGATGCAATTCTTAATTTCTCTTAAAATAGTTTCTCTTAAGAAGTAAAAAAATATGTATGAAAATATTAATTTCCCTCTGGTTGCAAACATAAATCAGTGCCTCCTCAAAATGTTCTCATATTCATCATATTGCAAAATATAAACTCACATTTATATTCTTCTATGCTGAAAAGTTGACAGGATAGTATACTAGAGGTTCCAGTGAAGCATAAATGTCATTTTAAGGAAATACACTAAATAATTTAAAAAGGTTAATTCTAGATTGGAATTAGACTGTTACACAATTATTTTTTGAGAAAATATTTTGCAAACGGTTTCAAATACCAGGAAATAGTCTACTTACCCCCACAGTAGTAATTTACTGTTTATTATATTGAATAGCATATTTTCACTTTAAAGTTTATCGTTCAAAATAATAGTTATCTAGAGTTAAATCAAAATGTTCACGCAATTACAGCTATAAGAGTGAAATATTCATAAATTGGATTAAATGCATTAGGCACATGATTGCAAAAATTCATTTTCCGTGTTTCCCTTGAATAGTATATTTTTTCTAAATTTTTAGAAATTTTTTTGTTTTATCAGTCGCATGTCTTGTCGAATGGCCTTAAGGCAACATGTACAATTTATATCCATCATGAATGTATTCCTTGACCTCCTTGTTTTATATTTCCATACACTCTTGGGCTACCCTTAATTAATGTAAAATATTTTAGGTGGTTTAAAAATTTGTTTGTTTTCGAAAATCTCACCGTCTAAAATGGTCAACTTTCTGGTAATTACACTGAAAAAAATAGTTTAGCTGTTCCAGCTAGACATTTAGCTGGATTTCGTCTTCTAAGAAAATATAGTTGTGTCACCTAAATTTAGGCTTTTTAGCTGAACTTGTCATCTAGAAATTATCTAGCTAATTTATCGAAATTATTTATAGATGGCAAAATTTAGCTGGAACCGCTAGATATTTAGGTAACACAGCGATATTTTCTGAGAAGGAGAAATCCAGATAAATGTTTATCTGGGACAGCTAAACTATTTTTTTCAGTGCGCGCGGGTTTATATCGTTGAGGTTTCAGTTTCATATGAATGTACTTAAAAATGTGATTCAATTTTGAGGTTTCCTTTTTAGTTCGTTGATATCCAATAGATGATCGTTGACGATTTCCGACGTTTTCAACTTCACAGATACCAAAAAGCGCGGGCTTATTCGGAATCAACAAATACAGTAAGACTCTTCAATAGCTCTCCCTTCTGCAGCCTTCTGAGACTTGACGTCGTGCCGCATTTTCAGCTGAAGCGGCAGTCTATCAGGTGATTTCCCCACCACCGCCAGGCCAAAAACCGGTGCAATAAAAGGGTTTCACTGCACTACGAATAATTATACAGATAAATATTGTCAAACGTCTTTTATCCTTCTTTTACAAATTAAATCGAATAAAAGAAATATTTAACTTCTTTTAAAAATGTAATATTCACGTAATATTGCAAGTGTATATCATACAATTTCAAATAGTAACGCGCAACATTACCTAAAAAAATCTGCCCGTTACTCGGGCACATTCCCATCGCGCGCTAGGCGCGCGACTGTTGGTTCTCGCGCTTCGCGCTTGATGCTGTATTTATCTCGCGCTATGCGCTCGGTCTTTATATTTTCGCACATTCTTGCGCAAACATTTTAAAATTAACACTCAAAAAACATCCAACACTGTAATTTTGTGATTGTGAATTTTCTTTCGTTAAAAAAGGTTAACTCGAGAGTTTGAGCGCACCTACGGCACGCGACTGAGGGGAATCGCACTCCGCGCTTAGTCTTTGCATTTCTTCCGCATTCGGGCACAGACCTTTTCAAATCAAAGGTGAACGAACCCACAATCATAATACATTTTTTATGTAACTCTGCCAGGGATTGCTTATTGAAAAATTGCAAAATAAAAAGCAAATTGTATTTATCATGATTATTTTTGTATTTGTTTTTTATTTTGCTTTAAATTGTATTCTAAGCTGCTTTGAAAAATGTATAATTTCAGTAAATGTATATCATTAAAATTCATAAATGCATAAAAATTGAATCATACTAAGTCTTCTTTCCTTGTTTTTATAATTTTATTTTTTTATTTTCAATGTTGTTTTTTACGATTAAATAAAAACATAGGGTCTAATACAGGAACCTATATAGAGTCCTATAAATGAGCCTATGTCCTCTTTCATCTTTTCTGTGCTTTTTCCAAAAAGTTAATTTTAAAATTTTTAATCTTATGTTTCACGATTAAAAGAAAATCTACTCGTCCTATCGAAAAATAATTAATAATAAATTTATAGATCCTTTTAGGCGAACAACTTTTGTCTAGTAATTTAAGTTCAAACCTTGTGTCATTTTTTCAAACAAATTTAATATTTTTATTTAGAATGTTATTTTTTTACGACTAAAGCAAAAACTAACTGTCCTATCCAAAATTATAGCTCTTTTTTGGATGAACAAGTTTTGTCTCATTTTTTCTCGTAGCTTATATCGAAAAGTGATTCATTCTTAATTTGTAGCTCTTTCCAGGGCGCGCAATTTGAGCTTTTTTATTTTTTTCGTATCTTGCATAGTTTGAACAAAAAATGGAATTTTTGCATTTTTCATTATTTTTGATGCGATTAAATTTGGAGTGTTCAACTTCTCGACCAAATTAAAAAAGTTTTTATCATAGTCCTGTAGGGCTTTCAAAAAGCAAAGTTTTTCTTCCCTTGACTTTTTTTCATATCCTGCGTTTTTTGGCTTAAAATGTTCATTTTAGTTTGTCTTTTTTTGGATTTTGAAAAAACTCTAACTCTGATAATTTTCTTCTTATATAAAAAAGTCAGAAAGATAAATTGTTTAAGTTTTGAAGTACTATGAACAACCGTGCATAGAATTTATACATCTTGAAAAAATGTGGTTTCAAAAATTTTTTGTACGATTAAATTTTGAATTTTCAACTTTCTGATCAAATTGAAAAAGTTGTTATCATAATCTTGTACGGCTTGTAAAAAGCAACGTTTTTCTTTTCCAGACTTTTTTTCTTATCATGCGTTGTTTGGCTTAAATCGTTCATTTTAGTTTGTTTTTTCTGGATTTTGAAAATGCTATAACTCTAGTAATTTTTAATTTTTCAAAAAAAAGTCATTCGGGTAAATTGTTAAATTTTTTTAATTCTATGAATAACCGTATAGAGAGTTTTTGAATTTTTTAAAAAGTGCTCTCAAAAATATTCAAAATGTGCACACTTTTTGAATTTCCATCCAAAATGGCTGGCTAACGAACTTCAGCTTTAGTTTAGGACACTAAACGAGTGTACAAAAGGGCAATCTAATTGATTAATTTTTTCAAAAGTTACCGTGCTTACAGACAGACATACAGACAGACATACAGACATATAGACAGACACATTCGTAAAAACCTGTTTTTCGGATTCAGGGGGTCTCAAAACGTGGACATTTGACAGTAACGAGGGGGGGGGGGCAAAATTTAACATAAATCTAATACCTTCTCTGATGAGAATGTAAAAATGTCACATTGTATGTGTACTGTCTTCCTTTCAAGAATGACTAATGTTTATAATCTTAGTTTCTTTTTTACATTTCTTCAAGAGCGATATTATTTAATCCGAATTACAAAGTAAAATATCCAAAATCTTTGAGTTTTAAAATACTCTTAAATATTTTTAAAATTTTGAGATCTTTTGATATCCCATAAAGTATTTGAAATTCTTTAAAGAATCTTCAAATGATTGAAATCGAACGAAAAATCTTGGAGTCTTAAAATACAGTTAACTATTGTAAATTCTTTAAAATCTTTGAAATCCTTTAAAATCCTTTAATTTATTGAAATCTATTGACAAATCATTGGAGTATTAAAATATCCTTCACTATTTTAAATTCTTTGGAACTATTGATATGGTTTGAAGTGTTTTTAATCTCCTTAAGATTCCTCAAGATCTTTAAAAATATCATAAAATCTTTGAAACCCTTCAAAATACTTTTGATTTGAAATTAATTGAAATTTATTGGACTTTAAAAACACCCTAAAATATTTCAATTTTTTAAAAATCTCTTGACATGGCTTGAAATATTTAAAAACTCTTTAAAATTCCTCGGAATTTTCCAAAATACCACAAAGTGTTTGAAATCCTTTACATTTATTGCCATCTATTGAAAAATCCTTGAAAAGTTGAAATACACTTAACTATTTCAAATTCCTTGAAATCTGAAAATACCATAAATCTTTGAAATCCTTCAAAATGCCTTTAATTTCAAATCGATTGAAAAATCTTAGAGTTTTAAAATACCCTTCATCTAGTTAAATTATTTGAAATCCTGTGATATCCCTTAAAATCCCTTTAAGCTTCCTCGGAATCTTTAAAAATACCATAAAATACATGAAATCTTTTAAAATATTTTCAATTTCTTTGAATCGACTACAAAATCTCAGAGTTTTAAAGTAGCCTCCAATATTTCGTATCCTTATCAATATTTTCATATCCCTTGTAATCTCTTAGTTTTTTATTAAATTATTCCGAGTGCAATCTTATTTATTTCGAATTATAAAGTAAAATACGCATCATTTACTTGTAAAAACTTCTAAGTGAGTTAAGGCCGAAGTGACAAAAAGGTTTTCTTAGAATGGTTTAAATCCATACTTTATGTTCCTTTAGAATCCATTTATAATTTTGGGTTCCTTTCCAGCAAAAGAGGTTCTTTTTTGTTGCAGCTCCTTTGGAACCAAAAATTGTTTTAATAGAAACCCTTGTTTACTCTGTGTAATAGTTTCCGCCGTCGGAAACGTTCTCAATATTCGGCGGTTCCTACATCGCTTTCGAAATCCGCAACGGCCCGACTTAGGCTTCCACGTAGGATTCGATGTGGGATAGGGCGCAGAAAACTATTAGAAACATACATGCGATTCGACGTTGGATCTTCACAGTTTCCGACGTTGAAAACGATTCCATTTCTCGACGTTTCCTACGTCGTTTCCGACGCCTGAAATAATCCCAATACTCGAGTTTCCTACGTCGCTTTCAAGGTTTAGAGCTATTAGAATCCGACGTAGAATCCTATACGTAGGGTTTGACGTCGGTTATGACATATAGAAAACTATTAGGATCCTACCGAGGATCCAATGTTTGTATACAAATAGTTATATACTTCTTGTTTCCTGCTTTTTCCGACGTTTAAGACTATTGTAATCTTGTACAAGGACCTTCGTCGGATCCTAATAGATTCCGACATCAGAAGTTTTCCTACTCGAGGTTTCCTACTTTGTTTCCGACGTAAGATCCGATGTAGGCTTCGACGTAAAAATACGACGTAGGCAAATATTAAGATCATTCATAGGATCCCAGTTTGGATTTTTCTAAAGGGAAATGACAAAACTAAATATTAATTATTTAGCATAATCAACCCTAGGGAGATATACCGTTTCCCACACGTTTCAAGAGAAAACTTGTAACCCTCTCTTTTATCAGGAAATCGATAGTCAAAATTGAAACATAAGGTATAAAGTCATGACTCGGCCCTCGGTAATAATCGGGTAGTTAATCGCTGCTGAAAAGTTCTCAATTCGATTAGTCAGTGACGTTCCCAGGCACACGATGTCAGTAATCGTGTGAGCTCGTGCTAGGAGCAATTCTTGTGTGAATTTCATTGTGTAACGCACCCCCGATCGATTCCCCACTTTGTAGAATGTAGATATCTGGACAATCTATGCTATATCTATACATACAAGTATATAGACGGGGTGCACCGTTATCCTCACTATCCTGACCCCATGGCCTGCTAACATCGCCACCACCAACCGAGAAAACTCTCACACGAGAAGGGAATGCGAGGGCGGAGCCTTTGTGATTTCATGGTGGCGCATGCAGAAATCCCAAGGATTAAAGGATACTTACTTATTGTAGATGGTCAAATTCGAAGTATACAATATCCTTGTTTAAACGGTAATCAACTGAGATTACATGGAAAACAAAATTAGAGACGCTTCCTAATATCGAATCTTATTGCCTATTTCCCATTGTGCGATTGTGCACTGAATACTATAATATAGGACTTTATGGGATATAAAGAGGAAAGAGGGATGTGGAAGATGAAGAAATGAAGATTTTTATATAAAGAATTACAAAAAATAATCGCTGGGGGATTGTATTGATCCTCAATAATAAATTTTAGTGCATTTTTTTTAAACTGTGAAAATTACATAATTTCTTTCAGGTACGCCATTTTACAATTAAAAGTGTCATTCTTAGGTTAATATCGTAGTGGTAAAAAAATTCAAAGTGCACAAAAAACATTTTGTAGAAGACCTATTTCAAAAATATTTTTCAGCGACGTACATTAGATAATAAAAATTTTCAACAATCTTTTGGTATAAAAAAATACCCTCAGCACGTTTATTTTTTGTATGAAAGAAATACTGATAAACACTTTTATTTATTATTATTTTTTTTTAAAATTAAAGTTGAAATGTAATGAAGTATCGACAAAAACTTGATGAAAATATTTGCACTGGATAGTGAGAATACAAATTGTGAAACAAAATTACAGTTAAAAAAATTTCCTTTAGAAATATTTGTATAGCGACGTACATGAAACACTTGTTTTATACATTTTAAAAATTTTAAATTTAAATCTTTGAAATTGAAATGTACTGAGTTTTCTCTCATCATTATAAATTATTTATGTGAAAGTAAAATTACTTCAAAAATCATTCTGTGGTCAAACTAAAAATTTGTTAAAAACATCTTAGTTCAATAGTCCTTCAATTATGGTTTGAAAATTTTAAATATGCTAGTTAAAGAAATTATTAAAATATGTAATGAAATTCCTGTTATAATCAGAAATTATCTCTGTAAAAGCAAAAAAAATGTTCTTCCAAAATCACGCTGTATTATAAATACGAAATTATCACACACTGTAGTTAAACAATTATTAAAAAATTCTATATATGTTTTTTTTTCAGCGAAGAACATTTAATGGAAAAATTTACACTGTAGTAAGGATAAATAATTTAAAAAAACATTACAGTTTAAAAATTCATTTAAAAATCTTTTTCTTTAATTCCTTGTGTAATTTTTAAATTAAAATATACTGCATTTTCTCTTACCGTTAAAATAACATTAAAAAATCTGCTCGCTTCGAGGGCACATTCTCATCGCGCTCTGCTCGCGCGGCTCGTTTCGCTCGCAAGTTTGAGCGCGTCTAGGGCGCGCGACAGTTGAATCTCGCGCTCGATAATAGGTTCCCTCGCGTTTCGAGCTCGGATATTTATTCTTTGCATTTGGAATGCTTGAAAAAAACTTTATCAAAAAGATCTCTTTTATATGGCAGTATTTATATGCGTCTTCATATTTTGAATTGTCTATTTAAGTATAGTCAAATATTAAGTTTCTCAAAACTCTGTAGGCTTTGAGGTACACATTCTCATTGTGACACTCACGCTGCGCGCTCGATTTCCGTCTGACATTTGTAATCAAGTTTTGTTGGATATTTTTTTTCGTAACTTTCGTCGTTTTTTCCATACATTTTTTTTATTTTATTTTTTTTCATCTTAAATTTTCACGAATAAAACAAAAAGTGCGCGTTCTATCAAGAAGTGATTCTTAACGAAATTGTAGATCTTTTTTGGGATAACCATTTTTGTTAATTCATCTTTTTTCGTATCCTATATAGTTCGTCCACAAAATGAAATTTTTTATTTCCCATTATTTTTTGTGCAATAAAAATTTGAATTTTCGATTTTTGCAGAATCTCGAGAATTTTCTCATTATCGAAGAAAGTCATTAGAATAAATTGTTTTTTATTTTTAATACTATAAATATCCGTACATAGAATTTTCAAATTCAGAAAAAAGTTGTCTCAAAAATTTTCAAAATGCGCTCACTTATTGAATTTTTATCAAAAATGGCTGGTTCACGAACTCGTCCTTTCTTTCAGAAGCTAAAAATAGTGTGCCAAAGATGAATTTGATTCGTTCATTTTTTCGAGAGTTATCGTGTTTACGGACGGACGGACGGACAGATGGACAGACAAACAGACGCCATCGTAAAAACCTGATTTTCGGATTCAGGGGGTCTCGAAACGTCGAGATCCGTTGAAAAAGTGTAATGTCAAATTTCCGACATTTCTAATACTTTCTCAATCATAAATGATGAGAATGTAAAAAGGTAAAATTTCTTATCCAAACTACTGCAAAAAATATACAATATGGGGCCATACATATACCACGTGGACAATTTGTCACCACTTTTTGACCCCCCTCCCCCCCTCGTGGACAGTCGTGGAATTTGGACAAATACCCCCCCCCCCCCGTACTTTGTCCACATGGACGTATTTTGTGAAAATATAGATATTATTAGTCTTCAAAATGTCCGGGAGTTCGCGACAATTCCATGGACGTTATTTGAGTACTCACTAAAATTTCAGATTCTTTTGCTTTCATATTCAAACAGTTCGAAACGCGTTGACTAGCTAACAGCTGTTGGTGCATTTTGCAACAATTTATCGTTAAACTGGTCGGAAATTCGAATGAAAAAACGTCATTTTAGTACTCTTAAAACCCACGGAGAATGATTGTTTGGATGCTAAAAACTAACAATAAGTTTGACTGGCAGCTCCTTAGTGGTGCCAAAGTTAACTAACAGACTGTGAAATATGTCAAAAATTCGAGTGAAAAAACTTAATTTTAGTACTCTTTAAACCCATTGGGGATGATTTTTTAAGTGCAAAGAACTACCAAGAAGTTTGACTGGCAGCTCCTGAGTGGTGCCAAAGTTGACTGACAGGCTGTCAAACATGCCAAAAATTCAAGTAAAGAAACGTGATTTTTGTGCTCTTGAAACCCATTGTTGCGAGCTGTGAATTTGCATAAAAAGTGAGATTTTCGTA
>NC_046658.1:118747162-118787107 GCF_010883055.1 Belonocnema kinseyi
AGTATCCTATAGATTAAAATTTTAGTTCATGAAAAGGACAAAACTTTCAGCCGGTTGCTGATTAAAATGTCATTCAACTTTGGCACTACTCAGGAGCTGCCAGTCAAATTCTTTGTTAATTGTTTGCACAAAAACAATCATCCTCGATGGGTTTGAAGAGTACTAAAATGATGTTTTTTCACTCGAATTTTTGACATGTTTGACAGTTTCCCAGTTAACTTTGGCACCACTCAGGAGCTAATAGTCAAATTCTTTGTTAGTTGTTTGCACTTAAACAATCGTCCTCAATGGGTTTGAAGAGTACTAAAATGACGTTTTTTCACTCGAATTTTTGACATGTTTGACAGTTTGACAGTTTGCCAGTTAACTTTGGCACCACTCAGGAACTAAAAGTCAAATTCTTTGCTAGTTGTTTGCACCAAAACAATCATTCTCAATGGGTTTGAAGAGTACTAAAATTACGTTTTTTCACTTAAATTTTGGACATGTTTGACAGTTTCCCAATTAACTTTAGCACTACTCAGGAGCCGCCTATCAAATTCTTTGTTAGTTGTTTGCACCAAAACAATCATCCTGAATGGTTTAAAAAAGTACTAAAATGACGTTTTTTCACTCGAATTTTTGACATGTTTGACAGTTTCCCAGTTAACTTTAGCACCACTCAGGAGCTGCCAATCAAATTCTTTGTTAGTTGTTTGCAGCAAAACAATCATCCTCAATGGGTTTTAAAAGTACTAAAATGACGTTTTCTCACTCGAATTTTTGACATGTTTGACAGTTCAACAGTTTTCCAGTTAACTTTGGCACCACTCAGGAGCTGCCAGTCAAATTCTTCGTTAGTTTTTTGCAGCAAAAAAAATCATCCTCAATTGGCTTGAAGAGTACTAAAATGACGTTTCTTCACTCGAATTTTTGACGAGTTTAACGATAAATTGTTGCAAAAATATACCAACAGCTGTTTTTCAGTCAACGAATTTCGAAATGTTGACTATGAAATCAAAAGAATCTGAAATTTTAGTGAGTACTAAAATGACGTCCATAGATATCTCGCGAGCTCCCGGACTATAAGGAGTCCAAAAGGAGCGATGAAATGGCTGAAAAAAATTCGAATTAGCTAAGGAACGTGAGCTTAAACATGATTTGAATTTGAAAGAAAATGTCGTGAGAAAAATAAAAATGACAATTATATTGTACGTGAGCACAATATAAAAATTGGATTATACCTAGAGTATACTTTGTCTCATTTCAGTATATTTTCCACCGATTTAGGGAAATGTGTGTCTACGTGGATTCTAGCTCGACCTCCCCGGCCCCCCTCGTGGACAAACGTGGAATTTTTCCATACCCCCCCCCCCCTAAAGTGTCCGCGTAGTATATGGATGGACCCAATTATAAAAACATAGTAGTAGAATAATAATTTTTAAAGACTTCTTCAAATATTGTTTTGTGAGGTACTTTGACGAAAACATCAAATCTCGCGTGGGAAAATCGCAAACAAGTATTAATTTACAATATAGTAAAATTCCTAAATTAATAAAAATGTTTCACGTAAGGCCACGTGACGAGTGGGTCACGTGACCAGATTCCTACCTTACCCTAAATTTTTTTATTCCCTAACTTATTTTCACACCAAGCACCACATCGAGTTCAAAATTTGGGATAATTAATAAGAAGCACTAGGAAAGGTGGTCTGGTTCTAAATTTAAATAATTATGAAAAAGCAAAAAAAAAATGATTTACAACAAAAAACTTTTTTCATAATTATAAAAATTTAGGACCAGACCCACCATGCCTAGTGCTTCTTGTTTAGTATCCCAAATTTTCAACTCGATGTCGCGTTTCGTGTGATAATAAGTTGTGAAATAAAAAAAGTGTTGGTAAGATAGGAATCTGGTCACGTCACCCACACATCAGATGGTCTTAAAGACTTTTTAAAAAATATAATTATGTTTAAAAATTTTTTTAGGGACATGTATTTGATGAAAACATTTTTCGTCATTAGGGTAATTGATGCTATGGTTGTCCAACAGGGTGGTCCAAATTTTCTTCTTCGAATTTTCATGCATCTCTCTATAAATTTTGGAATCCACAAAAAATATAAATGCGTATTTTTTTGTTGAAAAAAAGGATATTTTAAGGTTCCGAAAACCCCATGAAGTTTCATAAGTATTTCACATAAGAAAAAAATACGTTTTTGTAAAATTTAGTCATAATTGTCAATATTAGGTGTATCGAGTGTATAATGTATCGGTGTATAATTCACTTATAATAAAACAGAAAAAGGAAAGATAAAGTTTACATCGATACCACATGAATCGAAAATAATTTCCGATTATTAACCTTGTCTCGATAATCTTCCGTCTTATAAGCGCTATATTTTTATTCGAGGTGTAGCGAAAATTATGACGCCAGCGCTATCTATCGTCAGTTAACTTCATTAAATTGGAGTGAAATGGGGATTCCCACCTGTCAGTTGCTTTCTGCGCTTTTTGCTAAAGGTATAAATAAATAAGTTCTAATTCTTCTACAATAATGTGATTTATTTCGGAGGAGATATATTAGTAAGAACACATTTTCTGTGTATGTTTCTCTTGTTGATTCTACATGTTTTACCTAAATTTGCTCACTTCACTGCGACGCAGTCGACGAGTTCGCAGAATTATTTTGCTAGCCTCGGTGAAACTTTCGCCGAAATATCTTTTTCCCATTGCTGCTAAGAACGCCGTAGCAGACGACAGCTTTTGTTCTGTGTAACCAAAAAATACAAATCAAAAATTACTTTTTGAATTTCACCATCAACTGATGTTTTTCTTTTGAGCTAGAAAGAAGATTTTCCAAAAGGTTTTAAACCATTTACTGCAAAATTCTTAAATGGTTCCATAGATTCTGCTTAGATCCCCATTAGGTACTTCTTATAGGTAATTTGAGCTATCAATTTAGGAATGCTCGAATTTACCATATACATTAAAATATACATCATAAGTAGTTTATTTTATCATTGAATTACTTTTGATGTCATGAACCATTATTTTTTACTGTTTCTATTTTAGGAAGCAATTTAAAAAAATTCGTTTCTATCGATCATTCTATAGGTATTTAAATATAGAATACACTTTTTTTAACAATGTAATTACCAGCATCAATCGAACAATTAAATTGCAAAGGTTAAACAAGTTTTTCATTTTGCTTCTCAAATCGCAGGATTCAAACCCACAATAGGGTGTTTTACTTGACTATTGTCCTAGAACAAAAACCAAGAACTTTGAAAAATTAGACACACTGCCTTCATTGAGACAAAACTGCTTTGCCTTTAAATTAGGAAATTAGAAGTCCCAGAAATGATAAAAATTCTGTACCTTCTACAAGTATATTATGGCGTAGAGTCAAAACTACCACATTAGGTACTACGATCTATCTTTAAAATTTTAATAATAAAGTAATATTTCATAAAAAGAGACACACTAATTAATTTCATGCAAATAGAATTTTCGATCATATTTTGAAGAACCAAATCAGTCATCAATAATGAAGATTAAATAAAAAAACGTTTTTCCTAAAGCGAATAGATTCAACCATATGTTTTTCTACATTGCACTCACTAGACGACCCTTATTCTTTACTTTATATATTTCATATTCAGAAAACACTAAGCAATATTTTACTAAATGATGAGAGAATTGATCAAGTTGATAAGTTCGTATACCTTGGTAGCTTATTTACTAGGGACGGGAAGATAGATGAGGAATTAGATAGACGAATAAATGAAGGTAAGAAGGTTATTGGTAGAGCAGGTCCCCTTATGAGAAGTAAAAATATATCAAATAAAGCTAAAATGGCAATACATAATTCTATGTTTGTACCGACTGTACTATACAGTAGCGAGTCATGGACTAATCAAGAAAAAGATAAGAGTAAAATTAACGCAATTGACATGAGATTCATGCGCATAATATGCGGGAAAACCCTGATGGAGAAAGTAAGTAACGAGATAATTCTAAAAGAATGTGGTGCAGAAGAGACGCTAGTAGACACATGGGGAAGAAATCGGTTAAGATGGTTCGGACATGTTGAGAGAATGCCAAATGAACTACTAATGAAACAAGTGTATCAAGGTAAAGTAAATGGCAGCGTGCCCAGAGGTAGACCGTCTACCCCGGAAGGGAAACGGCTTAATGGTGTAATAATAATATTCCATGTTTTTTTTATATCAAATAAAAAACTCAAAAACTGTTAGTTGCAAATAGTTCAAATAGGCATTATTTTAAAGGTTGTCTTATGCCCTATAAATCGAGTCCTATGTACTTTTTACCTATCTCTAAACCGGAAGCAATACATCAAGGGAGCAAAAGTGTCTTTAAAGTTTACAAAAATTCAAGATTTTCAGGTTTTTTCTTAGAAAACTCAGGGCCTTTTCCAGAAGGTTCTTAATAATTTCACATGCATTATATACTTCGCCTAGGTTTTATGAAAAACACGTTTCATAAAATATCGTACAGTTTTAGAGGAAATCAATTTTCGCTATATAGTGAACAATATTGATTATCGTCTGAGTCATTAATATACATAATTAATAAGAAAAGTCGGGGGTCTGCGATCAGGAGAAGTCTTATATTCATATACTTTGAAACAATCGATAACATCATTTTTATCATTTTAACAAACCTAAAACAGCTTTTTAAACAGCCAAAAAAGCTATTCGATATCAAGGATCTCTGAAATCCTTTCCTCCTTTACCACCATCAACTATCTCAGTCTTCACCTGCGACCTATACCCATCACGTCGCTATCATTTCTTTGCACCGTCCGACCGGTCCGACCTTTTCTCGAGGTCCTGTTGGCCGCGTGCAGAAGATTCATCCCCCCGACAATAAGCACCGTGCGCCACACGCGTTCCCACGAAATCGCCTCGGCCCCCTTTTTTTACTTGCCTCCAAGGCATCCCTTCCATCAACCATCACCCTCCCTGATTCCCTCCTCGACTCCAACCCCCAGGACCTTCCACACGCCGTCGAAGGGCCGGTCGCCTTTTATCCTATCCCCACTCTAAAAATCTTACCGATCCCCTCCATCCTGATCAGGTCGTGTGTCGCGATCGTCCGCCCGCACACGACATACGTTGGCCGCCACGCGACCCGTGCACACGCATCGCGCAACGGCAGAAATCGCTCTTTCTCGCCTCCTCTTCCTTCCTCCTATTATCTGTCTTCATCTCGCGCTTGTCTGATAACGGACAATTCGCCAGGAAGAGGAGGAGAAAGTCTTGCGCGTGGACGACACGCGGTTTCGCTAAACGTGCACAGAGTCCACGTTGCGCTTTTCCCGCCGATGTCCGAAAATAATCTAATCTCCAGTAGAAGTGACAAGTGACTCCCATCGGAAGTTCAGTGGTCACAAAAACTAATCTCCATTCGTGTAAAAATTGAGTGTTAATTGTGACTTATTTCTAACGAATGTGTTAAGTGATAGTGCCAAGGTGGTGATCAGACAATCAGATTAGGAACCCAACATCAAAGAAAATGTGCATCAGTTCAAAAGTGTGAAGCGACATTGCCAAAAGGAAAGCAAGTTAGGTTCAAGCCCTGTCAAAATTAGAAGTCGTATTTTAGCTCTAACAAGAAGTGTCCATACATAGATTATCGATATTTAAAGATAAAATCACAGAGTGTCTAATAAAACTAACGGATCTACCTCATCGATCGTCGATCATTTCTCAACAACATTTTTGAACAAGAAACACCTATATCCCTAAAAGTTTGATCCTTATCAATTCTTCTTAACGATCAAATAACACGTGACACTGCTCTGTGCCTGGAATGACACTTTCAGTCTTGAACCACGATGCAATCGATATTACACAGGTGAAAGTGAAAGTTTGTCTCCCATGAAGATCAAGGTCACATAGAAACCTTATCTCTAGGAACAGTTGCCAAAAACTATAACAAAACTTATCAATACCATTAGGATCCTAGCTAATATCCTATAGATAAAGAAAATGTGGCGAGTAGTAGTTGCTCGTTCGGATGAGAACAGTACCCTCCTTTCATCAGAAATAAGTACCGGAGGAATGGGACCAGCAGGTCATCTTTCGAGCCTTTCTGGGCCACCAGCGACCCATCACTGGGGCTACCCACCACCCTCTCATCATCCATCATATCAACCTCCCCAGCATCCAGATATGCGACATCATCATGATATGAGAAATCCCGATCCCAGACATCCTAATCCTAATGAACTCAGACCAGAACTTAGGCATCCGGATATGCAGAGGCCAGATTTAAGGCATCCGGATATGCAAAGAGTTGAACTTAGGCACCCCGAGATGCAGAGGCAAGATGTTAGGCATCCGGAAATGCACAGACCCGAATTGAGGCATCCGGAGATGCAGCGCCATCAGGACATTAGGCATCAAGATATGACGGTCATGAGGCCAGACTTGACTGAGTTGAGGCCGAGTCATGAACTTCCGGAATTGAAAATTGATGGTGCCGAGTTGAGGACTCAGGATGCTCAGCAACAGGCGCAACAACAAGCTCAGGCGCAAGGACATCAGAGGAATCTCAAGAGGACTATGAGTGATTCGGATTGTGATGATGTTTTTTCCGAAGAAAGTGGCAAGGAACCGTTAGTATTTTTCATCATTTGATTTAATATTGATAATATAAGATATTTTTCTAGCGATGCTGCTATTTCATTACTATTTCTTAACTTTTACTTTTAAAAAAAATTGCGAATTTCTCCGCTGATTGGCTAAAATAGCATGGATACCAAATAAAGTACAGAAATATATACTGAAAAATAGTGTCCAAGTTGTATGTACAGAAATTAATCTACAATACTTTAAATTCATCTATTGTTTAAATTGTTTACACTCATTAGTTCAATATATTAAAAGAGGTTACCGTTCCAAAAATGAGATAAAAAGAAAGTTTTTCTATGATTTTGAAAATCAAAATAATATTACTAGTGGTGTACTTTTTCTTACTGTCGCTATTTACCAATCAAAGAAAAATGGTTTAATTCGAATAATTGATGGCTTTTTTGGGGGAAAACTTTCTCCACAATTCTATTTTTGACAAATTTTTTTAATAAATTTTTCTATGGCTGAAATCGTTAAAACAAATTTTGATAAGGAAAACATTTTTAAAACAAATAACCATGATTTATAAAAGTTCGATCATTTTTGAAAAATGAGTTAGGAGAGAGTAAAAAAAAACAGTTTTTTGTTCATAAAACATGATTGATGATATAATTTCCATTTTTAAAATCAACAAAAACTACTTTAAAGCCAAAAAGTCAAAAATGGAGTAATTTTAAATTTAATTAAATAAACAAATACATATTTTAATCATATTGATTCAAATTAAATAATATTTTAATATGTATAGCTTTAAGGGAAACACTGCTAAAAATTAAGTATGCATTTTTTATTAATAACAAAAATTTGAAATTTCAAACTTTTGTTTCCAAAAAAACAGTATAAATAAGAAATCGTTCCAAATTAATAAGAGAACAAATAGAAAATATTTGAGCTTAAAAAAGCATAAAGTTGAAGTTAAATGAAATGGAAATCGAATTTTTTCAAATTGGCAATAAGTAAAATTTAAAAAAAAACTGAAGCCTAGAAATGTATTTCAAATTCTCATACATATGTAAGTGTATTATTTAAAGAAATTTATGCTACTATCTTGCTGTTTTTTTCAAAATGTATGCCACTATTATTCGAGCTATTGACAATATTTGTTATCTCTGAACTAAGTCCAAGCCCTGAATTGATTAATCTTCCTATGTAAAATTTAAATCTCTATGCTAGACGTCATTTCTTTTTCTCAAATAATGTCCTAGAACAATAACCTCTCAATAATATATCAAAATTAAAAGTTCTCTGCTACATGTTTCTACATCCTTTTTAAATAAATTCCTGTTTTTTAAACTTTTAGATGCAATTCACCTGGAGGTGATTCTTGTCAGCATACTTCCAGAAAAAGAAGAAGAGGTATGATTGAGAAGAAACGAAGAGATAGAATAAACGCATCCCTTGGTGAACTGAGAAGATTGGTACCTGCGGCTGCGAGAGATCCACACAGTGGAAAATTGGAAAAAGCGGAAATACTTCAGCTTACTGTCGAACATCTGCGAACGCTCAGAAATAAAGGTGAGTCCAGACACCAGAGAAACACAAATTTTATTTTCAGACTTCACACACTTTTTCCCTGTTTCCCCCCCTTTTTTTTAAGAATTGTTCTTCTCTCTTTTTAAAAACTTCCCTTTTTTCACGGGTTTTCGTTTAACTATTTTTTTTGTCGTTAAGAATTCATTCTTTTTAATTGAAAAGACTACTATATTGCATTTTTGGTTTATAATTAATCTCTTTTGGTTAAAGGTCCTACTACTAATGAACTATTTTGTAGAAAATTGGTACCTTTTGTTTAAAAGTTCAACTATTTAGTATTAAAAGCAACTGTTTGCTTAAAATTTCATCATTGTAGGCTGAAAATTCGAGTCTTTAGTTTAAAACTTAACAATTTTATTAAAAATGAAATATTTTTCGACTCGAACTTGTTCCCCTATTATTGTCCTATTTTCGTCAGAAATCTGAGGAAGGATCCCTACATTTTCCCTGATTTGAGAGCATTTTAAGCTGTAACGCCTGCATTAAAAAATTTTAAACCATTTTCACTTAGAGGCAATTTTAAAATTGAGAGATGACATAGTTCAAAGAAAGTTTACGTGAGAAAGGTGTCAGTTCATGAATTTGCAATTGATAAAATATCAAAATCATTCTTATCAATTGCTTTGATAATTTTACGTAACCAATAAACTGATGTCTTAACGGTTTATGGGAACGAAAGAGCATCACCGACTGGAAAGCACATAACTTGTCCGTTAGCTGTGTTGTGCACGATTCTTCATAAATAAAAATAAGATCTCAACCTCATAAGTTGAGAGTTTCCGTTTTGTCCCTGCGTTTTGATTTTCGATTTAACCCTTCTGAAACAACCCCTGCATTCCGGTTACCGGAAATAGGCGGCGACAAAGAGCTAAAGACGGAAGTGTATTCACTGACTCGAGTTAAGGACGATTCCGCTTAATCAAAAAATCTTCCATTGTTATTTAAATAAATCATTTATCACTGTATTTGATATTGTAGTTCCGAAATTATATTTCATTTTTGCGAATATCGTTACCTATTCACCAAGTTTCAATATTTTATTATGAATATTCAATCGAGATTTTCAAATTATTATCATAGCTGAATTAGATTATTTAGATTATCGAATTAAAAAATGAAGTATTTTCGCCCTAATTTTTTATTTAATAATCAAAAGTAAAGAGGCTTCTTGTTTACAAACAAATTTGAAATCTGTCTGGCGTATAGAAGGATACGGTGTCCAGGATCAACCGTTCGTTTTTATCTGGCCGGAAGACACCTGTTGACCGTAAGGGCGGCCAAGGGCACAGGGCGAGGCTAACTAACTGTAACCAACTGTAACCCGATAACCGAATCCCCATCTGTTACCTATAGATTTAGTCCTGTACGGCTTCAAATCTGAAAAGTCGTTCCGAAAAATAGCAACGACCCGCCTTTGATTACTGCTCACAAAAGCCACAAATTAACTGTTTTCATAACCGAATCCTCATTTGTCACTTCCCCGTTTAAAAACTTTCTCTTTCCTTTCTGCAGTATTTTTTGGAATCAAACGTGTAAATTCATTTAACTATCTTTTTCTTATAGTTCCTTTTTTAAATAGAACTACTGAATTTTTATTATCTGGATCGATATAATAGGCATATTTTGTTGGATTTTAATTTGCTTTTTTGGCATATTTTCTTTTGTTCTGGAAATACTGGAAAGAGGGGTATGTAATCTCATTTCTTTAATGAGAATCGCAGGATTATATAAGTAGATCACTCTTTTATATTCCATATTCATTCATAGTTTGCCGGAAACAAATTTTGGAACTTGATGGAACAAGTCTTGAATTTTTTTGGAATCAAGTAAAATCCCACCGACAAAGAAATTACTTTGACAATGAAATACGCGGGAAGAAAAGATTAAAATCCAGGAAAACATCCTGGAAGACGAAGCTGCATATAAATTAAAGATTGTTTCAAAAAAAAAAAAAAAACAAGTTATTTCATGGGAGAGATTTGGAGTGGAAACTGCAAAAAAAGAGGAAGGAGGAAGTTCTCCGGATGCTTCTCAAAGCTCGTAAACTCACATGGTCTATTGAAGACAACATATGTGTGAAGGGGAATTTACACAGGGAAACACAGATTTACCGCGGCCTTGATAAATCTCGGTCATGTTTATTTTAGTCTTGTATTCTTTTTACCCATAAATTTCCGCCCACCTCTTATGGCCGTGCGAAAGCTTTACAAGCACAAATAACTAGTTTTTCAAACTTCTTTATTTCGATTTTTGTAATTCTTTCTACTAACTTATAATATTTTATTATTTTCAATTAGATGTGGACAGTTGCTCTAGAATTTATAATTTTGTTTTGTTTGATGTTCTCGACGTACACTCAAGCTTAAGATTAATCAAATTTCAATATTGTATTATAAAATCAAGGAAATTCGACAGATCGTTACTTTTAATGAATTAAAACAAAAAAAACTTTCGATATATACTCCCTTTTTCTAAAATTGGAAACAGAATAGTTTCAAATTCTTGCAAATTTTAATTAGGAAAAAAAGGAATGTTTAGATTCAAACAAATTCTAGTTTGGAATAAGGAGTTTTCAAAATCAGAGGAATTATACCTTGGAACAGATATCGTTTTAGTGAATTCCATTTTTATAAACCAGAATTAAAATTATTTTAATTTCCCGTTTCATGTAAAAAATTACCTGTTCCCAGAAAAATTATGATTCTTTAAGAAATTCTCTGTTCTAATCAAGTTTTTGATTCTTAAAAGGGATTCTTTTTCGTATATTATTCAATTATTCTCTGTCCAAACTCAGCATTATCATTTTTTGCTACTATAATTCAGAAATACAGTAACTCCCTTTATTTAACTTTGGAGAGGAAAGTTTCAAAATGTGATGAATTTTGACTTGAAACCGGAATTTTTTTTGTTCCCTTCTTCTATATCATAAATATGGAATAATATATACCATACATATATTCTTAAGTAAAAATTCGAATTGTTTGCGGAAATAGCCTGTCCCAAACTCTAACTTAAAAATCTTTACTAAAATTCCCGGTTCCAAGTCAGGGCCATTGTAATTATTTACTTGATTTTTATATATTTTTTTTCTTTTATTTATTCGTAGTCTTATTTCAGAATTATAAATCTTTTAGAAAAACCCCTGTCTCAAATTCGAAATTTTAATTACTTCCTGAAATCCCCTATCCCAACTCAGTATTATAATTCTTATAGAAAATCCCGGTGAACCAAATTCTCGGTCAGGTAGAAACCCAGATAAAAATTTGCATTTACCCTACAATTTGGAAAAGTGCAAGATTTTCCAAAATGGGTGTCATCTTTAGAATCGGGCTAAGTATGAATGTAGAGCAGGTGCTGGTCCTCTGTCGAGATCCTGTGGGAAGCACAGGAAGTCAACAACTCTTCCGAGTGCGTTCCCACGATTGGTTCAAGGCGGAGAGGGGAGTCAGCGAAAGGAGGGTTGGGGATTCGGAATATAGGGGTAGGGTAAGGGGAGCCCCTTGCACCCCTCTCGAAGCTTCAAACAGGATAGGTGCTACACCATGGCATGGGCCATGGGGCATTGGGGCAGATGTAGACCTCTGTGGGAAACCAGCTTCGATATTGCTTGACGATTGTTCTGTACTCGAGTGTTTGTAAATGTAGGGTGGTTTCCCCACATGAGTTGAGAGGCCGACTGACTGCGAAGTGATATTAAATTTAATATTCCCAATTAATGAGAACCAGGCGCGATATTTCGCTCGATTATTACAAGCAACCACTTCTGAATGCAGTCGCTTTCCATTTGAATGCACACAATTTACTTCCGTAATCGGCGATCAAAGGTGTCCCTATTCGTAAAAATTGATTAAAGGATAAGCGAAATTGAATACGGATTAAGAATGGAGTTCGAGTGTAAACAGATTGAATACAAGATTAAGTATTTTATTTACTTAAATTTGTTCTAGAACAGCCAAAAATGCTCTTAGAACAGGGGAAATAGGGTGATTCTTCACTATAATAGGATAATAAACAATTTTAAGAAAAATGAATAACCATAAAGGATTTCTAAAGACTAAAATGTCAAGTCGAAATATATTGCATTTCCAACTTAATAGTTCAATTTTCAAGCTAAAAAGACTAGTTCGTTTAGAAAACGGTTGAATTTTTAAAACAAATAATTAAATTTTCAAACAAGTAGTTGAAATTAAATCAGACAGGTGAATTTCCAAGCTACAAATATAAATTTTCAAACAAATAAATGAAAAATAAAATAACCAAAAAGTTGCATTTATCGTTAAACAGTCGAACTGTAAAGCAAAAGGGACGACTTTAAAAAAAAGGAACTTTTACCAATATAGTTTAATATTCAACGAAATAATTAGATTTTTAATAACATAGTTCAATTTCCAATAAACTGGTTCAATTTTTAAATAAATAGTTCTAAATAAAAATGTAATAGTTAATATTTCAATCGAAAAAAACGAATTCTCAACGAAAAATGTAACAGTTGATAATTAAACCAAAATGGATTTTAATTTTAACTAAATACAGACTAATTCGACAAAAAAAGATCAAGATACAACCAAATAATTAATTTTTCAAATTAAAACGACGAATTTTTCACAAACAAGTTGAATTTGAAATAAAAAAAGTTCATTTTAAACCAAATAGGCAAGTTTTCAGATAAAAACGATTAATTTTTAATTAAATTGTCAATAAACTAATTTTTGATAGAGCAGTTCAACTTTCAAACATTTAATGGAATTTCCAAACAACAGATTAATTTTCAACCAAAAAGACGAATTATCAATAAAGTAGTCTAATTTTTAACTGAAGACGATCAATTTTCAATCAATGATAAAGTAAATATTTTTTAGATTCCAAAAATCAACCCTTAACCAAAAAACAACAAATTTCCAAATAAATAGTTAACCCGTAGAAGGCACACTGGTGCGAAAATCGCAATGGCAAAATTTTCAGTTTTGCTGGTATTTGCGCAGGCACAGCTGCAGCGGCTTATCCCCACTAGAGTAAATATATATTTGAAATATGCGTAATATATGCTAGATGTTTATTATATGTTAAATATTTTTAATATGTAGTATTAACATTGCATAAAAACCAATTCGCATCAGTGTTTCTACAGAGGGTGCATGTAAGGAGTGTGCCGTCCACGGGTTAAACCTTCAACCAATAATATGAATTTAAAAAAAAACAATTAATCTTTCAACCCAATAGTTGAAATGACAACAAAAAAATTAATTTTCTATACTTAAAAATCCAATAAAATAAATTGTTAAGAAAGTTCTTGAACTCCTAACCAAAGTAGCTAAATTTTCGACGAAAAAAAATATATCACCTTATTCAACAAGATTGTTAAATTGCAAATCAAACGGTAACATTTTTAATCAAAAGACAGAAATTCTGAACCACAAATATAACAGTAGATTTTTCATCTTAAAATAGTTAACTTTTATCCCAAAATAGTTCGATTTTCTTATTGGGTTGTGTTAAAACTGTTTGTATTTAAGCGAAAAAAATGAGAACAGAGGGAAAATTTCTTGAAAACAGTGAGAAAAAAGAGGAATTCTTTAAAAAAGAGGTAAAGAGGGGAACAGGCGAAAGAGTGCGAAGTCTGTTGTTAAAATAATTTTTAGTTACAAAAACAAATTTTACTAACTGTACAAAAAATAAGGATTCTAATTTTGTCCCTAATTATTTTCTTACAAACTGATCTGGAAATCATTGTCATAAACCACTATTATAGTTTAATTTTGGTGTAATAAGTTTATCACATTTTTTTTTGTTACTAAATTTTTGTTCACATCTGGTATAATTGATTCATAGATTTTAGGAGAATACTTTCAAATAAAAAAGGGTAAAAATAAATCATGAAAATACAATTGGAAATGGATGGGTGAATATGGAAAGGAGAAAATGAAAAAAAGTAATATATGATGAAGAGTTTATGGAGTTTTAAACCCCAACTGATACAATTCTATGACACTCTTCCCATACTGGTTGTATAAGGGAAGACATTTGCCAAAGTTTTGGTAATTTGATTAAAACTGACATTGGACAGACCACGAAATTGATCTCTGCAGTAGCTTTTTGGGGTGGTAAGCACCCTAAGTCTCACGGGGTTAGAAGCTTGCATACTATTAAGGGACGATCATGCTATATGGGGCACCCTACACTCTACAGTCTAGAGCTGTATCCTATATATAAATATTACGGAGTCTATGGGGGTCTAAACGGTTCCCACGCTACCTGTCCCATTCCCCATCATAATACATGGCCGGCTGCTAAAGCCAAACACGTGAGTATCGGAAAGTACACTAGGGAGGGCGAATGATAATTTGGCGAGACAAGTTACTTATTTTACGGAATTAGTGCATATTTCGGTGACAAATGCCATCATCAGAGCACATTTTTTATTCTGAAAATTATTAAAATATAAAAATAATATATTTTTAAAGGGGTACTTACTCTTGAGGCCTGTGAGGTATAGACTTCCGTAAAATTATGTTAAGACCAATAAAATGGATCGAAAAGCTATAAAATTATCTTAATGTCTTATAGAATTAGCTAATTTTATTGAAATGACATGAAATCCTTTCCAATTCTTTAAAATTTTATTAAATTCAATCAAAATTCACCATAATTTCGCAAAATCCCAATAATTGTAATAAAATTAAATGAAATTCTGTACAGTATTTTGTAATCAGTGCAATCTATAGAAAATCGCTTAAATTCCTTTAAGCCCTTCCAATAAATCTCGTGAAACCTTTAAAAATGTCTTATTCGATCAAATCCGATGAAATGCATGAAAACCATCAAATGCGAATGATCCCTAGAAATTATTTATAATCCTTCCAATTTATTTATAAAATCGATTAAAATGATTAAATATCCTTATTTTTATCAATTTTTTGGAATTCAATCATAATCCTTCTCATGAGATTATACCAATCATTAATTAAAATTCAGCCAAATTAAGAGAAAAAAAGAAATCCTCCAGGAATTTAACAAAACCTCATTGAGTTTCCTGGATTTCGATTAGATATAGTAAATTGAATGAAATTTCATTAAATCCATTATAATTTGAAAAAAATCAAATCTTGTATGCAACATACTAAACAAAATTTGATAAAACCTTTTGAAATGCCATTTAATTCTATAAAATGTTGTAAAATCTTTAAAATTTTACGGCATTTTATAGGATTAAAAAATAATCGTTACCATGCAATTTTGTCCAAAAGAACTTAAAATTATCAGCAAAATAAAAAATGTCTTATTATTGCAGACTAAATTACATAAATTTCATGTAATTTTCTTTAAATTCAGTAAAATTTTAAACAAATCTCATGAATTATTTTGATTAAACACTGTCCATTCTATCTTTTTACAGAAAATCTTTGAATTATCATTAAATTTTCGAAATTCTATAAAAAAAAAAGTGCAGAAATCCCTCACAAATCCTATATAATTTTCGTAAAAAGTCCTCTAAATTCTATTTGAGCCAGGTGATGTCCATCGATCAACCATAAGCATTCAATCTTTTTATATTCAATGAAACTCTCCGAAATTCCTTGCAATTCTTAAAAATAAGTCGAAATTTATTGATACATAATAAGTGGGATAGATTCTCTGAAAATCCTACCGTCGGTAACTGTCGGAGCAACTTAGCGCGAGTACTATCAAAAGTTACTGCTGGCTTTCTGGTTTAAAAGACGATTGGTGGGCTTACGAAATTCCGCGTCGAATGATTTCCAATAGAGAATAGAGGCTTACATTAAAAATTAACTTATAAATTATAATTGAAACAACTTTCCTAACTTACAGAATGAGTTGAAGTTAAGTTGCTTGGAGATTTTCAGGAATATCTTGGGAACGCATCAAGATTTTTTAATTTTTATTATATTGAATTAAAGATAAGACTTTAAAGACTTTACGGTGAAAATTTTAAATTTTCGCTAAAAATTTTCTAAGTAAAGCTACGAGTTAAAGGAAAGGTACAACATTCGAGAAAATCTTGCATTTTTTTTACAACTTCCTACATGGTATCCTATGTTCAAAAGTATCGCTATTAGGGATCATTTGACATGAAATTTTAAAGGCTTTCCAACGAAGTTTAGAATAAACAATCACTCCTTTATTTAAAAAAGTAAACACGTTTCAAAATGAGCAGTGATTTTTAATAGTACTCGCGCTATACATAAAATTTCCAACGGCAACGTAAGCCGTAAAGCAACTAAACGTTTTTGTAACGATTTTATAAGAATATTTTGCTAAAAACCAAATTTTTATTTATTGTTTCAGGTCCAGAAGGTTATGACAGTACGAAATTGGCAATGGATTATCATGCAGTGGGATGGGGCGAATGTGCTGCAGAAGTCGGTCGATATCTAGTGACAATGGAAGGCCTTGACGAGAGAGATCCTTTGAGATTGAGGTTACTTTCTCATCTACAAAGCTTCCACAGGGAACATCCCCATTCCGCAGGACCTGCAATTTCATCTCCAGCGACTTTGACCTCGACCTCCAGTGCAACCAGCTATGACCCGCCGAGTTCAGTATCGACTGGAATGCCTCCAGGTTCGGGGAGTATGCCACCCCTTTTGGGTGGTACCTCCCTCGGATGGGGCCAATATCCGGGACAATATCCCCAACAGCAACACGGAAAACCGTATCGACCCTGGGGCGCTGAGTTAGCTTATTAATAATGATAATAAAATTATTTTTAATTAGAGCTATTGTAATAAATATGATTTCCAGTCTACCAAAGTATTTGCTCGAGATATTGCAAGGGTCCCAGATTTTAATGTATCTCGCAACGAGATTCTATTTTCTGATTAAAAAACCGTATGCGAGAAATGAAAGAGTGGTAAAAAATTTCTGCTACTTTTTCAATGAAAATGTAAGGAAAACATTGAAATTTTTTTACAAATGTTCCTAACTTTGTGCGATTTTTATAACTTTCTACATGTATGCATTTTTTATATTATCTTAAAAAAGATCAAACAGTACCTTGCAAAAAACTCAGGAATGAACAAAAAAAGACAAAGAATTTTTTAAATGCGACGAAATATTTCGTGCGTGATAATTAACATGATATAGTCAATAGATAGTCATACGAGTACCTAATTAATAAGAGTGAAATTAGATAAATATTTATTTAACATTTAATATTTATGGACTCGTAATCAGCGAGTTTTTGTACAGTGTAAATAATGTGTGTGAATGAAAATCTGACCATTTTTTATAAGCCATTTTGTTTAAACTCAAACTGAGATATTTTCAGTACATAAATGTTTGGATAAAAGGCGAATTTTTAATTAATCGTCATTTTTTAGCTTTTTTTTAAGAAATTGCTTTTGGCTTTTTTGTTGCATCATCGTTATTTTTGTCTGTACTCAGAGAAAATTGATATGGAAATGACCTAAATTAATAGGCGTTTGATCATAATTTGATTGAATTTGTTTACGCGTAAAATTACGCAGTGTTCTTAAAAAATTTTTTTGAAGTTTTTAAAATAAATTTAGGATCTTTGACCACATCGTGCCATTTTCAGAAAACAAGGTTCACAATTTTGTCTGTGAAAATATTCTTCTCTTGTATTATGTAAAAAAGTGAAATATACCGATTTGTGCGTGAATGAAAAGAATTTTAATGTAAAATGTGCCATTACATATCGACGTATTTTTCACCAAGAATATTTTTGCAATATGACTTTATAATAAAATGGCATTGAATTTGCAATAATTTATTTATTTTGCCCCTACCATTTTCATTTCCAAAATCATCAAAAAATATAGTCCTAAACTGAAAAGTGCTTGATAGCTTAATCATAATGACTAAAATAATGTTATTTAGAGCATATAGGATTTCCAGTTTACCAGTTTGAAAACTTTTATTAATTTTTTTAAATCGTAAAAAATTAATTTATACTTCATTTCCACCTGGCGTCAGGTCTCAAAGGGTTCATAAACACAATATTCTCCTGGAAATCTTTTCTTATGTAAAAATGTTTCTATGCATATTATCTAAAAGATTAAAAGAGAGAGGAGGAAACAAAATCCTACTGCCTCATTCTGTTTATGCAAAACCTGGCTCGGCTCTCATTAGTTTTGCGTTGTGCGAAATCTATGAATATGCTAAAATGAAGAATGCACTGATAATTGGTAAGAATAATAAAAAAAATAAAACAGTAACAATTACCAAGAAATCGATAAATACGTGGGGAGATGTTAGATGAGCGAATAAGGGGAGAAAGCTCACTTTTCACGAAATGGGAATCCTTCAGCCACGTGACCCTTTATTCCTTTATCCCTCCTGCAAATTTACATCCCTATATAAGCTGCAAACAAAGAACTCTGCACGTGTTATTTTAAAATGACCAGTTCCACTTTTTCTTTGTAAATTTGACTCAGCTTAGTCAAGTAATGAATTGCATAACATTTTATATAATATTTATAAACAAAATTTTGAGAAAGGAGATTTTTATCAACTATTTTCGTCAGGCTAAGGTAGGCAAATTCCTAGGAGCGCTTTCTTGGAAAATTTTAAATTCCGTATGCATAAGGGTTTTCTAGGAAATCCTAGAAAACAGTCAAATTTATACAAAAATACGAATTTCCAACAAAGTAATTGAATCGTTAAAAAAAAAAAATTTTCAACAAAATAAAAGAATTTAAAAAAAAATAGTTACATTTCCAACCAAAGAGATGAAATTTTTAACGAAAATGATGAATCTTAAACCAAAAAAAGTTAATTTTGAAAAAGTCTCTAAATGTTCTACCAACCAGATTAATTCGCAAAAGAAATAATAAATTAACCAAGAAAGATAAATTTTCAACTCTGATATATCTTCCAGAACAAAAAAAATTTTTTTTAATAAAGTGCTTCAACCTTTATCCAAATAATTCATTTTCTACAAAAAAAAAGATGAATTCTCAATAAATAATGTAATAGCAGATATTTTAAATGAAAAGTATGACGTTTTAATAAAAATAAAAATTAAAGAATTTTAAATGGGAATAAAATCAAAAACTTATAAAAATTGTTGAATTGGCAATCAAATAAGAAAATTCTTAGCTGAAACTATAATCGTCAGGATGAATCAACTGCAAAAAAAAAAATACAAAGCAAATAGCCCGAAACGTCGTTTTCTCAATTCTCTAACTTTACACTGACCAATTATTCATGTTTACTGACCATTCATATTCGAATTCAGTGGAACCTGGAATTAGACACCTCGGATTTACGATATTTATAGAATTGATGGCCTCAGTATTTTGGAAATGCGGGGAATCAGGTTACGTTATGCGTCCAAATTTAATAGAAATGATTCATGCGACCCCGTCTGTTAACGTTTGGATTCCCTAGAATTAAGCTCAAGGTCGTTGCAAGCCTTGCCCGATACCGTTATTCATTCCAGGTTCCAGTGAACCAGAATCTTAATCTTTTAAAATGTTTAACATGCAATTTTTACACGAAAAATAAAAAATTTTTTAATTAAAAAAAAGTTTTAATTTTATTATCCTTAAAGGTTATCGAAGTTCCCTGAATTCTGCAAGTTTTTTCACAAAATACCTGACATTCTTTGACTGACAAAATTCCCCAATTTCCAAGTTTTCCCTGATGTATCCACATTGAATAAATAATTATATTATTTATAATAATATAATTTAATATAGTAACTTCCTAATTTTCACCGTGATAAATGTATGTGAAAAATTCCAGCACTTTTCCAGAGTTCCAAGAATTTTCAGGACGCTGCAAACCCTGGTGAATGATTTCAAAATAGCTCAACTCAGAATGCTTAAATTTTAAAACTGATTTAGGAACCCCAAAACGAAGAAGAGGGCAGAATATAAGGTACAGTCGAACACTCAGAATTGAAAATTTCATGACTTGATATCACTTTTTCTTTAAAAAAACGAGTGTCCCACTTTACCTCACATAAATATGCTATAAAATAAAATAAATAATAGAACACCAGATTTGGTCAATAAAATCAATGTATTTGCCTCGCTCGTGTGTTAAAAATTCACAGCCTTAATGATAGATTATAAGACTAGATATGTTTATCTCTATTTACATATAAATAGGTTTCGATATATCTGCAGATTTATGAATGCAGGGTGCCCCAGGATTTTATGCCTTATCTGAGAAAGATAAATTCATCAAATAAATCCTAGGGTTCCCTGTAAATTTCCATGTTATTCTTATATACCTACAGGCGCAAGAAGATATAGAAAAAAGTAGTTATTCACAGTCGACATTTTAAAGCAGAATTAAAAAAAAACATTTATCGTTTTGAAAAAATATAACCAAATTAGTTCAGGAAATTGCAGGCAAATGGGTAACAAATTCAGTATAGGTACAACGGCTCCCATCCGAGTATATCCGAGCCAAGCATTGCTTAACTTAGATGATCAAACGAAAAACCTTTACCGGTCTCATGTATGCAAACGGATGCATAGTCGGATATTTAATTTCTTGAAAATAAATTTAATACGTTTATTAAAACTCTCTAAATCTGAATCAGTGAAATTTCACCGATAGGCTGCTAAATTTCGCTGATTGCAACTAGCGGTACACTTATCGATGAATCAGATTTAGGTAGCCTTTTAAACTTAAATTGACGAATTAAATCATTCGTTAATTTTTTGCAATAATCTTTTATATCGACGTTGAAAATTAAATAATAAAATTTGCCTGTGCTTGAAAAGCGTATTTGAGCAACGAATTGCAACCTAAGTAATTAAGAATTGACTCTTCGTGCAAATATTTAAAATTGCAGAGTGAAAAATTATTTTTTAGTATTATAAACATATGCTAATTTTTAATAATTTTATGAACGTAAGTTTTATATATAAAACAATTTCCTGAATTTACAATATATTTTTTTGAAATATATAAAGTACATATTATACAAGTTTTGAGCAATATAAAGCAGTAGTTTTTATGAAACGAATATACATTTTATATAATTTCTAATGAGAAATCGAGCATTAGATCCATTTTTAGCAAGATTTCACTAACCCAAGACTGTAGATATAACATATACATTTATACACATTTGATGGCCAATGTGAATATCATCTTATAACTAGTGCCTTGTTATACAATAGATATATTTTTCAATATTCATTTGATATTTGTACCACCATGTAAATATATTTCTATTTTTATATCTATACGATAGACTATATTTTTGGTTCAATAATACTGAATACGAAACCGAAATTATTTCACAAATAATTTATAATACAATAATTAGCTCATAAGAATTACAAAATAATAAAATTAATTATTTACTGTAAAATATAAAGCATACTTAATCATTGTATTAATTTAAAAAGTCCAATGACGTAAGTTAAGATTTATATATAATTTTATCTTAAAAAGTAATGAAATTGATTGAATGTTCTGTTGCACTTATTTCTTATAGAGTATGTTCTCAAGGAAGTCTTTGAGTTAATTGATAATTCCACTTATATCTTAAGAAGGTTCCAGCCCTTCACAATCTTTAATTTAACACTAGATGACAGTAAAACTCTAAACAAAGGGACGAGAAATAATGTTTAATAATCAGCTGCTTTAAATTTAATATAGAATGAAATTCTAGAAATCCTCTGACTTCTTTAATTTTTAAAAATGAAATAACAAAAAGTTGTAAGACATACACAAAATTAATATAGATTCTTTTTAATGCATACTTTTAGCTTAAATGATTCGAAATTATTTATTTAAACTGAACAGATTTTATGTTCTCTAAAGTAAAATTTACAATATGACATTTTCTTTATATTTTACTAATTGGTATACAATAAGGCAAAGTGCGTCTCATGTAGTTTTATCTACCTATCTTTAGTGCATTTTGTGATTGATACTTGTAGATTTTTACTGTACAACAGTTTTGAGTTGAAAACTTGTAAGGACGGCAATATAGATTCATGATAAAAATATATCCAATCAGTGTAATTTCAGTAAAAAAGTATAAAGCCGTATAAAATAAATGAGAGGTAATGTATGAATCTTTTGCTTTTATTAGATTTTAAATTTAAAGGGCGAATTGTTTCATTAGACAGACTATCAACTATAAAGTAAAATAAATTTTTTCTCCAAATAAATATTTTGGATTAGATATTAGTGATATTGGTTATGTAATTATGTTCAAATATATGATAAAGTCGATTTTACTCGAAGGCATAATTAATTCTCAATAATCATTGATTTTTATATACAATTAATATTGCTTTGACAAAACTCAAGAGCAGTTAACAAAAATCAGAACAGCTTTTTGGGTTTCCATATTTCTTCTGGAAATTGAATCTGTCACTTTTAAATTGAATATTTTTAGATTTAATATTCTAAATTGTTTGCTTTGAATTCGATTTAGCTTTAAATTGAATAATTTTAGATTTAAATATTCTAAATTGTTTGATTTCAATTTTAAATGTACAAAATTGTCAACATTGTTCGAAATCGTAGAATAGCAAATAAAAAAACTTAATAGTTGCACAATTTTCAGAATTAAAAGATTTGTGATGTTAAAGTTGTGCAATGTCAAACACTGAAACTTAGCAATCTTTTCCTGTAATATTTAAAAATTGTTGAACCTTTAATATAATATCTTCAAATTGTCTGATTTTTATGTAAAGATTTTGAAGAATAAACAATTAAAAAGTTGAAAATTACGTTGCTAAAAATCAAAAGAGATAAAAATTAACTATATCTTAGAGATACCTCATTAATTTAATCATTTCTTTACTTTTTAAGTGGTTACAATTCTTGAGTCTTGAGTTTTCATTTTTAACGCTGAAATTCTCAAGGATTTGAGTATAAAAAGTTTAATATCACAATTCTTGGGAACTAATTTTTTTTCATTTTTAAATCAAGTTTAGATTTGTTTAATTTTCAACATTCCGTGGTAACCATTTTTTCATTTTTAATGTTTTACATTTCAAATTAAATTTTATTTCCTATGTTTTCTTTGAATAATTCGACTTGCAATGTTTACAATTGATTTTTCGATCTTAAAAAAATTCTTCTAATCAATTTTAATATTGAATTGTAATTTTTTAATTAAGAACAATTTAAAATTCTGGAATTTCAGAAGGTTTGACTTGACAAATTCAATTTTGATTTCAATTTCAAAATATTTATTTTTAGAAGGCTCTTAATTAGAAATAATATAATTTCAATTCCTTTGAATCTTAAATGATCCAACTTTTTAAATTCTATTCTGAAAATATTACGTTTTTGTTTTAAAGTGGTACTATTTTTGAAAATTTTATCTAAAGATATTAAATTTTCATTCACTTGAAGTTGTCCCATTTTTGAAATTTTAATGTGAAATCATTTCAATCTCTAGTTCCTTCAATTCAAAATAAAATTGTACAATTTTGAACGCTTTGAATTAAAAATGATACAGTTTGAGTCCTTTACAATAAAGCTGTCCAGTTTTCAACATATCAGACTGAAATTTTAAAATGTTGAGAGCTTCTGAATAATAATTTTTTCAGTTTCAGCACTTTTAATGAAAACTTATTTACTTTTCGACGCTGTTATTAAGAAATGGTACAAGTTCAATCCCTTTTCATACCATTCAAAATATTGTTCTTTCATCAAAATTGTATCAAATCTAAAATTATTTTATTTGGAACGTTGTCAATTCGAAATTATTAATTATAGTTTAAAATATTTCAAACTTACAAAAAAAATTTTTTAATAGTAGGAACGTATGAAATGTGCGTCGGCTTGCAGAGTGGGCATTGAGAATATATGTAGCTAAACTATGAGTAATGTTTCAATATTTCAATTGAATTTTGAATTCATTATAGACAAAGACCATATATCACACTTTTCAAAAATTCAAACTCACACTTCTGCTTTTTTGAATACATATTAAAATTTCCTTCAAATAGATTTCTTTTCGAAAAATCTTCGTGCAAAAGTGTAGAATTTAGACATTGGTCGTTTCGAAAATTTTCTTCATAAAAAGGTGCCTAGCCTTAAACAAAATAAAATTTCCTTTCCTTTCACATATTTTTCTTTTTCCCTCTCAGTTTTTCTTTGGTGAAACTTTGTTTTTACTTCAATTGTATAAGTTTCGATCAAGATAAAAATATAAATCTAGAGAATAAAACAAGACCATAAATGAACTTTGGATGATATTAATTTGTAATTGTTAGTTGATCATTTCGTTTTCTCTGTTTTCATTTCTTTGATTTTCTTCGTGCTCGTTGCAGTAGCAACAGTGTGATGTGCATTCGGCTAGGGAATTGAGAGAATCTAATCCCTCAGCCACATATGTGACATGCGTGTCGATGCTTTTGGTATCTAGGGAAGGCAATGAGCAAGATAAAGACAAGGCATCAAGATTCTCTGGTTCCTCAGCATCTGAGATGATTGAATGCCAGGGAATCATCTCCGGCGTTGGAGGCCTCGACTTTTTTGCCAGCCCACTCGATGTTGAGAGCTTCTTAATCGCCTAGAACATCGGAAATGACAACCCTCGACATTAATAACGTAACGTAATTCGTTTAATCAATTATTTCTGCACCACAAAATAAACAAAAATTAAGTAGGAGCTCGATCAAAACATACTTTTCATTATGTACTTCAAATTGTTTTCTTAATCAACAACTACACTACCAGTCAAAATTGTGTGTCAACTAAACAAAAATCAGATTGAAAACAGGCTTTTAAAAAAATCGTTAATATACTTATTATATTTTTCGAGCAAATAAAAAATGAAAACTTTGCTAAATTATAGAATGAAATCTCCTCTTTAAAATGAGACCAAGAACATAATAAAATATTCACTGTTTCTTGAATTATCATAAAAAAGTGGTGGCATTTCCGAGACGAAAAGAAGTCGGTCGAACGTGGTTAATAAGAGATACAAGACTGCTCGATTGCTGCTCGACCGACGGCTTTACGTTTTGGAAATACTTCCACATTTTTTATGATAATTCGAGAACCATTAAATATTTCATTATTTTCTTGATCTAATTTTAAAGAGGAGATTTTAGACTTTAATTTACCAAAATTTCTAATTTTCGTGAACTTTCCTAAAGCATGAAGAGAGTGGAAGATGAGAATCGGAAATTGGACGAAAAAGGAAAATCAGTCTATTTTTATCACATGCTATCTCGGCCCTAACCGTGTGGAAATTGCCAAATGTTTGCCCAATTATAAGTTTGGCTCCAACTTGGATAATAATTTTATGGCTACACCATGGTTAATATCTTAAATCTAGTTTAAACCAACTCAGTTTCACAGCTGTTGACTGCAGTGCCATAAACTTGGCTGTGCATCCTTTTTCAGCTAGGCTACATCTTGAATCACTTGAACACAAGTCGATGACCAGTATGTCAGTTTTAGGTTATTGTGGGGAGTGTTTTTGTGATTTTCTTTGTACATATTATTACACTGTGATTCCACTTATCAAAAATGCCGAAAGTGAAAAGCAATTGTCGCGGTCGGAGACATCGAGCAATTTCGAACACCCCAAGATTCCAGAACGAAAACGAAAGTAAGCAAATAAATGATAAGTAATTTATGTTCATGACGCAATGAAGTCAAACATCAAAATAAAATATAAATATTTTATTTTTATAAAAGAATAAATAAATTAAACATTCTTAAGACTACGAAATTTCAATTCAAATTGGTTTAATAACTCCTTTTTTACTTAAGTTAGAATTTCTAATTTTTTCATTTTATAGGCATTGTCGGGCGTTGTTTGTGAAAAATAAAAGTCCACTGAGGATGAACACTTTTCTCATTTTGGAACGGTCTTCATTAATTCCAAAGATTGGAATGGCAACGCGACTGGCTGGCGACGAAAAATCCGGATCAGAAATAAGATGCTTCTCAAAATGTTCAGCTACTTGAAATGCTTGTTTTAAATAAACAATTTTACCAATATAAATGTTTTTACTCATTTTTTATTTGAAAATAAATTTTTTATTTTAATGTGGCTGACACTGCACAACTAAATAAAGCCTAGTTGAGGCCAAGTCCGTCGGTAAGATAGGCTCTAGTCTATTTGGCTCTTTCCTATTTTGGACCCAGCTAGCGTCATGACAAAATTTCCAAACGGGTATTTATCGAAAATACTTTAAGTGTGACTCAATCAACGCCAATTTTTATAAGGTTTATAACAATTTTTTAGCTTAATTTTTTGCAGAGTTAGTCACTTTTTAAGACAAGCCTGTTTTTAATCCGATTTTCTTAAGACGCAAAACTTTGCCCATTTGTATACTTTAAATCAAGTCTATAAATATAATCTAACTAAAGGTGAAATACAAAAAAAGTCATATCAAAGCTAAAAGTTTTCTGCGTATATGAGTTTGAGGACGTTTATATGCAAATTTTTCGTGCTTCGCAGACAGAAAAATGTATGAAAAATAAAGATTTTCGGGTACATTTAAGAACAGCCAAATTTAAAGCATTATTTCTTATAAAAGGGGCAACAGGGAAAATTTGAACAAATTCATGAGTATGAGAAAAACTGTTGTGAACCAATTGCAGTTGAGAAATTTGAGAAATAATAAAATTTGTTGCTTAAATGTACAATAATGTGCAACTATATTATCTACAATTCTAATAAAAATATTAAAGCGATTAAAACTGCAAACTGTAACGGATAGGCTCTATAATTATTTTCAACCACCCGAAAGGACGCGACAGTCTTATTTTTTGTGGAAATCGCGATATTTTTAGACATTTTTTGTTGCTGTTGGAAAACAAGTGGCTGCAAGTTACTGGCGACCGCTGTGGCCTTTTTCGACCCGTGGCCAGATGCTACCCAAGGATTCAGAACCACAGGTCGAAGAAAGGCACCAGCAGTCGGCAGTAAAAAAAGAACTGAACATAATATAGTTATACATTTTTGTATGTGTAAGGAACAATTTTTATTATTTCTCAAATTTCTGCACTGCAATTCGTTCACAACAGTTTTCCTCATACTCATGCATTTTTTCAAGATTTTCCCATTGCCCCTTGTATAATAAATAATTTTAGCTTTCATATATTTTTTTTTTCATTGCGCTAGCATTCTTTTTGGCTGAGTTGTTAAGCTTCAAAGGCAGAGAGATTCCTAACGTTTTCTTGCTGATAGTAGATAACTTTCATTACCAGTAGGAAATACAATTAATTTGGACACTTGATACATTTTTTGCGTTCAATAACTTGAAATCTGAATAAATAATAATAATCTTCAAATTCACTCATTCACTATGTCCACATTGCAGCTCCTTTTCATCCTTTAAACTGAAGAGTTTTTTAATAATTCTAACTCGTCAAAATTGCAGAACATTGAATTATAAATCTTTGAAAATAATGAGTTTTAAATTAAAAAAATTTAAATTGAATTTTGAAAGTATCGAATATTTAGGATTGAAAACACGATGTTTGATTTTTAAAATATAAGAGTTGCTATTTATGCATTTTTCAATTTTTAGTGTTGTTAATTTTGAGAATTTTCAATAAAAAGTATGCAAGTTTAACAGTAAAAATTCCGTAAGTTTGATGCTTTATATTCGAAATTTCTTTAATTTGAAAAATAAAAAATTAAAAAATCTTAACTTTTGATCTTTAAAATCATCAAAATTGTATACATGAACATGTTATTAAAACTCAAGATATTTAAATAATATCAAACTCGAATAATTCAGATTTGGTTTTCATATAATTTAAATTTTCCGTTTTTTTAGTTCCAAATTTTCAGTTATCGTAATTAATAATTCTTTATATTTTCAAATTGTATCAACATATACTCGTATAGGATTCGATTTAGAACACTGAGGTGAAGGACGAAATTAGTGGATTGCGTACGTAGGCAGTAAAGTTGAATTTTATACGAGGATGCACAATTTAACGTTTGAGCCGATGGCGAGGACTGTAAAACGGCATCCGAATATAAAAGAACTTTACTGCCATGGTGCATACGATACTTTATCTGAAATAGGCAGAATAAGAACTGTTTTCTGGAAAACGGCGCTTGTTTGTACCGCATACGCACGCACGTGGGGTGACGTTAGAAGTCCAAAATCCACTTCGTAGTTAAAATTAGGTTTAAAATGAATTCTTCTCACTTGCTTCTTTCTCCTTGCTGTCACTTTAGGTGCCGCTCTTCGCAGTGCAATAAAGTGCTATTTTACTGCTGCTCTGTGGGCAGATAAAGTGTGCTTCTCCTGCTTATTTCAGATAAAAAATATTTAATAGCCATTTACTTGAGATTGTTGAAGAGTTATGATTCTGTATAGAAGTCCGAAATAATAGCAGTGGCTCGACACATTACAGGGGGAACTATAAATTTACGTGAAATCGATAATCACATTAAAACGGTGCAGAAATCTCCAGAATTTTCCCACGATATACGAAAAAAGCCTTATTCGAAACCTTGACATGAATTGAGATTTTATGAACATTAGTATAACTTACTGTAAATCACAATTGCTAAAATAATAGAAAACTATTTTTTTAAATATATATTGTTATACACATATATTCAGATATACCTTTTCATTTGTTATCATTCATATACAGAGAAAAGATTTTCGTGCCAGAATATTTTATGACTCATTACACTCCTTAAAAGATTCTTTATAAATCTCTTTGGTATATTTTAATTAAGTACGGTTTCATGTGAGAAAAATATTGTTTATAAAAATAAAAATTGTATAATTCCTCAATAAAATTTTTTAAGTAGATAAGTAATAAAGAGATTTATAAAAAAAATCCATTAAGGAATATAATTAGTTTTACAACAGAATTCAACAGAAATTGAAATTTTTAGCTGAAAAGAAATAAAACATTCAAAACTCTAAATAACTATTGTCAAATAAACAATCTGAATGTCTGAAGCTGAGGTTTATCTAATTTACATTCTTTATCTCACTTAAATGAACAAGAACTGTTAAGGTAAATTAATTTTTATGGAAATTTAGCATAAATTGTGAATCACTTGTATTTTAATAAAAATAAGACAAAATCAAATTCACATTTTTCCCAGTATCGACTACAGAAATAAATAAGTATTGAGTGAGAAAGAAATTTGTGAATTTAAACAGAATAAATGTCGTATGAAGATTTAATAAAGCTAGAAATTCAATCAAATAATTAATTTAAGTATGCGCTAAACTTAGCGTAATGTTCTAATTCATCTGGTATTTGAAATGCACAAATAATAACATATGGGTTAGCAGATTCTCGCACTTGCGAGATAAAAGAAGAAAACTGACGATCGGCACTATTCAGAGAGAGCGGACGCTTACACGCGCCAAGAGTGGGGGACGCTGAGTTCCACGAATAAGACTCCCCTACCAGCCCATGTCCGGCACTATTCCGAGACCAGACTGTAATACCTTTTTGTATCCAGCAGTTTATATCATTGTTATAAACAATTTATTTAAAACAACACTGCAGCGTATCAGTTTGATATATAAACAAATTATTTTGCACGAGAATGATTGTAATTTATAATTAATATGGTACTCGGTATCAGAGAATTGGGTTTAAAAAAAATGTTATTGTTTTTAAAAAATCGGCTCTCCTCCCAGGCATTTTTGGATTTTAAATTTAAAAAAAAATGTTTTTGACTTGCTACTGCTAGTGCATAATAAATATTATAATAATAAGAATTCTTGGCTGATTTTTATTTGGTTAAAAAAGTGTGTAAGAATGTATAAAAAATCTCGCTAAATGAATAAAATTAATTATACGCATATGTATAAAACTAATTACATTAAAATTGTCCACTTTATCTTTAAAGGAAATTTTTCTAAGTAACGACAGAAACTTAAGCATTTTATTAAATTGAAACAATTAAGCGTTTCCATTTAAGACGGATTTAATTCACTTCTAAAGAAGATTGATATATTCAGTTCAGTAAATAAATATGTATAATATTTTTTAAATCGAATATTCGTAAAATAGCATTTTTCCACTTTTAGTGAATTTATAAATTATTAGTTTACCCATCAGTAGCCCACGAACTAAAGTTAGTTGGCGAATGAAGCAAAAATTGCCTAATAAGAGAACGCAAAAGAATTAGAAACTTGCATAAAATAAAATGATTTATTAAGAAAATAAATTATATAAAGTAGGTTAGTTTTGATCTTTAATTAGTACAGAAAAGGATCGGTCTTCCAATTCAAGAAGTGTTTTAGATCAGGTGGGATAAAAAAGAACGTCAGTAAACTATGTACTAAAAAAATAATTTTCAACAGCATCAAAGTCCTTTTGGAAAAATTTTCCTATTTTTATTTACTATACATAATTCAAAATTTTTTGAAATAATTCAAAAATGATGAAAAGTTAGTTAAATCCAAAAAGAACATTTATAATGTATTATTCGGTGTTCTTCCCTAGGGTGACTTGCTACAGGGTGAGAAAACATGTCGCTAAATTTTACAAAATAAATAGTTATTATAAATATTAATCTAATCAATAATAATCCAATTTTACATATGTCATACTCAAAATTCTAAACCAAACAAAATGAAAAACTATTTTAAATTAAACACAAGCCATAGTACAACTGCTAAATAACTAAAAGCGATCATTAATAAATAAACAAACTTAAATATACGATTCAGAGATGTCCCGCATGAATAATTAAAAATAATTATTACCAAAAGTTCTCGCAGGGCGCATCAAGTTCGTGCTTTAAAAATTGCAATTTGCAAATAAAATCGAAATAGCTCACCCGCAAAATCCTTCTGCCGGATTTTGAAAGGACTTTCTTAAGCATGACTTGAAAGGTTGGAATCGAAACCCTTTGGAAGCACCTGTCGCGGGCAAGGACTTTTCGAGAATCGACCTGCACTGACACAAGAAAGAGATCGATTTTATGCAAAGGATGATGTCCTGACAAGTTGACAAGCGAAATAAGCGCGACGCGCACCAGGGGGTGTCTATGGTGGGAATGCTGATTCTTCCTCGACGACACCCCTACTTATAAGCTCTCCCACCCCCGCCTTATCAGACCACCAGTCAACCCTCCACGTCACCCCCACCTTACTCGAAAGGTGGACGAGCTGAGGGGTGGATTTTGCGGTAGTGGGGTGGCTTTAATATCTGTAAGTGAATTTACGTTAGTGTTCGCACGCTTGGCACCCTACGGCACCCTGGTCCCTGGTACTACCCTAACGACTTATCGACGCCCCCCGGGGAATCGACGGCCGCTCTGCCGGCGAAAATGTTTCAAATTGGATTAATGCGCTCGTGATTGATTGTTTGCATCTTGGAGGTTCGACAACCAAGATCGCGATCTATTGTGAGGATTGATTTTTATTTCGAAATTTCTTGTTTCCGTCAACTGTGGCTATTCTTACTTTAGGCTTAGGGTATTACTCCGTAAAACATTTTTTTAGTTGTGTGCTTTTTCTGTATATCCCGGGCGGCTAATGTACTTGAAAAAAGTGAAAAAAGTGAACACTGCTCATACAAAAAAGGCTGTACTGTCAATAGAAACACTTATTTACTAGGGAGGTCCAATTTTTTTTACATAGATTTTTCATGCATTGCCCCCAAATTTGTTTCAATTCACAAAAAAAACGAATATATATTTTTTTAAATTTAAATAAAATAATATTTAATGGTTCTACAAGCCCCATGAAATGTAACACGTATTTCAGATAAGAAAAAATACGTTGTTCTAAATATTATTCAGAATCGTTAATATTAGGTAAATTGAGTTGAAACTCAACATTCCACTTCGTAATTAGCCATAGAATACGAAATAAAAATGGATTTTTATAAATATCACCCCATAGGGTCCCAAAAAAATCTCGTAAGTGAAAAATTGTGTTTTCGCATTTTATATACAAATTGCTTCCAGTACATAAAATAATACTTTCTTCTAATAATCAGACTATCGAATAAATTATATAAATAATATATTATTGTTTATAGCAATCTTCTCTTAAAATAAAGATAGAAAATCGCGTTTTTTTCCAAACAGTTTTTAATTTTTTCAACTTTTCAGTTAGACCGAGGCAATTTACCATTTATTATTATTTATAATAATATTCTCTTAGGATAATACTAGAAAGTTGCAGTTTTTATAAAACTGTTAATTTTCTGTTCACATTTTAATAACAGTGAGGTAATAATCATTTGAATTTAACAAAAATTATTTTAAAAACAATTTATTATTATTCATAATAATATTTTCTTTCAATAATGCTAAAAAGTTGAGTTTTTTCTGAAATATTAAACTTTTTCCACTTTTCTGTCTTCTCCTATAGTGATGCTAGATAGTTGTGGTTTATTCTGACATTTTTAACTTTTTGTCAACTTTTCACTCACAGCAAGATAATAATTTACTATCTTTTCCTATGGTAATGCTAGATATTGGCGGTTTTTCCAGAAATGTTTTTATCTTTTGGTCGCTCTTCATACTTAGTGAGATAATAATTAATGCAAGTTAACAAACATAACTGTTTGAACAATTTATTATTGTTTATTACTAACTTCACTAAAAGTATTGCTAGAAAGTTGTGATTTTTCGGAAATTTCCAACTTGTCTTTGTTTTTTTAGCTACGAACAAATAGTAAATATTAATATTAATTTAAACAAAAAGTCTTTTAGTAACTCCTTCAAGGGAAATTTACATTTAACATGATCCATACAGAAAATCTGAAAAATATTTTAAATGTGTTCTATTTAAGAAAAATATGTACATAAAGACAAATAGATTGTTTAAAAAATGATTATCTATATTATGGAAGATAATACTAAATTGTTTAAATAATTATTTTTACTAACTAAAATTAATTATTACCGTACTATAATTAAAAATTGGAAAACAAGTGACAATTTTTTAAAGAAGCTGCAGCTTTCTAGCATTATTCTAAAAGAAAATTATTATAAATAACATGAAATGGTTTAAAGAATTATCGATGTTAAATTTAATTGATAACAAAAATGAAAAAAAAACATAATTAGCGTCAAAACCTCGCGAAACCCTTATGTGGGTTTTTCGGGACCCTATAAAACATGCTTATGGGGGTGATACTTAAAAACTTACCATTCATTTGTATTCCATACCTAATTAAATTTTCAAAAAAAGAGGAATTCCGGAGAAAAATGTAATAGTTTATATTTCAAAAAAAAAAATGAATTTTCAAGCAAAGCCATGAACTTCCTACTAAAATGATGAATTTTCTTAATGAAAAAATATTTCAATCCTTAACGAGAAAAGATCATTAATTTTCAACCAAACAATTTTAATTTCGAAAAGATAAATTTCAATTAAAAAAGTTAATTTTCCACTAAGAAAGACTAAATTATGAACCAAATAACTGCATTTTGCAAGAAACAAATTGTATCCACACATTTGCAGTTAGAAGCAAATAGTTGTACTTTTAAGAAAAGGAGATGGATGTTCAACAAAAAAGTTTGATTTTTATTAAAATAATTAAATTTAAAATAACAAAAATAAAAATTTAAATATTAAAATACAGTGAAACTCTTTTATACCGCCGATTTTGGTGCTGACCTTGAGTGTGAATGAACTCATTGTAGCCCGCTCCGCTTTTGTTTGTTCACGCTTGACTGTTCGCCTGAGTGACAATTGCAGACCCCGCGGCCCCCGCGCAGTTCCTGTTATACCTACCTACAACACGGCCTTAATTCCCGGAATCGCTATAGAAGGGAGGGCTATTGAAATGTTTTACTGTAAATAAATGTTTCCGCTGCGTTTGCATATTCAAATCGCATGTGACTCGCTTCGCTCGCAAGTTTGAGCGCGCCAGGGGTACGCGAGTGTTGGCCCTCACGTTTCGCGCTAAATTATGCATTTACCCACATTTGTGCACACACCTTTTAAAATTAAAGGTCAAAGAATCGACAACTGTAAGTTGGTGACTGTGAATTCTCTTTTGTTAAAGCTCTTCCGGCATTAGCGAACAAATTGTCATCACGTATCTCGTTCTTCGCATTCGATTTTCTTAAAAATCTTAACTTTTCTACATTATGTTCAATACGTTTATATCAAATGTATATAATATCTATTTATGTACCTCGTCCTGGGATTTCTTATTCACATATTGCCAAATAAAGCACAAGTTGTATTTATAATGATTACTTTAATACCTGTTTCTTATTTTGGAAAAAATGTTATTCTTAGCTACGTTGAAACATGCATCAATTCAATAAAATATCATTACAATTTATATTATGCATTGATATTGAAACATGCGTATTTTATTTTGTTTTTATAATTTTTAATTCTAATTTTCAATCATGTTTTTTACGATTAAAAGTGAATCTATTTGAGGTGAAGACCCCAGTTATTGACACTATTAGATTTGAACAGTTCACAATGGGTTGCAATAATACTTATTGATAATTATTGTTGTTTTATTTGCTTTATACGAGTGAAAGCGTTAGTGACACCTTTATTAAACTGTTTTGAAAATTATTCCCCGAAGATATTTATATATAATTTAATATTAAAGAACCCTGCGATTTTCCCACTCTTGCCTGACTGTAAATAATCTTTTAACTGCTTTGATGTTGATGCTGCTGCAGCCTTCACAGAGATTAATACAGTAGAACCTCGATTATCCGAGGTGATGTGAGGAGGAGACACCTCGGATAAGCGAAAACTCGGATAATACGGAAGAAGTACAAAATTCGGGAGAGTTATCTATTTTTGATATATTTTAAATAAGAAAATAAATATCAGCATTTAACAAATAAAAGTAAACAACTTACGAATGTGGATTTATTTTTATGGTACAAAGCATTGTAACTGATGTGGCTCAAAGAAGTCGGTAATAGAGCACTGTTTCAATCTGCTCAATTGTTTTTTTGATGCAATATTGCCTCAATTAACGCGGAGCCTCGAATAATCGAAGGCCGGATGATCGAGGTTCAACAATACATAGAAACGGTTTTCCAGTTTTTATGATTTTGTAGAATTTCTTGAATAACGTTCTCATGCACTTTGTATGATTGCTGCAAACACTAAAACCAATAAAGGTCTATCCCTACTCAATTAAAATCTGGAAAAAATTCCAAACGAGGTTTACATGCGAGTGCCAGCCTTAATAGGCGTGCTAAATCAGTCTTTCGTAAATGCCCACTCTGTAATGGAGGGAATAATTGTTAATCCAACCGAAGGTGTATAATGTGCAGAGATAAGCACTATTTGTCCATTCAACACGCTTATTCGAAGCAAGTTACTTCCATCGCAACTCACGAGAAGAAATATGACCTATCTCAAAATAATAGGGATTCCCTGCTTCCAACTAGTGCATCATGTAACACGGCAAGTCTTTCGACTGAAGTACGTGCTAGCACTATGCTCGATTAGGGTTCTGAGGTTTTCTTCGTTACAGAGTCTATAGCGCAATTACTGGAACTTCCTAAACGTAGCGTAAAAATTTCCCTCGCTGTCATTGGTGCATCAAATGCTACTACTGCACGTGCCATCACTCAAGCGTCATTTCAGTCACTTTATGACACTTCATTCCATATAGAGACTCAAGCTTTAATTTTACCCCGTTTTACATCACAGCTTCCTTCGAGTAAGCCAATGGATTTTGAGCCTTGCCTGTTAAAAGATATTAATTTGGCAGACCCTCATTGGATGGAACCCGATTCGATTATTATCATTTTAGGAGCCGATGTGTATGGTCAAGTTTTGTGTTCAGGGTTACGTCGATTCCCACCATCTCAACTATTTGCTCAAGATACAGCGTTAGGTTAGATCGTTTTGGGATCGTTATATTCGGATGTGCCACGGCAGGCGGTACCCTTTTCTTCAATACCACGATAAGTTGCAAAAAACACTTCAACTTTTTGGGCTGTGCAGGAGGTGGCCCCCCTTTAAAGAAAATGAAACCAGAGGATGAAGCTCGTGAGCAGCTTTCTTCCGACAAATATTCTCGCACCTCTGGTGGACGGTATACAGTTCGCCTCCCTCTAAAATTGCAACCCCATTTTTTTCATAGAGACTCGCCAGATGGGCTTAAGTTCCCTTTTGAGTACCCACCGTCGCTTTTCTAAGGATCCTAAGCTTGCGGAAGCTTATCGAGACTTTATGAAAGCTAATGAGGAATTGGGACACATGGAGAAAATTTCAGAATATGAAATAGACAATCCGCGAGCTTGGTACATTCCGCATCACCCTATAGTTGTATCTACCCCTACTAAGTGGAAATTTCGCATGGTGGTCGATGAATCTCATCAAACTACTGAAAAACACTGCCTAAATAAATTTCTCATGACGGGTCCTGCTGTCCAGAGTGTTATCTCCCCAGTACAGTTAAACTGGCGAAACTATCAATACGCCAAATTCTGATACATCCTGACGATCAGGATCTGCAGAGAATTCTCTGGACTCCTGTGTTTGAGGAGTGCCCTTGTGATTATGGTCTAACAACGCTTACTTATGGTACTAATTGTGCCCTATACTTAGCCATTCGTATCCTAGCTCAACTAGCATTAGATGAATCTCGCAGATTCCATCTTGGTGCAAGTTGCATCTAGCATAACACTTATGTGGAAGACATTTTTGCGGGAGCAGATAATCTTGAGCTTGCGATAAAAAAGCGAAATCAAATATGCGAACTTTTGCATTCGGCCGCGATCGAGCTAGAAAAATGGGCAACAAACCAATCTGAGATTTTACCATGTCGCCATCAGTTCCATGAACTTGATAAGCAAATTGTTGTGAACGAATTAGTTAAGACTCTGGGCTTGTGTTGCAATCCAGCGACAAACGCGTTCGGAGTTAACGTTACCAACCTGAAAACTATCCCCGAAAACCCTACCAAACGATCTATCCTGGCAATTGTTTCTCAAGAATTGGATCCTTTCGGCTGGCTTGCTTTCATCACAGTCACTGTGAAAATTGTGATGCGAGATCTCTGGATCTTAAAATGTGACTGGGATTCGCCTTTACCCTGAGAAATTATTAAACGATGGAATAGTTATCGCAATTCTATTGCATCTATTTCAACTCTTTCTATCAGTCGCTGGTTAGGAGGCTCTCTAGATTCTGTAGGACAAATTCACGGGTTCGTCGATGTCTCTTCTCGTGCATAGCTTCTGTATACTTCAGTCTTCTAACCAACGAAGATCCTTATAAGGTCTCAGTCCTTATAGCGAACACTAAAATTCGCCCTGTAAAAACTATAAGCATCCCGAATCTCGAATTACGTTCTGCTTCTCTTCTTGTGAAGTTGATCAATAACCTACAAGGCTTATCTTACTTTAAGGCTGTACCTTTTTAAACCTGGATAGATAGTCAAATCGTCCTTCCTTGGCTACGAAAGCATCCGTGTCATTAGAAAAATTTCATTGCGAATCGTGTCTCATTTATTCAAACCGAGCTGCTCTCGGCTGAATGGAATTATGTACCGACTAAAGAGAACCCAGCTGAACTGGCGACTCGCGGAGTCAAACCTTCGGATCTCGAGCAATCTAAGATTTGGCAGCATGGACCCAAATGGCTGACCCTTTCTGTAGAAGAGTGGTCAAAGCAGACAGACATTCGGAAATTACTACACACACAAGGTTAATTCCTTTGTGGGAAAGAACACGGAGTGTTGCGAGTTAGAGGTCGCTTGTCACACGATAACCTTTCTCGTGAAATCAAGCACCCTTCATTTCTAACTCATTCTTCGGCTCTCAGTCGTCTTTTCGTTCTCCATGCACATCTTTCGTCTCTTCGTGGTGGACTTACTCTAACTCTTAAGTTTGTTACTCAGACATTCATGGATTTTAGGTAGATCACGCTTAGGCAAATCTGAAATTAGAAATTGTATAACTTTTTAACACGTGAAACCCCGCCTAGCGTCACAATTAATGGGCGACCTGCCTAAGGATGGAGTCACACCTTCTTGACCTTTCAACATTTCTGGCTTAGACTATACTGGTCCGATTCAAGTTCGTACTACGAAGGGCCGAGGTCACCGCTCATACAAGGGATACATCGCCCTTTTCGTATGCTGTGTCACTCGGGCCATTCATCTCGAGGTCTTGAGTGATTTAACCACGGCTTCATTTCTGGCTGCTTAGGAAAGATTTACCGGTGACGAAGTATTTGTCAGTATCTCTACAGTGACAACGGTACCACCTTCCATGGAGCCGCACGAGAGCTTCGAAAAAGGTTTGATGCGGCCTCCGAATCTTATAGTGAACTTGCAACGATGCTTGCTAATGAAGGGACCGATTGAACGGATGATAGGAGACCATAATGTCACGTTTGAGGAACTTTCCACAGTACTAGTGGATATAGAGGCCCGTCTAAACTCTTGCCCCTTGTATCCCCTCACCAACGAACTGGACGAGACAACTCCCTGAAACGTTGATCATCCGAATATCTGCACCTATTCCAAGAGAGAAGTAAATAGCGTAACTCATCTGCGAACTTCGCAGTAGGCCGGCTCGTATTGCTATTGTTCATACTACGTTATATTGCTATTTATTCGTCCTACGGACGAAGGTGGGCGGTTTGTTCAATCAGAATAATGTAGGTGATTTGAATTTAATATTGATTTATTATTTATTTATTTAGAAGCCAACGGGCTTCAGTCCTTTATTACATGTTCAAAGAGAATTATACATCTAATTAATCAAAATTATAGTTAATATTAAGAATAAAAAATAAAAGCTTGACAGTTCTTCGGAATCGCATTCCATATAAAGGCTAAATCAAAAATAGGCCTCCAGGTCGCGCTATTCTCTGATTTAAAGAATGTTTTTAAGAGCTAGTTTGAACTGTGTCCTGGAATTATTAAAGAAATCGAGATTATCGCACAATAAGTTTGCTTCACTGCATATTCTAGATAATGCAGTGTTTTTGCCATAGTGAGTGCGATGACAAGGAGGACTAAAAAAGGTGCTGTTTCTTAATAACTTTATAGGTGCATTCAAATTTATTTTCGCTAAAATTCGCGGACAGTCGATATTGTTGTTTAGGATATTAAACAAAAAGGTCAAGTCACTGGCATTCCCATTTGTCTGGCCGCGAAACGCAAAGAACGGTTTTGAACTCTTTTGAGGCTAATTTTATGTACCATATACAATGGTGCCCAAATTACGGAAGCGTATTCTAAGATAGGTCTGACTAATGAAAAGTATAACAATTTCAGTGTGAGTGGGTTTTTAAATTTGGACGCGTTTCTTATGACAAAACCCATAGTCCTGAGAGTATTATTAATTACGAACGAAATTTGTTTTTCATAATATTAGGAGTGATGCAGTTGGATACCCAAGTCTCGTATCCTCGTAATCCTAGACAGCTCTTCATTTCCAATCCAGTCGTCTTGAAGTTCGCTGCAGTTCAAAAAAGAGCAGATATCGCTATACAATTTAAGGTCGTCAGCAAATAGAATGAAGAAACAAAATTTAATTATTGAGTAGATATCATTAACATAAAGGTTAAACATTAAGGGTCGAAGGTGCGAACCCTGGAGGACCCCCGAGAATGCCGTGAATGATTTCGAGTATTGACCTTTTACTCGAACAGATTGAGTTCTGTTATTAAGATAGCTCTTTAGCCAAGAAAGCAAATTACCCGATATACCCAGCGCCGTGAGCTTTGCCACAAGGATAACATGATCTACTTTGTCGAAGGCTTTGGAAAAGTCAGTATAGACAGCATCTACTTGCAAACCACCCTCAACGCTATTAATTAGGTAGTCCGTATAAATACGAGGGTAGTTCAATAAGTCCTTAGAATGACCAACAGATGGCGCGCGAATCGCTCCAAATCATCTGTTTTCAGTCAGCACCACTCCCGACTAGA
>NC_046658.1:118787207-118789780 GCF_010883055.1 Belonocnema kinseyi
GTATAGAGCTCCAAGGAGATGATGTTGAAAAATAAAAAAAAATTTACCCAAAAAAAATTGTTTTTATACTTCATTCTAAGGACTTATTGAACTACCCTCGTACATACATTTGTAGTAGTAGACCTCCCCCTTCTAAAGCCGTGCTGCTCATCTATAATAATATTAGCTGACCCAGTTGACAGATTATCATGGACGATACTCTTAAATATTTTTAAGATAATGCTGAGAATTGTTACCGGACTGTAATTTCGAGATATCATTTTTATTACCCTCTTTGAAAATAGGAACGACTATACCTTTTTTCCAAATATTCGAAAAGTAATCCTTCACGACATATTTATTGAAAATTGTATACAAAGGTTCGATCAGTGAGGAGCATATGACTTTACCAAAGAGGGGGAGCCCCATCGAAACCACCCCCTTTGTTGGGATATAGCTTTTTTACTTTAGATTCAGTTTTATCCTTGCTGATGTAAATGACTAGCAAAAAAATCAGCTATGCTACCGTCAGAGTCAGCCTGTTCGTCACCTAAATACATTTGGTTTGGTAGATCGTTGTTTTTATTTACAGAGTTAACGTGTTTCCAAACAGATTTCTGATTAGATACAATTGAGTTTTCGGTATCTGTAATGTATCTATTGTAACATGTATCCGATAGTTTTTTTACAGTGGGTTCTGATGACTGGAAATTGTTGATAATCACTCAAAGTAGGTGTTCGCTTATAAGTAGCATGGGCTGTCTTTTTTGCTAAAGCTGATTGGATACACTCTAGATTAAACCAAGGAGTAAAAGATCAAGATTTAGTTTTTTTAATGATACAAAAAGATTAAAAGATGCATTGAGATATGTATACAGTATGTTAACTGCTTCGTCCACTCTTACATCAGTAAGGAGAATTTCCCAGTGAAGGAGAGCCTAGTGAATTTCATCTAACAAGGAAGGTACCCGAGGTGTACGTCACCGATTTTCTTGAAATTGTGATATGTTGTAGAACATCAAAAAATATTCGACACATATTTTTTTATACGTGCCCATAAGTCCATTTAAGGGGTGAAAACCACCCTTGAAGTTCACCCCTAGAAACACATTTTTTTAAATTTCTCGAATACAATTCGTAATTTTTTACTGAAACAAAGTGGGTAACACTTGTTATTGAAAAGCACATATTTATGCATTATTTTTAGTCATCAGACTCGCAACCCCCGTTTTTTATTCATGAAAAACTATATTTGATAGCCATTTTTTTCACTATACACATTCCAAAATCTGTTGAATCTTGACAAAACTAATTGTTTTATGCACAATAATCAAAAATAAAGTTGACCTGTTCCGGCATTTTCAAAAAAAATCCCTTGAGGGGGTGAGCTATCCCTGACATTTATACTGTTATATTTCGTTATTCCATTACTATATCATGGTGTAAAACTCTTGGATACTATTAAAATTGTTAAGTAAAGTTGATGTAGTTTGAAATTTTCTGAAATCGGCCCTTACAAATGAATTCATCCCTAAAATTAAATCACAAGTATTATTTTTTCATTACTTAAAAATACCCTCGGACTATTCAGAGGCGTAAAACGTGTAATAATATTAGTTCACATCATTGGTATTGAATTAGAATTCTTTACCCCACTAATGTATCAACCTCTATTTTTTAATAAAAAAATGACACCCTTTTCAATATGAAAATACTAGTTTTTTGAGTTTGACAAAAAAAATCTTGGCAGTATGCACAATATCCAAATACGAAATCGACTGTTCTCACCTTAATAAAAATAACCTATAATAAGGGGTGAACCAGCCCCACAGGAGATATTGTCGTATCTCTACGATTTTATTCTTTTTCTGTGGGACTTTCAAAGTTAATAAAAAATTAATGATTCAAAGCAAGAAGAACTAAATAACTATTGAATAAATTCAGAAGAAGAATAAACGTATAAACGCTTGGAAAACAAATTAAGAGAAGTAAACAGCTTAAAATAACAAGATAAGATTAAAGTTATCATTTTCTTGTTGTTGTTGTCGAGATCGGACGGTGCAAAAAACCTCAACGATTAAATTATCAAATCAGTAAGTCGCCTTGCCATGTTTTGGATAGATAAGACCTTTTTCACCGATGCGATCGCACTCTTGAACTCACAATCAGCTCGCCAAAACAACACTCGAATACTCGATATTACCTCTCACCATCAGTCTTTAGTCAGAGCTTCATCGAGCTCGTTTGAATCAGTATATTAATTGTGAGTGCAGTGTTTGTTAAATTTACAAGAAATTACATTGGAATCCAATAAATGTGCAACCAAATTCCAAACTCCAAATTTCATCAAAGTATAACATAGTATTTTGGAATTCGTACATATTAATTCTACCATATAATTTTTGGTCAATACTTATTTCCTGATTGTAAGTAAAATGTCTTTTTTCGTAAAATTTCTTAACGCGGTAATTGGAAGATATTGTATACATGCTCTCGCCATTTTTCAAAAAACGCAAAGAAATTGAAATTACTCTATTTTACAGCTCTTTACAAGCCCTATCTAAAGAAACCATAAAAAATTATTTTCATCAAAT
>NC_046658.1:118789880-118812924 GCF_010883055.1 Belonocnema kinseyi
ACTTATGGGCACGTATAAAAAAATACGTGTCGAATATTTTTTGATGTTCTATAACATATCACAATTTCAAGAAAATCGGTGAGGTACACCTCGGGTACCTTCTTTGTAAGTAAGAGCATATAGTCGGAATATTAGCCTACCTAAAATATAGTTGACAGTTATGCACTTTAGTCTCAGCACCTAGAATAGCAGCTGGCTTGCATATCATTTAAAGCGACAACGGCTGATGATAATTATCTACTGGTAGCAGGGTATCAATGGCCACATTGGAGGATACAGAGCTGCAGTTTGTTAGTATTACGTCAAGTATTGATCCGTGGTTACTTCTTTTATAATTTACTTGCATTAAATTTAAATAGTCAAAAGAATCAGAAACCGAATTAACAATATAAATGTACAACTGAGTGATCCCATCCCTCGGGGTATAACTAGGCCCACGATCCAGACCTGTGTTCCAGTCTGCATAGGGCATGTTTAGATCACCTAGAACTATGACAGAATCTACTGGAACGGATATGTACGCATCTTCAAGAATTGTACAGAGATCATTATATTTATTGATATTTGAGTTTGGTGGAATACAAAATATGTCTAAAATAAGTTTTGTATGACCAATACTAAATTTAACTAAAACATGCTCAACCATGTCAATATTCGTAGGGAGACAAACACATTTTAAGCTTTGTATAGTTGCCAGTAACACCCCACCACCACGAAGACTGTCGCTTGTTGTTATATTACGATTGCCTCGAAAAACATCAAAACTGTTAAAACTTAGTTCAATGAATTGGATACTGCTGTGAAGCCACGTTTCGGATAATGCTATAACTAAATATAAACACATCGGAACTGATATTCATAGTTTATGTAATTTTGTGCATACGCCCCTGAAATTTTGATAATACAATAATAGTAATAATGATTTGTCGCTGGAGCGCGCACCACAGTGTTGTTCGTCAGATTTGAATGTTTCCTCATTTTGAATAAAGCAGGGAGTCCTTGACGGAATGTCAACTTGAAATCCATTTCCCCTTCCTGCCTTCGAGTTACAAGTGAGTTCCTCGCGTCAGCTATCTCCTCGAGCTGCATCCTTGTTTTGTCCAGAGTGAGTCAGACGCTTTCCAATCGAGGGTTTACTGCAGCGAAAGCAGCGTTTATCACGCGTTCGATGTCTTAAATGGTGAGGCTTGGTGTTTCCGACAGGGCGTGGTGCACAATACTTGGCCAGGGCACCGTTTTCGAGAACTCTTATACGAACTGCAAAAGACTGTTGATAGGGAGTCTTACAATCCGGGCAGAAAAATTGCATCTACAAAAAAAGCTCTTGCATCCACGGCAGATGATATCAAATTTAGCCTTATTTTGTTTGGGGTTCTTGATTGCGTTCAAAGTCATAACGTAGAAAAAGAAAAACAATACTGTAGAAAGGCGCACAGTACGAACTCACAAAAACTTTGAGGTTGCGCCAGACAAAAAGACAAAAACCAAGATATCGAGGTACCTCACAGATCAGGGGTAATAACTTAATAAAAGCAGCAGACTCGATGCATTTGGTGAAAAACTTTAATCAATTTGAACATCACGTCAGAACTAGACGGCAGTCATAACGAAATCCTTCGATATACCTTCGATTTTTCTTTCTTGTAATACTTTTGCAAGGATTGTTTTTCATTCTGTTCGAGTGGTATAGAATTTATGATACTAGCGGAAGGCCCATTGTTCGAGCACTTATGGTTGTAAAATTTGGGTTTGTAGGCATACGCTATCGACTAAAGTAGTTACGGCAGGGTCAGAATTTTGACATTAATTAATAGACTCTGTTCAAACGTGTTTGAGCGATTCGCGTGAGAGGTCGTGTTTTGTATGTTAGGTTTAAGTTTGACGTTGTGACTGTTTTTCACTATTGTGCGGGTGGTTTTTCCATTCCTTGTAGTGGTTATTGTGAAAGCTGATCTCGTCGATTGATTTTTGTGAAGGCTGATCTCGATCTTCTTGGACTATGGTAAGAGCTGATCTTTACATCCATGTCTTTTTGGCCGGATTAACCTTATTTTCTTTTTGTCCTGTGATTTAATTGTGTGGATTATGTGAGAATCTGTAGGTGAGTTTTTATTATTTTAATTATGAATTGTATAGGGCTTTTTCCTCAACTCACTGAGTGGAAGTATTTTATGCCAGGAAATAGAACTTGTTTGTATTTTCGAAAATTATGGTTGATTTCTACATGGCCCACCTCTCTCCTCTGATATGTTTTTTTAAAGGTTTATTTAATTTATTTATTTACTTTTGCTTAATAAACTTACGTTCACACTAACTGGTCCCATGCCACTTACTGGGATCTTCACCATATTCTGTTCTTGTATCGTTTTCCAAAAAATTTAATTTGTTTATTTTTAATAACATTTTTAAAACTAAAACAAAAACCTCACATCCTATGAAAAACCAATTCAAAAAAGAATTTGTAGCTTTTTTATGTTTCAACACCTTTTGTATCTTTCCTTTTTTTTGTCGCTTGTGCCGTTTGCCCAAACATGAATTTTTAAATATTTTGAATGACGTTTTTTACGAATAAAACAAGTACCACTTATTCTGTACAAAAATGATTCATAAGAAAGTTGAAGATCAAGTGGGACGATGGTCGTGGGAGCTAAAGCGTAGGCTTTGGACCCACTCCGTTGGCTTGCAGCTTCGATTCCCGCCTTGCACTCTGGAAAAGCCTCGGCGGCCCATGCGGTGAACACTAGCCTAGCAAGGGAGTTGTTCATCTCCGGATAATCGTGGGACCGTTACCTCTAGAGAAAAAGGTTTTCTTTAAGTACTTAAAGCTGTTGCGCTTGGTGGTTCGGAACCCACCTTAAGCTGTAGGTCCCCCTCTCCCCACCAAATAAGTGTGTGGGGGTGTGTAAATAAATAGGGAAGAAGGTGCAAGAAAAATGTAAATCCTTAGGGGACACATTAGAAGCTTCCAAGTTGGAGATCTTTTCTAGGTGCTTAATTTTGGTTGACTCATCTTTCTTCGAATCTTGCTTGGTTTGACCTCAAAATTGAATGATTGATTAGTATTTTTTGTCCGATCAAAATAGGAATTTCTTATTTTTCGCAAAAAATTCAAAAAGTTGTTAATATAATTTTGCAGGGTCTTCAAAAATTAACGTTTTTCTTGTCTTGACTTTTTTGTATCGAGCATTATTTAACTTAAAATATTAATTTTTTTTTTATTTTGAAAATGCTATAACTCTGGCAATTTTTTTGTTATCAGAAAAAGTCGTGGGGAAAAATGGTTCATAATTTTGTGTACTAAAAATAACGAACTTGATTTTTCTTTTTGGCTCCTAAGCACCTGTGACAAATTTCCACTTAATGCGATTAATCTTTCAAAAGTTATCCAGAATACAGATGACAACGACAACGACAACGATGACGATAACGACAAATAGACAGCCACCATAGTAAAACCGTTTTTTCGGATTCAGGAGGACTCGAAAGGTGGAGATTTAAAAAAGAATTGCGATAGTCAGTTTTCCCATAAAACTTATATCTTCTCATTATGTCGAGAATGTAAAAAACCAAAAAAGGCGAAGCTTTTTGAAAATAGGAAAAAAAAATTCAAAAAAGGGACAAAGAGGGGAATAAGGGAAAGTGTTTAAAGTCTGATAATGAATATCATTTGCATAACATAGATTACTTTAGATTTCATACATATACTGGAATGGAAGCTTCTAATGTGTCCCCTAAGGGTTTACAATTTTCTTACACCTTCTCTATTCCTTTACACAACCTCCACACACTTACTTGGTGGTGGAAGGGGGACCTACAGTTTAAGGTGGGTTCCGAACCACCAAGAGCAACAGCCTTAAGTACTTAGAGAAAACCTTTTTCTCTAGAGGTACCGGTCCCACGACTATCCGAAGATGAACAACTCCCTTGCTAGGCTAGTGTTCACTGCATGGGCCACCGAGACTCTTCCAGAGTGCGAGGCGGGAATCGAACCCGCAAGCCGAAGGAGTGGGTCCAAAGCCTACGCTTTAGCCCCCACGACCATCGTCCCACTCCATACATATTTATATTAATTAAATATCTTATTTTTCACTGTAAAATTTAAAATGAGATGGGTTAAAGTTAGGAAAGTGGCCCTTTTCTTGAAAGAGTGACTATAGTGACGTTTCTTAAGTAAGTGACCGTAAAGTAACTTGAAAAAGAAATAGGCAATGAACTAAATATTTTATAAAACCGACTTATCCTTGCGACAGCACACTTTTTGATGACTTGGAAATTCTTGCTTGCAGGGAAGCGGAGATTGAAGAAAAACTTATTATTTATAAGGTTGTAAATAAATAATGACCCGTAACACGGGAAAATACACCGCGAAAGTAAAATTACTAATTCGATTATTCGAGATATTTCCTGATTTAGTAATGAGAAACTAATTTCTTTGTAAAATATTAATTAATCTTGGAGTGTATATAATAAGCTGATAAAATTTTTTAACATGAAAAACGTGAAAATAGAAAAGTTTAATAAAACGACTTGATGATATGACATTTTTAGCCCTATTACATCAATAAGAAGACCATATTGAGAAATTGTTAACACAACACTGTTTCCATTTTATAAATATCGTCTTATGTTTGTTTGAACAAAGTTATGAAAAAGAAATATTTTTACAATCTTGAAATAATAATGGATTAAAGGACTATATATTAATTATGCATATTCAGCTTTCTCATGCGCTGTTTTCCAACAGAGTTCTGTTTTCAATAAAAAAAAATTCGGCTCTACATTTTGTCAATTTTCTGCAGTCAATTGCAATTATTTAGCAAAAGTTGTAAACATTTTCCGTAAATACGCGCCAGCTTGAATAAGTACAAATTGAATACATATTTTATAGACGTTTACTTAAATTGTATAGTTTATTTCTTACGCAAAAGATACTTTATTGCCTCGTTGAATCAAAATGGTTAAAACTTAAGTAAATATTAGTGAAACTGCACATATTCAAATAGCGAAAAGTGGGACCATTATAGATTAGTAGAAAATTACTAATTCGATCAGTCCAGATATTTCCTAATTCAATAGCGGAAAGAAACTAATTTTTTAGTACAAACAAGTAAATTTACTTAGGACTGTATATATTAAATTAAAACAGGTTATAAAAACGGAAAAAATGAAAAAAGAGAAGTTTAATCAAATATCGCAATGGTGTAATATTCTGGACTCTATTGAAACAATAAGGTCATATTGTGAAATTTTAAAGGTGAGGTAGCCTGTCTTCAATTCAAAAACGTTTCCCTCTGACTGTTTAAACAAAGTTAAGAAAAATACGAATTTTTTGCAATCCTTAAATGACAAAGAATCACTAAGCTCAAACTAATGAAATACATCCGGGGTCTTCATGCAATACTTTTCAACAGAGTTCCGCTTTCGATTTTCAAAATTTTTTTCGGTTGTACACTTTTTACAGTTAAAACAAAAGTAATACTTGATCATGCAGTTCCCCTTTTTACGTGTTTCGAATATGTACCCCGGTTATTTAAAGCCAAAAAATTAAAAAATCGTATTACATATTTTCAAGAAAAAAAGATTTTTTCATTATAAAAAATAAAAATCTCAATTTTTTCGAAAGCGATAAAAAACATGAATAGCAGCTCGTACCTTAAAATTGTTTCCCTTCTTAAAACCTATAAGATTATACCCTTACCAGATGTTTATCTTGTTCCGTTCAATAAATTTGTCCAAAAAGATAGAAAAATCAACTAAAATAAACATTAAGTTTAAAGAAATTTAACATATTATTTCCTAAAATGTCTGTTTTTAGTTCACTTACAATGTAATGAAACATTTTTTATGCTACTTTTAAGGTTCCTGCGCTTCAAAGTAAAGAAGAATATGTTATTATCTTAAGGGGAACTATTTTGAACCATGAACTGCTATTCATATTTTGCACAGGTTGCGAGTAAAAATGAGATTTTTAATTGCTAAAAATAAAAAAATAAATCCTCAAAAACGCGTAGTACTATTGTTTTCTTTTTTGGCTTAAAATAAACGAAGGTATATCTGAAAAGATGTACAAGACAGAAACTGGATGTGCAAGTACTCTTGGCTTCAACTTAATCGAGGCTAGCCGTAAATTATGTAATAAAATTGTTGAAAATGATTTGCCCTGAAAAAGATATTTCCTAATTTGATCGTGAAAAAAAGCTAATTACTTAGTAAGGACATATAAACTTATTAAAGACTGTATATTAGGGTTTAGTATCCTAAGCTAAAGGTCAAGTTCGTTAGCCACCCATTTTGGATGAAAATTCAAAAAGTGGGCAAATTTTGAATATCTTCGAGACCACTTTTTAAAAAATTCAAGCCGAACAATTTATCCTAATAACTTTTTCATAAAATCAAATATTACCTGAATTATAGCATTTACAAGATTCCAAAAAGAGAGAGAAGAGAAAGGTTGCTTTTTGAATGCCCTACAAGATTATCATGAAAACTTTTTGAATTTTCTTGAAAAATCAAAAATTCAAATTTTGGCAGAGTACAAAATAATTAAAAATTCAAAAAATAAATATTTTTTATCAACAACTTCACGGTATTTAAAATATTCTTGAAGAGATACAATGCGAAGCACGAGATACGTGATGAGAATTTGTTTGTTAAAGTCAAAGGAGCTTTAACAAAAGAGAATTCACAATCACCAAATTACTGTTGTCGTTGCTTTCACCTTTTGTTTTAAAAATTATGTGCACAGAGATCGAGCGCGAAGCGCGAGAACCAACAGTCGCGCGTCCTAGGTGCGCTCAAACCTGCGAGTGAAACGAGCTAAACACGCAATGCGTGTCTAGAATATTTTCCGCGACGCGGGCAGATTTAAAAAAATTCTAATATATATCGTCCGGAAACTTCTTCGAATACAGAAAAAAAACAAATTCATTTTTTTAAATGATATTTAGAGGTTCCGCAAGTCCCATGAAGTTTAACACGTATTTCCCATAAGAAAAAAAAAAGAAAGAGTTGAAATTTAACACTTCTCTTCACAATTAGCCACAGAGTACGAATCAAAACTTGTTTTTTAAATATAATCCCGACAAATCTGTTTTATAAGATCCCAAAAAAAAACTATACCTGAAAAATTGGGTTTCACGAGTTTTTGGCGCCAATTACGATTTTTTGCAGTTCAAAGTTTATGTAAGAATGGTAAAGGTTCCTTGATACGAGAAGATTTGATTGACTGTGAGTATTCTTTTATTTGTACATTCTCATCCTAATAAGAAGGTATTGGTTTTATGTAAATTTCACTTTGTCGGTTTTCATCAAATCGCTTCGTTTTGAGACCCACTGAAACAGAAAAAACGATTTTCACGAAGGTGTTTGTCTCTCTAGTCTGTATTGTGTAGGCACGATAACTTTCGAAAAATTGATCAGATTGGATTCTGCTTTATCGCACTTTTTTAAAGCCTAAAAAGAAAAAAACCAGTTCGTAAATCAGCTATTTTGGATGAAAATTTAAAAAGTGAGCGCATTTTTGAAAATGTTTGGAACCACATTTTTTCAAGATTTCAATATTCTATTTACAGTTATTCATAGTAATCAGAAACTCAAACAATTTATCCCTATGACTTTTTTTCTATAAAAAGAAAATTATCAGAGTTAGAGCAGTTTCAAAATCCAAAAAAATCCTGGAAAGACCTACAAAATTGTTAAGAATTACTTTTCGATAAGGCGCGTAGTTTTTGTTTTTAGTCGTAAAAAACAACATCAAAAATGAAAAAATAAAATTTTTTTGGACTAACGACACAAACTATGAAAAAAATTAGACAAAACTTGTTCATCCAAAAAATAGCTATAATTGTTGTTAGGACACGTAGTTTTTGCTTTAGTCGTTAAGCTCTCATTAGCTTACTCGTGCAGCAATTCAGATTACTTAGCCAAAGAAACAGTTTTCATAAAACATCAACTTCGCCTCAAACTTCGCACGTTTTTAGAATGTCATTTTTCCAAATTCTTTGCCACGGAAATTTCTTTTGGTCCCATGATGACTTCACATCGAATCAGTTTTCATAATTTAAACCGAAAATTCTTGACGGCATTACAATTTTTTTCCGTGACGTGCTTATTTTGATTGGTTATCAATTTTCATGAGAATTTTTCATAGTTCGATTGAAAGTTAAAAAAATTCTACACCACAGAAGAAGATTCTTGTTTTTAGCCCATATTTTTTGTATTTCAAACTCATTTATTTGATAGTATTTTATTTTCCAATGATAAGGAATTATTTACATTTCTCAATCAATTTTTTACCTTCGCAGCCAACATTTCTCATCATCTGCAATATTAACATAACCAAAGTTTTCCGAATAACGTGAAATGTGGCAGCTTTTATTAGTAGGTTAGATAACCGTCGAATTCGAACAAATACGCGCATATTAAAAAATTGTTTCATCATAATTTCATGAAAAATTTGCATAATGCGATTTATACATCGAGTTGGTTTTACCAACACACCTTTCAGGTATACTTAACTACTATGGATATATGTTTCAATTTTAAACATTAAAGAACGTAATTATACTTGTGCATTATAAGCAATTTAAGTTAAGTTTATTACTTTATTTGTGTACGCATGTGGCGGCGGTAATCGAGAGGACACCTGTTTTTTAGATAGACACAAGACAAAATACACAAAGATAACATTTTTGTTCCCAAAATATCTAAGAATTTATACAACATTTGAACTTTTGAAAAATGTTCTTATAAGCTGTATCGCAACTTACAAATGCTCCGTTTTTCCAGAATCTCAATCTGGTTGGTACAATGATGCAAAATTACATATTTATTCACAGAGAGTAATAAATTAATAGACAACCACATAACTCAAACGTGTTTCTTAAAAGAGAATGATTTCGTTCTGCGATCGCAATATAACTATCTTTTTAAATATGTATGAATGTTAAATTACAGGTTGTATTGGCAAATAATCAAAAATTATTAATATATCTTTGCATCGACAAGCCAATTTAGTTTTTATATTTATTAAACTAATATAAACTGTATTTTCTCTTTATTCTTCTCATTATTTGAATCAATTGTTTTTGTTTAGTGCTACACAGATAATTAATCGAAAATGATAAATATTTCTAGTTTTTGGATGTTTGGGTCTTGCAGGTTAGAAGAGACAGTCTCCACAAAGTTTTTATTCGAAGTAAGATTTTTTATTTTCATACTAACAATCTTATATTAAATCTCTACGGAGCATCAGAGTTGATTATTAGCTTTCTTAATAGAAACCTTTACAGGAGTAGAGATAGCCGTTTTCCAGATTTCGTTCGCTATTTATGCAATTATCTGCAAAATAGGTATATTTTTGTCAAATGTAATAAGGAAGAGGGATAAGAATTTGAGATAATTTATTTGAGACATATTAGTGCTGCATAAACGAAAGAAATCGCACACACACGACACGTATTTATATTCCTGCTAAATTTATACTTTTACTGAAATAAATGGAGCAAGCCCGAGGAACTCTATATAAATAAATCAATCAAACAATAATGAAGAAAGGGTTAATGTATAAAAAAGAGTTGAAATCACTAATAAGTATCCAATGAACATTTAAATTTTTATAAATGAATTATGATTTTGTCATTATTTCACTGAAATAATTACTTACTGGTTGCATCTTCTATGGTCAAGTATTGTTTCTGCGGGGTGCGATTTAAGCGCATTGCAATGGCAACGTACCATGGTACTTTACATACAAATTTCCCTGAGTTGTTGTTATATTGTACGGCCTTTACTAATTTAGTGCAGGCTTCTGTAAATTATTTGAATGAGCTTCAATGAATATATTACATTTATACGCAGCGTTTTGAGTAATTAAGATCGATCAAAAAAACCATTACATGATTATGATAAGCATATAGTCATTTATTCCAGAACTTACCCTGAGCTTTCTCTAGAGTTGTGTAAGTAGTATAACATTCAATAGTGTATGCAAAGCAGCAGAGGAAAACAAAAAATAAAAATCGCATGGCTGTTAATGTGGGAAGACTTTTCAAGCGTATTTCCTTCAATTATGTGATTGAATAACTGAATATTCCATCAGTGTTATTGCTTTATATTTACCAAATTTACACATACTTTCTTAGGAAGGTTGAAGAATTTAACCATTCTGATTGCTTTTGATAAGCACCGAATATTTAATCATCCTGATAAAAAGTTGCGTAATGTGAACAATATTTGCTAATGAAATACCGGGTTGGTTTCACTAAAAAGTAATTAAGATACTTATATATGTATATGTATAGTATGGCCTTCGACTTACAATAAAGAAAGTGAAAGGGGTACATTGCCGACGATAATCAAGTTGATATCGGGTTTCTGTGTTTTTATTTGATAGAAATATGATAAATAATAAACATATTGTATCTTTAAATCTGAACCTTTTAGATATCACATTGAATTCATTTTTTGCGTTCAATTTCCTATGAAATTTATTTTTATATGCAGTTTTAATTTTCCTGGTTGGAAAATATAACAGCAAAATATTATTAGATATTTGATTTTCATTCAATTCACTAAATTTATAAAAAACTGTAGGTAAAACTTTGCATCTGCGTATAGGAGTTGAATTTTCCAAAGGAACCGAATAATGATCCTATTTTTGGCCCTCTCCTATAAACACTATTGCTCAAGGCAGTCAGAAAATAATTTTAAACATAATTTTGGACTTTTGAAAGAGAAAAATATTCCGATTTCCAAAATAAAACCAAATTTGGAGAATTGTGCCCGTGAAGCACTGCTACACTCAGAAGAGAAATTTTCGATATTCAAAGTGTCCTTCCTGTCTTCGGATATGAAAGATATTGTCCCAAGGAGTTTGAAAAAAATCAAAAACAGAATTTTGGACGCTCAGAGAAGAAAAAAATTGTCGACTTTCGAAATACAACCACATTTCAATAAAATTAACTTTGCAACACTGCTACTGAATGTAGAAGTTAAATTTTTGAAAGAAAAAAAGCCCCTGTTCTGGTCTTGCACTATCAAAAATTGTTACCCAAATGGGTAAAAAAAAAACAAAAACAAAAAATAGAATTTGGATTGTCATAAGGCAACAAAATTTCAGATTTTCAAAATACAACCAAATTAAAAAAAAAAACAGAGCGTGAAACACCTATACTGAAAAAAGAATATGCATTTTCTAATTTTGCAAGTATTAAGTCACTTTCTTGGTCTTTTGCTATCAAAAACTACTCCAGCGAGATAGGAAAAAATTAGAGAAAGAATTTTCGAGTATCGGAAGACAAAAAGATTTTAGATTTTCGAAATAGAATCAAAGCTGGGTAAAAATGTCCGTGAAACTCTGCTATTGATTCTGGAAGTTAATTTCCTAATTGAAGCCATATTATTGGACTTTTCTGGTCTGCCACTGTAAAAAACTCTTTCCCCAGAGAGTTAGAAAAATCATTTTTGAGAGTCGGAAGACAAAAAAATTAGATTTTCGTAAGAGAATCAAACTTGGATAACATAGAAGTTAATTTGTCTATTTGAGTAGAAATTAATTCACATTTCTTATGGCTACCATAAAAAACTACAACCTCAATGAGTCAACAAAAAAAATGTTGAAGGAATTTTTGAGTGTCGGAAGACAACAAAATGTTATGTTTCTGAAATTTGGCCAAGTTTGAGTTTGCTAATTACGTCTGTTTTCCTGGTCCTTTACTATCAAAAATTATTACCGGAAAGAGTTCGAAAAAGAAGAATTTTGGAGTGTCGGAAGTTGAAAAAATTTTGTATTTGTGATGAATAAACAAATTTGGATAAAACGGATCAAGCAAGATTATCCTTAATAGTAGAAGTTAACATTTCTAAATTAACAAAAATTCAGTCCCTTTTCTAGTCTTCTGCTATAAAAAGCTAAAAACCCAAAGAGTCAGAAAAAGAATTTTAGAGTATCGGGAGAATAAAAATATTAGATTTTCGAAAAATAAACAAATTTGGATAATACTGACAGTGAAACTCCGCTATTGATCCTAGAAGTTAAGTTTTCGAATTAACCATAAGGAATTAATAAAAAATTAAGCAAGACATTTAAGATTTTCGAAAGATAACCAAATTTGGGTAAAACTGACCGTTCGAGTTCACACTTGAACCCAGAAGTTACATTTTTTAATTGAACGCACCAACGAAGACCCTGTTTTACTATCTAAAACTATTGTTTCTCCAACAGGATTCATTCATAATCTGAATAAATTTCACTGCAAAATAAGGAAGTTATGTTCATATATGATATTTGTCAAATTTTTTTTTTCACGAAAACTTTTGTTCATATATAAAATTTAAAGATGATGCAAGAATAGAAAATACGCCGAGCTGAATAATTGGTTAATCTATTTGTAGCGGAGAAGATCGACAAAGACCCTATTATATTATTAAAAATGTTAATCAATTTTTAGTATAAGCAAAAACTAATCATGTTACCTCTATGAGGAAGGAAATATATTTGAGTAATTTTAAAGGATTTTTATCAAGTCCAGCCAAAATTATGCGCGGCTATGTCAGCAATTTAGCTGGCGATTTTTTCCTACTAGTAAGTTGCAAAAACCACCCAAAAACAAAGCATTAGATTTTTCGAATCAGAACTTTGCGTAAATATTATTTTTTAATTTGATGTTTCCGTCCAATTTACTTTTAATATCACAAAGGCATGAAAAAACAATTCACAAACGATTTTTAACTTTAATGGTTAAATTTTTATGTCAAAAACTAAAAAAATAATGCCACCTTCAAAGTTGCTGTCTATAAACCCACTAAATTTCACTAAAATTAAGAAAGCTGTCCATTTTTAATTTTTAAATTTAGTGACCTCGCGTTTGTATAAAGTTATAAGGTATGTCATACCCACTAAATTAATTTTTCATGGAAATAATTTTAATTAAGTTAAAAAAAAAAACGATTAAAGAAGGCACAGATCTGTGTTGAAAAGCGTCATCATCTAACAACATCCAAAAATAAACGCTCCTGCTGGTATTTGCTTCTTACTAATTGAATATTTATTTATATGTGAATATTAGATGCAACTATATACATACAACCTTGTAAAAAGGCTCAAAGTAAATTTTAATGTCTAAGATATATTTTATTTTTGAAACGGACCCCATTTTCATGGTTTTCATGATGTATTTAGAAGAATATTGTTTTTATATAAAAATATTCAAAAGAGGAACTGATGAAAATAAAAAGTAGATATTTCATAATGCAATTTTATAAGAAAAAAAAGTTCTGGTGTTTACAAATTTTGACTTTCAGTTTTTTTGGTATTTTTTGTCAAGAATATTTAGAAAACCATTTCAGATATTAATAAAAAAGAATTTTATATTTTATCTAAATCGATAAAATGCGCATGTATAAATGAATGAAATCTCTCAGGCCCAACCGTTTTTCGTAAATAATTACTTTGGTGCTTTTCTAGCAACTGATGTTTATGGTATATAATAGAGAAGCAACAAAGTTATTAATTCATTAATTACTTATGATGAACGTTTGGCAAAACTGCCTTTCTCCTTTCTTAATTAAATTGGTTAACACATACATAAATTATTATAATGAAAGAAGCGAGTTAAGTGACAAGCGGCAAGTCACATTTTCGCATATCACGTTTGCGACATCTCTCATTTGAAAAAACTTTAACTCCATAAAAAATTGGCAAGTCACAGAAATAATGCACGTCACACTCCTACTCCTTTTCATTTTAACGTATCGCGGGGAAGGGGGGTTAAATACCGCTGTGTGTGACTTGCCGCAAATGTAACATCAGATTTCACATAATGCAATGTGACATTCAGAAATGTGACTTGTCTTCTCACGTGATCCTGACATAAAGAACCTTGCAGCGACTCCTCTCATCATGAGACCGCCGCGGAATCAATTTTCGGAACTAAAAAGATTCGCGCTGATTATATCCGAGTTCCAGTGTAAGTAATTAATTACTCGCGAAGACTGTTGGCCAAATTGACTTGATACGGCAAAATTTAAATGTATTAAAACAAAAGCATTTTATCTACTCAAAAATGTTCTGGATTATTCCTATCTGGATTTGATTTCTAAACATTTTTTAAAGAAAACTAAACAAAAACACGAAAGTCAAAACTTGTATTAAATCGAAATTGATTTTTTTCGGAAGAAATTGATTGTAAAGCATATTCTTGAAAAAAAATATTTTTAGTTTTTCAAGATCTTTAAGTCTGTTACAGAAGTGCATTAGAAAAATTGACAACTTTCTTCGTAGATTTGAAGAATTATTAGGAAGTTTTCATTTTCATCGCAAAAACTGTAGTGCCATTCGTAAACCGTTAAATATAAGTATATGAAAAAATATTATTAAGTCGGTATTTTGCATTGTAAATTTTTTATATATATCATATTTCATTTTAATAAAAACACCAAAAATTGTTTTGACGAATAATTTTCAAACTTGTTTAAAAGATAAAAAGAAATACAGTAATTAAAACTTATTTAACGTATAGAATTTGATTATTTTATAAATTTTTACATCCTTTGTTTCACTAATCAAAAAATAGGTTTTTGATGAAAAAATTGGTCATTACTGGCACTATACAGGGTGATTTTTTTTTAACTTGAAACTTTCAAATATCTCGAAAAATAGGCACTCTATAAAAAAATGTTATGAATCAAAATTTAATCACTCTGAGGAGTACATACACTGATGTTAAAATCAGTTCCGCCACACCGCCCCCGGGGGGTGCCAACTATTCCATATTTCGTAAAAGACGACTCGTCAGAGAATAATACATAACGAAAAAAGTTGGGATTTTGTGGTATTTTTTCACGTGCCCACTGACAAAAAGCTGCCAGATTTTGGAAATCAACGCCATGAAGTTCTTGATGTGAAGAGACATGATACAAATGAAATTTATTACGTTTCAAAATTTTCCAAACACTGCTCTGAGACATTCCGGAATCACGAGCAATTTCTCGTGTACTAACGTGAGAATTATTGAGCGCTGCAGCGAATACAGCAATTTCATTATTTTCTCTAGTGAATGTTGTTGTAGGGTAGGGGAGGGGGGGCAGCGCCAACAAGTTAAGAGTCAATGTTTTTTTTAAAGTTAATAAGATGTTGAATTGATCCAGTTTTTTCTCATTTCGAGTTCTACATTATATTATATTTCTATAAGTATTAATCACATCAAAAAAACAATGATTTGGTAATTTAATTATTTCTAACATGCTGTATTTCGTCGGTTTTGCCCCTCACCTGCGGGCAAAGCCGTCTGCAGCTTTTTATGGAACTCAAAACATTTAAAGATAAGAAAACATGATGGTTTGCTTCTGTGGTATTTTATGTACTGGAAAAGTTACCTTTAAAGATGCCCAACAGAAGAAAAAGTTATTTCAAATAAAAATAGAGAGAGCTGTAATATAACCTCTTATTCATTGACATTTTGCTGGAAACGGACTTTACGCAATGTTTCTACTGTACCAATACAAGACAATTGCATACCGACCGGATTGATAATATTAATAATATTTAATTGTTTCTTCCATGTAGCCCAGAAGATAAGTTGCTGTTCTGCATTGCCGATCATTTATCGACGAAACTTGTGACACGTGTTTCACCTAAGCACTTGCCAATATTATTTTCGTCATGCTTGCCCCCCTGGCCAAGCCTCACTTATTTAAGAGATATATTATATTTTGGACTTGAATTACGTCTAATTAATATTATAATTAGATTGTGTGATATTATTTTATCTGTCAAAATATCCAATTTTTATACGGTAAGTATTGTCAACAGAGTTGAAAACTTTATATTTCTGTCAGCGAAACTTCCATTCTTTCGTGGTAAAAACTGTTTTCTGTATAATTTTTCTCTTGCAACGTCAGTTTTTCAGATTTTGGTAAGGAACAAAATCTCTCTGATGAAATAGATTTATTTGATGCAAAGTAGAACTAAAATTGTTAAATAATAGCCATGCTATAAGAAAAATCACCTTTGCCCCACTGGCTGGCGCTGCCCCCCTTTACCCTACGGTTCTTTTTCTTAGGTTGAATACTTCCATCGGTAGTAAATTTTGCAATAGTACGATAAAATGAAGGACGTGACACAATTCTATTTGGAAAACACTGAGCGTAGAGATTGACAGCATTATCAAGATTTCTTCCAGCTTCTCCATACACCAGAACCATTTCAATTTTTTCTCGTACGGTTAGATACTCCATTTTAAAATAGTATTCGGAATAATCTTTTATCTAACTAAAATGAGTTTTGTCTTGAATGTATTTTTTATAATTTACTGTACTGCCGTACAAACTAAAAAGATAGATTAGTGACATTGCCGCTTAGGTCGACTTTTTCATTGCCACGCTTAAGAGAATCACTCTAAGCGGCAATGTCACTTACGTATCTTTTTAGTTTGTACGGCAGTGTATTTAAGGAAAGAAAAAAGTAAACACTTTCGTAATGTTTCGATAGCTTGCGCTGACCTTAATTCACAATAATGTCAGAGCTAAAATATAGGAATATTCAGGAAACACTGTTAATGTAAACGTATTACTTAATAATTACTTCTTAAGAACGGACATACGTTTTGGCATGTTTTTCAAAATAATAATTACCAAAGAGATCCGAAGTTCTATTGTCCTTATTTTTAACCGACTTCAAAAAGAAGGAGGTTCTACCTATGTTCGTCACGATGTATTTTTTTTATGTACGAGTTTTTATTGCACTAGTTCAACGATTCTTTAGCGATTTGAAAAATTATTTTTTTCCGTGGTCAGTCATGTCACAATGAAAATGGTGTATTTTTTATTGTTAATGTATTGCAGAATCGTAAGCGTGCATTCTCAGTAACAGTACAATGAAGACAAATTGAATATCGTCGATTATAGCGCCATATTTTGCGAAACGAGAAAAATGTTTTAGACAAATCATACGCATTTTTATGCAAAGAGGCTCAATATGCAATAAAAAATAGGGATTCCCGTTTAAGATTTCGAATTTGCCCCCACCTCCACCTCCAGGGGGTGGTGTAGGGGAACCGATTTTAACATAAGTGTATGTACTCCTCAGAGTGATTAAATTTTGATTTATAACATTTCTTCATAAAGTGCCTATTTTTCGATATATTCGAAAGTTTCAAGTGAAAAATTCACCCTGTATAGTATTAGGAAGTAGTGAATGGATTAGTTTGTTTGCTGCTACTTCTTTCACACTCTTCATACAAAAAGTTGAATTACATCCTACACATCCATAGTCGATACCTTATAAAAAAGTTTTAGCCAAACCAATACAAAATTAAATATGCTTCCATCCTACCTTCAGAAAAAAAAGGAAATTTGTGTTATTACCGAAATTATATGACTGTATGCAAGTAACAAAATTCAGATAAGCGGTGGTCGCATATTTCTTGCTGATACTGTAAATTATAAAAAATGGGATGAAAAGAAGTTAATTTCACTATTGAATTGTTATTCATCTCAGGCGGAAAAAAGATACATAGTTTATATATAGTGTGAAGTTTTATATATAATATTCCTTTGTTTTACACAAAGAATGTACAAGACAAATAAATATTATATACAACACTTCACATTATATATAAACTATACATAATATATTTACATGGAATAACTGATTTATTATTTGTTTCATTTTTTATAGTTTGTGAGGTTTTGAAAAAACGTTTCAAACGAAATATTCATTCTTCAAATTGATCAGAATGAAAAATGGATTGATGAAAAATAGTAAAAAAAATACTTTAATAAATACTAACATGGATAAAAAGTAACACTTGAAGAAAAAAACCGAATAAAAAATTTATCAGCACAAATAAGTCTCTTCGAATTTGTATTTTTTATCCTAAAACTAAACATTTTATTACAGGGAGGTTGCTGGACCAGTAAAACCGGGAAATGACACTTCTTTTTCAAAAAAGAATTTGACTAATTTTTAGAAGAAAATATATTTAATTACTTGAAGTAGGCCAAATTTCAAATGCATTCCCGTGTGGAAATAGCCTGGGTTAGCCCTGTTACAACAAGGTTTCTGGTCGGGGACTGGCCGGGCTATGTTTATTTTTTAAGAGCCTAGCCGTGCGCTGGTCAGAGACTCGCTAGGCAAAATTTATGTCAAAACCCCAGTCGGGGGCTGACTGGGCTCTGATCGGGCAAATCTTATTATCGAATTCTCAGACGGTAGCTGGTCGGGTGCTGATTAGCAATAATAAAATTGTTAAACTTTGTTTATAACTTAATTACTTTTTCTGATTTTATCAAGAAATGGATGTGTATACAAATCTCGAATCGTGATAAATGTAGAGTAAATATTTTCAAATAGAGATTATAACAAAACTATAAATTAATGACTGCCAGAAACATTATACAGATACTAAATTTATAATTGTTTGAACTTTTGTAAACGAATAATAATATTTTTTAACTGACATAATGCCTAATATATAATATAAAAAGAGAAAGACTAACGCCTCGAAATAACGAGTTTTTTGGCGTGATTTTAAAATCACCTCATGCAAGTTTCCAAATTTCTGAAAAATATATGATTTAAATATATATATATATATATATACACATACATAATCATATCACTACCATTGATTGAGTATAAAGTTCCGAAGTTTACATTATGATATTTTGAGAATCCTGCCGGAAATCTCACAGTTTCGAGACTTTCGAGATATTGGTTCATTTTTGTCGTCTGCTCTTTATCACATTTAATAAAATGTATTTTATTAATAAATACTCAACGTGTTTTACTTGATAATAACTACAAATTAATAAACCCGTGGAAAAAGTCCCGCTGAGCCCTTTTATTATGGGGGCCCCGCATGGATGTTCTACACGTGGAAATATTGGAAATATATAGGGTGAATATCTTTTTGACACCACAAATTTTAACGTTAAAAAATGTTATTATTAAGAAATTGTCAACATTCACGATCAACTTTCTGAGTTCCATCGTTAAAATTGTTAAATGTTTATACAAAATTACGTTTCCTGTCATTGTAGAAAGTTATACAGTGGTCTACAACGGGATAAAACAAAATATCACACGAAGAAAAATTGTAATCGATTTAGATTATTTATTTAAAAAGTATTTTATTGATATTCCTGTTAGAATTTCGTGTATTTTATATTTACAGAACGTCACAGAATAATAAATAATCAGAAAAAGAGAACTTAAAATTGGGGACTTTTACTTTTCTGAACTGTAGCTTATGAGGATGGCCTTTTCAACGAATTTCAGTGTGTAGGTTTAGCGCAGTGGTTAGCACTCCCGAGTGTTAGGCGTTAGATTTAGGTATAGATATGTAGGTTCGATACCCCGTAGCGTTAGAAATTTTATTTGTAATATAATGTTTAAAAATGTAATATATGTATTTACTCTAAACAGGGCTATTAATATTTAAAGTTAAAATACTGGCAATCATTTAATATTTATTTTTTAAATACCTTTTTTGTCTCAACGACCACGTGAAAATAGTTAATGTTGTCTGTGTGCTGGGCGTGTGGAATTTCATATATTGATATGCTCTAATTCTGCAGTAAAAAAGAATCATATTTGATTCCCTAATTCAGTGACAGATGCTCTTCATACAACTGAACCCCAAATTATTTAAATCTAGTAAAGCACCAATTGATCCCGACCGGGCCACGGTCGGGTTCACCGGCCATCTTCCGTCCATACTCCATGGCCAGACGCTAACCAGCGCAGCGTGACGATGCTGGTCGGATTCCGACCAGAAGCTTCGGCCACAGCCCGACTTAAAGTCGGGCTCCCTGGCCAGCTCCCGGCTTAAAGCCGGGCTCTCCAGCCGTAGAATGGCCAGCCCCCGACTTAAATTTCCATTTACCCACCCGGATAGCTATAGGCAATTTTAAATCCCGTAAAATCCCGCGAAATCTTTCACACGTATTTAAATAATTTAAAATCCTATAAAATCTCTCAAAACCCTTTAAAACTGTTTGCAAATCTCTTGAAATCCCTTCTAGACTTCGACCTCAAATTAAAATTCTCTGAAATCCTTCAGAATTTGTGAAAATACTTCGGCATCTCTTGAATGAACCCTTAACTGACCCTACGGGTCTAGATGCCACAGTACATTTTATTTTGCAATATATCGCGTTCAAACTCCAAACAAAAGGAAACAGAATTTTTAAAAATTACGAAAAATTTAATTTCAATTTTTTCTAAAAAATACCTTTTGGCTAACATAATCACATTTTAAAGCATAAACTATTGCTTTTATTTTTGTCTAAAATTGCATGAATTCAAGAGTAAGCAATTTAATTCTTATGCAAAAATAATAAAAATTTAAAAAGTTATCTAATTTTGTCTAAAAAACGGAATTGTTTAACTTGCTCTACCGATTTTAATTTAATAAACTATTTGACTTAATTTATAACTATTCCAAAAATATCCCCTTTTAATTTTAAGGAAATAATCAAAATACGTGAGTTTTTACAGCCTGAAAAAATGCATTCTCTGTGTGTAGTAAGCACTCAAAGTTGGTAATGGGTACACTGACCCAGTCTACCCATTAATTTTCATACAGGAAGTCTGCCGGTTAAGGGGTAATTTAATATCCATTGAAATTCCGTAACTTCATTTTAAATACACTGGAAACTGGAATTGTGAACAGTTTTGGTAATGGCCTTCGTTGAAAATCCAGGAACACCGAACGTAAGCAGGCGTGGGCGCATTAATAATTTCTTTTGGATTTGGACGTACATAGCCTGATGATGCAACTAACGCGCTCATAAACCGACCCTCGGGCTGTTTGTCACCCTTGACAGACTCTATCCTCCTGCGCTCTCCGCATTGTGAAACCGTCGCAGCGTCAACACTCGGGAACGATAAATTCAGTGCACGGAAATTCAGATCTCAGTGTATTTCGAAATCTATTCACAGAAAAAACAGAAGATAAACTTTACATCGATTTCCGACGAAAGATTCTCGGCAACAAAAATTAACTGAACAGGATAAACTGTACACAAATATCGGTTAAACTTTTTTTTTTGTTTTTCCATGACAAACACACGTTTTTTGAAAGATGCGAAGTTGACTAAATAAAACTTTATCGCTCTAAAAAATTTCCGGCAACAATTTTTTAGTCCTTGAAATTTTTAAGGAATTTCAAGGATTTTTAGAGATTTCAAGGGATTAGGAACGATTGCAGGTAATTTCCTCAAAATCTTAAAATATTTTTAAATCATTTGGAATTTGTGAAATCTCTCGTAATCCTTAGGAATGATTCGAAATACCTCAAACTTTTGAGATGCCCCAAAATCTTTTGAAATCACTTACAATCTGGTTAAAGTCCAAAAAAAGTTTAAATTTCTTTGAAAGTATTTGTAGTTTTTTGACATATCTTAAAATTTCCAAGTCTTCTGACATCTCTTAAAATATTTTGAAGTATCGTTTACAGTGAAAATAATTTATATATACATTGAGTATAAACATTGATATAAAATCTTTTTCTGAAAAGGGGGAGCAGACTCACGAAAATCTTACTAACCTTTATAATAGAGGAAGGGGGTTTGAAACTTTAAAAATTATCCTTATTAATTAATAGACTTTCCTTTAGAAAAGTAGATAATATGCACATTATAGGGAGGTCCAAATTTATACCATTAAAAATAATAGTTGCTTAAACAATCGGAAATTATCTGTTAAACATTCTTACAAACTGACTTCACAAGATCCGGGATATGGGTGAGTATTCCCTAATTTGTAAAAAAAGATACGGAACTTCTTTCTCCGGAAAATGAACAAATTGCGGGGGACAGGTCACCAAAAGTTGAATTTTCAGACCACCCTAATATGTACTCTTGAGAAATAACGCCCCATATAATAATTTAATACACTATACAAAAACTAAAAAAATTAATTTATTTTAAAGACAGTGGATGCTCTGCCGGTATCGGCTATTAAGTTCTCTGCCGGTTACATAACGTTATTGTACATTATCACATTTTCATGACATTCTTTATTACATTTTTATTACATTATTATATTGTTATTTTAATTGTTACTGTACATAACATTATTTCTGCGACCAGTCACAGGGCTGCCTTCAACAATATTTCAGAGAACAGCCGGAAAGGTGTGCCTTCCCGCCCCCACGAGACCTTGGAAAGGGGAAGGAGTTTGACCAATATGATTTTTTTGACCGGTCAAAAGGGTGCCTTTCTGCTTTCACGAGACCTTGGTTTGACAGTCCCTTCGGTATGCTAAAAATGTGTTTTTTACCGGTAACGGCAGATATTTTTTCGCCGGCACCGGCAGTCTATCCATTCCGTTTTCTAAAATCAAAAAGGTTTACACTGTAATCGTGAAAATTGATATACTCCTATTTTTGTTGATGCTAATGCTACATTCGATTGTTTATAAATGGTTTGAAATGTTTTACAGCTTTTCAAAACTAAAGTAATATCAACTGATTTAAACAAAACATTTGCTCTTACTGACTTTGTTTATTAGCGCGACACCATTTTTTATCAGGATGGAGAAACATTCAGTTCTTATCAATTGTCATGACAGGTGACACATCTCACAATCTGCATAAAAGAACTAGTAGGGCATTTTGTATATATTGAGCACAAACGCTGAAGGCATATTCAGTTATTCAGTGACATGGCTGAGAATAAACTTGTAATCAAAATCTTATAACAATAACAACCATGCGATTTTTAATTTTTGTCTTTCTCTGCCACTTTCTATATAGCAGTGAATGTTACAAACATAAACCACCATACAAAGATTTAGCAGACGCTAGAGGTGAGTTAAAAGAATATATTTCATGCATAATACATACAAACACAAAAAATTAACAACGATTACGGGGTTAAAAATGATTAAGAAAACATTAAATATGACCAAAAGGAAAATGAGAATCGTCAAAAGATTAAACAAAACTAGAATGAAAACCAGAATTAACGGGGAGGGGGCACTTGAAGACTGTTTTAGGTAAATTAATGAAATTTGAAACACTTACTTTTAACATTTATA
>NC_046658.1:118813024-118819638 GCF_010883055.1 Belonocnema kinseyi
TTTCAGGAATATGATTGCTTTCTCTATGATAAAGCAACTATATTTTTATTTCTATCTTGTACCTCGAGGCAGATTTTTACATTCTCGTTAGGGAAAGTATTAGACCCGTGTAAAAATTGCACCCCCCTGCCCCATTTTTGGCAAATGTCTCCATTTTAAAACCCTCTAAACCCGAAAAAACTAGTTTTTACGAGTTTTCATGTATGTGTGTATTTATGGATGTATAGTAAGTATGTATGTTTGTATGCCTATCTATCTGTGAGCACGCGACAAGACATGAATAGACCAAAGTGGATCATTTTTGTTTGTGAAAATTCTACTTTTTGGCAGAAAATTATTTTTCCCTATTAAAAATTCAGTATTGGCTAAAAAATTCAACTATTTGGTTAAACAATTTTTTAAAAAGATTTATTATTTTAGTTGAACAGACACTTTCCTTAGTTAAAAATTTAACTATTTTGTTGAAAATGTTTTTTTGTTGTTGTTGAGAATTCATTTTGTTATCTGAAAATGTAATTATTCCATTTTCTCTAAAAAGTATGATTTTTTTCGTAAAAAATTAATTGTTTCAATTTAAAATGTAACTATTTCGTTCTTGTTGGAGAAATTTATATTTTTGCATAAAAATCTGACTATTTGGTCAAAAAATCAATTTTTGAACTGAAAAAGTAATCATTCCATTGTTGTTTGAAAATTCTACTTTCTTGGTTGAAAACTGTACTATTATATTTTCAGTTGAGATTGCATCTTTTAATGAAAAAATTGCATCAAAGTGGTAAAAATTTCAATTAAAAAAATGAATTTTCGTCCAGAAAGATGAATTCAAAAGGTAAAAAATGCAGCTGAATATTCCTCAATTCAGTTGAAAATTAATTTTCTAGATAAAGATTAAACTGCTTGGTAAAATATTAATGTACTTCGCTAAAAAGTTTGTTTTTTACCTTAAAATTATTAATGTTTTTGGTTGAAAATTTTAATGTCTGGTGAAAATGATTTTTTTAAGTTGAAGATTTATCATTTTAGTTGAAAAATCGTTGTTAACTAAAAATTATCCATTCAATTTTTGGTTGATAATCAATCTTTTTTGGTTAAAAGAAAAATATGATTTTTGCACATTTTTGACTAATGTTAACTATTCAAAAAATTATAATTAACATTATTATAATAATTACAATTATCGAAAAATTTAAAGTGATAAGAAATAACGAAAATATAAAAGTAGGCCATAAGAAATAATGTCACCTTCGTTTTCTAAAAATATGATTTTGTTTAAAAAAATATGGTGTTTATACACGAAAATGTGTTGTCGTCAAAAATGAATTATCTTGCATCAAGAAAAAATGGAACAAACGGTTTCCGTTCGAATATTTTTGGTAATGGAATATATAAGTTATCAAACATGTATTAATATATTAAATTAACGAAGATTAAATACTATTTGATGAAGATGGGATACTAAACACTTTAAGAGACTTTTAGGGAATTATTGGGTAATAATGGTGGGACATCCCCACAAACTTTTGATAGTCGGCAATTCTAGAATATTTTATTAATGAACACAAGCAACGTACAAGGAATTTCGGTAATTTTAGATAAAGTCGTCAATTTTTAAACATTTTTAGGCAACAAATTTGAAAGAGTGAGAAGTGAATTTGGATTTTCTTACCAATATATTTCCTTGTTCCAAACATTCGGCACGTTATTTTAAATGTGTCAGTCGGTATTTTTCAAGGTTTTATTTTCAAAAAATGCCAATTAATTCATAACTTTTTGACTTAAAAAGGAGAAAATTATTATTTCTATCTTGGGAGAATGTAAAGATATAACTTGGCAAATCGACGGCCTTTGTTAATTGAAATCTCGGAAAATATATTTAGATCGACGATGTTAAATTTTCTAGACTCATTTAATTACCAAATTCTTGCTTCATTTTTTGATTTAAAATAAGCAATTCGAAAAATCCGCTTAAAGAGCGCGCCCTTGGTAATATTGATAGTCCGATAGATATTGAACGAAATAGATACCGCAGGCGAAAAATGTAATATATGGTAAAAAATAATTGTTTTTCATAAAAAATTTTCCACTTCAAACGCTTTTTATTTTTAATTGTTCATGACTTCAAGTCTGCATTTTGAAATTCTTTAAATTAGCAATATCAGTTCAAAGTGAATGGCATCATACTTGAAAAAGATAATTCAACTCATTATTTTAAAAGCTGTTAAAATCGAACTTGGACAGTTTTTTCTTATGAAAATTAGACAATTTCCCGGTCAAAAAATAAATTCAGCAAAATAGACTGTTTTGAGTCACCGAATTTCACTTCATCTAAAAACTTATATGTCTCTTCGAAAGATAAACGCTTCCTCTTGATATCCTTCGACATTTTCGTAATGCCTGGTTACACCTGGTTACGCAACATATGACCAAAACACTGATTGACTGAAAACGAACGAAAGCGATTGTCCCGCAAAATTTTCGCCACTGACTGAAGATGACTAAAGCAGACGACAGGATTAACCGCCGAGGATACTGTCCGATTTTATTTATACACTCCTGCGTTGTTAGTGTGGACTTGCTCGGCTAACCAGCAGCGTCACTCTCGCCCCCTCGGACCACCTTGTCAACTATAACGGGAACTTTTCTTATGTGACTCCAGTGTATAATTCTATGGCTCGGTCCCCACCTAGAAAAGTAAGCTCCTTCGCTTCAATGAATAATATTTTAATTTTTCGAATGAAAAAAATAAAATTGTACCACAAAATATGAATTTTGAAGTAAAATAGTTAATAAATTCTGACCTACAGCACATTTACTTCGACGGAAGCAGGTGTATTTGAAACAAATAAAGATTTAACAAAAAATTGATAAAAATTATGAATGTCTATGATCAGTCGGTAAAAAATCTTCAAAGCCTTATTACTTGGCAAGAAAATATCGCAGAAAGTTGAGCTAAAGACAGAAACATTTTTCAACGTTATACTTGTAACACGATGTCACTTTGATTTTCTTACAAAATTTTTAGTCTTCTCAATGACAGAAAATGTATGAAAAAACAGGAGAAATTACCCTCAACTTTCACTACGTCGACTTTTCAATTCCTTTGCACGTTTAACAAATTTTACCCAACATTTCAAAAACTTCATGAATATTCTGTAATAAGTATTTAACAAATGTAAATTTGTTATAATTTAATTTAATGATTATTTTAATTAGTAGAGTTAAAAATGTAAAAAATAAATGTTTCGGCTGTGGATACAGATTTTAAGCTGAACTCTAGCTTAGCTCTAGCTTAAAATTCGAATTTTATTTAAAAAAATAACAATTATTTACCGCTTAGTATAAAAAATATAATGCTGTAAAGAATTTTTCTGTTTTTGCGTGGCACATGGTGAGGGTACGCAGTGACGGTCTGGCAACACTGTCACTCAGTATTTCATAATTGATTATAGCCGCAACTTTAGTAAAATCACAGTTTCTTCTGTAGAGAGTCAATCGAGGACTTGCAAAGAATGTTGAAGCTATGTAAACCTGACAGCACCAGGTCATCAAATCATGATGTCTCCTATTTCATAATTAAGGGCTTATTTAGGGCTCATTTAATGCCATATTACCGAAATTTCGGCTCTTTATTTTGGTTTAAACATTCAAGGTGCTGCCAGCTTTACTTCAAGCCAGCAGCGCCACTCGAGGAATCGTTAAAAATGATATCATCAAATTCCCGTTTCACAGAAATTTACGGCTTATTTCTGGCTCTCGGAATCCCTTTAAACCAATGTCCTACCTTAATAATTAAAAAAGGATCACGAAGGGTAAAGGGACAAAATATACATTTTTTATTTCTCTTCATGAAATTAATAAGGGACTATTTAGGGCTCACTTTCTATCCAACTAGGAATTGTATTACTTAGCTTTTTTTTATCAAATATGTTACGGTGCTACCAGATTTACTTCAAGCCAGCAGTACCACTCGAGGAATCGGATAAAAAATGATTATATCAAATTCCTAATTTGATATATAATCAAATTATAAATATTAATCCCCTGTTGCAATTCACAAATTATCTATATTATTTATTCACATAAACACTTTACCTAGCTTTTATACCTTCACATTTTTATAATTCTTCCTCATTATTTATACACTACATTCTTTTGATAGAAATTCTAACAATGATAACCTATTTTATTTTATCTTTTATCGTTTACGAGATGCTTGATACTTATTCTAATTTTGAAATTTTTGAGACTAATTTTAAATGCCTGTAATCGTGAAAATCCTTAGGATCTGAAGCCCATTTAGGGCTCGAGGACTATCATAATCAAAATTAATAAAAAAAATGGTCGAAACAAACCTTCAAAAAATGTATTACCCAAATTTATTTTTATATAAATATTGTATAAAAAGGGCTAAATAGTAAAATCCATAATTGGATCGAAAGTGAGTCCTAAATAGGCCCTTATTAATGTTAGGAAGAGAAATAGAAAATTATTATTTTGCCCCTTTCCCTTTCATGGCCCTTTTAAATTATGAAGGTAGGACATTGGTTTAAAGGGTTTTCTGGAGACGGAAATGAGCCGGAAATGTCTGTGAATGGGGGAATTTGATATTATCATTTTTGACCGATTCGGTTAAGTTGTGAAATCCAAAGTTGGATAGAAAGTGACTCCTAAATAGGCCCTTATTAATGTTAGGAAGAAAAATCGGAAATTAATTTTTTGTCCCTTTGTCCTTTTTTAATCGTCGCGAGACATTTGCTTCAGTTCGCTTTTAGTCACTCGTGTTCAGGTGCGTTTATCTTTCGAAGAGAAATATAAGCATTGATACGAAGTGAAATCAGGTGCATCAAACAAGTCTATTTTACAGAATTGATTTTATGACCGGAAATTTTACAAATCTTCAGAAGAAAAATCTGTCCCATATCGACTTTAATAGCTTTTTAAATAATTAGTTTAATTTTGTATCTTTTTCAATTATGATACCATTCACTTTAAATTAAGTAATTCGAAAATATTTTAATTTACAAATTTTTTATTTAAGAATTTTATTTTTAGGCTTACACTTATAATTTAAAGAATTTGAAAATGCAGACATGAAGACTGGAACAAATATAAATTAGATCCTTTTGAAGTTGAAAATTTTTGATAAAAAAAATTATTTAAAATTTATTATTTATTAAAATATTTAGAAGTTTTGTAAAAATGTTTAAAATAATTTTAAATTTAAAAAAATGTAAAACAACTTCCAGATTTCTCATTATTTAGACATAAAATTTTGAAGCTGTGCAAGGATGTTTCATCTATTTCAAATAAAAATAACGTAACTTCTTTATTTTATGAAGTGTTCTGATAAAAAAATTATTTGTCAATTTTCAATGTTTCTAGATTAAAATTTCTGAAAATAATAGAATTTTGAAAATGTTAAAGTTCAATAATTGATTTTTCAATTTAGAACATTAAAAATGATAACGAAGATTTATATTTTAGGAATTGAATCTGAATCTTTGAACTCTATGATTGAAAATATTTTAATTTACAAATTTTTTATTTAAGAATTTTATTTTTAGGCTTACACTTATAATTTACAGAATTTCAAAATGCAGACAAGAAGACTGGAACAAATATAAATTAGATCCTTTTGAAGTTGAAAATTTTTGATAAAAAAAATTATTAAAATTTATTATTTATTAAAATATTTAGAAGTTTTATAAAAATTTTTAAAATAATTTAAAATTTTAAAAAATGTAAAACAACTTCCAGATTTCTCATTATTTAGACATAAAATTTTGAAGCTGTGCAAGGATGTTTCACCTATTTCAAATAAAAATAACGTAACTTCTTTATTTTATGAAGTGTTCTGATAAAAAAATTATTTGTCAATTTTCAATGTTTCTAGATTAAAATTTCTGAAAATAATAGAATTTTGAAAATGTTAAAGTTCAATAATTGATTTTTCAATTTAGAACATTAAAAATGATGACGAAGATTTATATTTTAGGAATTGAATCTGAATCTTTGAACTCTATGATTGATAAAAGTTTAAAAAATCTACATTTACCGTTAATCTGCATTTCATTTAAACATTGGAACGTGTTACTGCCTTCGACTTTATACATGTAAGTTATTACTTCAAATAGAAAAATGCTTAGCTTTAGAGTTCGAACTTTTTTCGAAAAATGATTGCGAACTGAGAAAAAAACGGGAAATGACAGGGAATTTTTTATTCGATTGAAATGGCCACCATGATTTGTGTACGACTGTACGTACATACTTAAAAATCAGTACTTTGATCAAGATTGGTTTTCAAGCACAGACATTTCCACGTTCATTATGAGATTATAAAACCAAAAGGGCTAAAGCCCTAAAAAAATATTTTTCAAGACTAAACACCAACAGAAATTATTCACATAGCCGTGATTGTTTATGGTTTGGCGAGTCGAAAGAGATAAAGGGTACCTCCGAAACGGTTTTTATAGCGGGACTGCAGTATAGTTCTATGCGGTGGTTGTTTAGCCCTTTATATATAATTAAAAATTTGTCATAAGGACAACCGCAGGATTTCGCCGGGAGCGGGTGCTAATCTGAAAAATTGCACCCGCTTCCAGCGAAATCGCGGT
>NC_046658.1:118819738-118827546 GCF_010883055.1 Belonocnema kinseyi
TCAGCAGAAACCCTTGGTACAGGGACCCTCTATCCGCAACCCGAGGACGCGTTCGGTGGCTTTGTCATAGGCCCTTCGGTTTGATTCTAGTGGAATCAAAATTTTATATATATATATATACATATTATACGACTTTTCATTATTTAAAAAACATCATATAACGCAGTCGAATTTTTTTCTGTGTATACTATGGAATCTTTTGAAATCTCCTAGAACCATTTTAAGTTCCGTGAAATAATCGAAAGATTTGTAAATCTCTTGAAATTCCTCAGTCTCCTTACGCAAATTTTGCAAATCTTCTTAAATCCCTTCAAATCTTCGAAATTTTGAACTCGAAATCTTTGAAATTTCAAAATTTTACAATATTCCTTGAAAACATTGACATTCTCTCTGAAATTTTACTAGGTCATTTTTTCAAATTCGTGAAATATTTTTAAATAATTTGGAAACATGTGAAACCTATTGCAATCCCTTGGAATCGTTTCCAATACCTTAAAACTTTTGTAATCGCTTGCAATTTTTTGAAATCTCATGAGATCCCCTGGCAAGTTTGGTTAACTCAAAAAATTCCAAAAAAAATTTGTAAATATTTGAGATATTTTTGAATTCTTTAAGAAAAAATTTCAAATCCCTTAAAATCGGTTAAAATCACAGAAAAACAAAGTGTGAATGAAACACCAATTTCAATGCACGATATACCTGTAACAAAAATTACCCTCGCCGTGTGAATGCTACACAGTCATGTAGGGTACCGAGTCTCGAACATTTGGGGTACGAAGTAACGGTCACTTAGGGTACAAAGTCTCCGCTTCTAGGGATACGAAATGAAAAAGGTCATTCGACGCATAATCATCTTGCTTTTGATTTCTTAAAATACTTTCAAAGATTTGAAATAGCCATGTCTAAATGCATTGTTTATTATTTTGACCTCTTTGCTGATCGTACGTTTTAGAAGGTGCTTCGTTCGCACTTTGTACGATTGAGCCGAGCTGAGGACCTACGCTCATACCCACGATTTTACAGACAATGCAAAGATTTAGATAAGAGAGAGATCGCTTGGCTTGCTCGTCGCGTAGGGCATGAAAAAAATCTCAGTTGCGATTGATTATTTCAAAGAGTTATGTGTGTAACAATATTGCGTAAGTTTTGAGGTTGTCTTATGAGGTAAACTCATCAATATTAAATATTAAAATTGAATCTATTTCACTGATTCAAGTTGACCCGAGTCCCGAGTTAACCTCTCGAGTAAACTAATAAAACTAACTTTTAGTATCCCACCTAGTCGATATTTCGTACCTCACGCACTTGGCATGTTGTACCCCAAGTTAGAGAGATATTTGAATCACTATCAAGGTATAGCAAACACCGTTAAAATTTTACCTGCAACAAAATATAACCTAAGTTCTTAATGTGATCCTTCCAAGTCACGGAACATTTAAAAAATCTATATCTTGATGTAAGAAATGGGGAGAGGAATCAACAAAAACCTTAAGAATCCTCACAGTAGGGGAGAAGGAGTTTAAAATTTCCGAAATCACCCTTCCTTAATTAATGTACGTTCTCTTATAAAAATATATAATATTCAAAATTTCACAAAATCCGCCTGATAACATCCACACACAAAAATTTACTTTTGTTACAGCTTAACTACAGTTAACTTAGTCCTTATCTATTAGTATGAAAATTTTGCGCTGAATAAAACAAATAAATTAAGCAGATTGTTTGACGTTTTCACGATGCTCGTTCTTTCTGAAAACTATATTTTTACACCATTCTTAAACTTATAATTTATTGATCTTTTAATAATTTATAATGTTCCATTTTAATCGTTTTACGTTGTGTGTAAACGTATAATTTCGATTAAAGGTCATCAAATTGATTTTCAGATAATTGCCTCGTTACGCTTTCAAAGGATCCGAACAAATATTCAGGTACATGTGCGATTACACGCGGAATTCCTAGTGTATCCGAATACGTACCATACAGTTCAATAGAATTGGCTACCAGTAAGTAATCTATTTCTTTAAAGATTTATTAAAACTATAATTTTGTTATGAAAGGATCTGTACTAGACGCGTCTGGTTGAAAAATTTCGAGTTGTTTTAATCCGAAATTATGTTTAATATGACTAGCAAATTCTAGTTCATGAACTCTGGTTGATTTTTTTCTGGTTAATACTATTCTGGTTAATATTACTGGTAATAGAAGTGTCGCGATCTTGCGTCGATCTCGAACAATCGCGATTCTCGAACAATCGCGATTTATTAATTGTATTTTCAGCTATATAAGTATAAATAATTATAGTGAACCATAAATGTATTTGTGTCAGAAGAAGAAATTGCGCCTTATCTGTCTGAAGACCAGTGCTAAAGGAATACTTCCGATCCAAGCACATATTTTTTTGATGTATTTGAAAAATATTCTCGAAAATATTGACATTGATTTTATTTGCGAAATTGTAACATGTGGTCCATGCAATTTCAGAGGGGGTTATAAAAACTTCATGAAGGTAAAAGAGTGTCGAAATTCAATAGTCGAAAATCGATGTCTACCAGAATATCTGGTTGAGCTTACCAGAACATCTGGCTAAGTTTACCAGAATATCTGGTTATGTTGACCAGAACGTTATATTCTTGAGCTGCCAGAAAATGGTCTATTAAATATTTCTTGTTAATCATACCGGAACTTTTGGTTACATTTACCGGAATTTCTAGTAACATTTACCAGAAAATTTTCAACCAGAAACTTCTGATACTGTTAATCAGAACTAATAGTAAGGGTATATTTAAAACTCTATTCTAGTTGAATTAACCAGAATTCTGTTTGGTGCAAACAGAATTTTTTTTCGTGTGTGTAACAAAATTGCACAATTATGTTTGAAAAAATCAGTTTTTAAAAAACGTATACTCAAAAAAGTCAATACGTGTAACATGATTATACAAAAGGTATTAATATGAAAAATATATATGTTTCTAAACAAAATGTTAACCGGCTAATTAGAGACAGTTATATGACAATCGAAAAAAGAGGAGAATAAAACAGAAAAGAGACAACAAAACCACCTCGCTCTCTTTTCTGTATTATTTATCCGTCTTTTTTGTACTTCCAGGATCCAACGTGTTTAGAGGACTTTTAGGCTTCCTCATCAGAAAAATTTTTGATAAGAAACTACTTGGTAGTATGAAAAAGACGGATCAAAAATAAAGAAAAGAGAGTCTAAATACAAGTGTCTAAATACAAGTGGTACAGGTATACTTCGAAACCAAACACATATTCTTTGGGTGCCTTCGAAAAATATTTTCGAGAATATTAGCATCGTGAGCAATAAATAAAAAAAGTAATTATTAATAATATTATTATGATTATATATGAATACATTAATATATTATTATATTCACATACATATAGGGAGGTGAAATTTTAGCGAAGAGGAGTATAGTTACGGCAATCTGTTTCGGAATCTTCTGTTAGATTATTTTCGTTGGCTCGCAGTCCATGTTATTTCTGAGGAGGTTAGGAAGAGTCCATGAATGTAGAAAAGTATTGAAATCCGATAGCCGAAAATCGGTGGGTACCATAATATATGGTTGAGCTTACCAGAACATCTATTTAAGTTTATCAGAATATCTGATTATTTTGACCAGAATTTTGTATTCCTAAGCTACCAGAAAACTGTATCGTAAAGGTTTCTGGGTAACTTTATCAATAATTCTAGTTAAATTAAACCGAATTTCCAGTAACATTAACATTAACATTATAGTAAGGGGTAAGGACAAATTTATAAAATTTTATTCTAGTTGAATTACCCAGAATTTTTGTCAGGTGAATGCTATTTAGATACATATTTTTTTGATTTTAACTTCTTTTGTGCAAATTTGTTACACAAATTGACTTCCTTAAGCATATGATTTTTAAAAACTGATTAAGCAATAGGACTCTGCTGTCCTTCTCTGGAGTTCGGTTCTTTGTTCTGCTCTCAAAAGTTCGGTTCTTGTTTAGTTCTGAAAAATTACAGATTTATTAATGGGCTTCTTCACTTTTTTTTAAACTGAACACTTGTTGTATTATTTATTTATTCTATTTATTGATTACATGCAACATAGACTCTCGCCCTTCATTACAGCAAAAGTTCATAAACATAAAATTAGCAGGAATGTTTATACGCGTATTAACATTCAGTAAAAAAGTCATAAACTTGTATCTAGTTCTTGAATACAAGAAAATACTTTGAAATTTTGAATCTAATTCTTATGAGAAATATTTAGAATGCGTCTGTTACCGGAGAACGGTTTCCCTTTGTAAATTATTCTTTCTTAAAGTTCGCAAACTATTTATGAAAATCAATGAAAAGGTGGTGCTTCTTTCTGGTATCCGAGACTAAGTAGTTCTCGTGACTTTTTTATAAAGAATTTTTTTCTGTGCGTATTGAGTGTGCGACTTACATTGTTCACATCGAACTGTCATTTTTGAGATAATATAAATTATTTCAAATTATTTTCTAGTAAACTTTATTATATTTCATAAAAATAGACATATTTTTCAGCAAACTGCATAAATGTACCACCAAATCTTAAAGGAGATTTCACCTGTAAACATTAAAGACCATCAATCAGAAGGGCCACAATCAGCTAAAGTATTTTTGGTAACCAACCGCTGTTGAGAAATATTATACAACTTAGCTGGATATGGTTTGTTTGGACCTAATATTAAATTTTAAAGAGGAAAATACAGGATTTTATTCAGAATAAAAACTTTTTGGAGAATTTATTTACATATCATCACCTACTAAATACCAAAAAACTATAAGTTAATAATAATAATTCACAATTTTACATAATCACTTATATAGTTGGAGGAAGAAGTTTAGGTTTTGTGGATGCCTGCAATGCATAACTCGTTATCTATAGATAAAGGAAGTATTTTGCAGTTATGTCTACCAAACTAATAATGGTTCTGAAAAGGCAGAAGAAATTTGTGAATTTATATGGCAGGCAAAGAATAAAGGCAATTTTCTATAATATAGGGTGTCCCAGATTTAAGAGCCTGGACTTATATGGCTGAATACAATTTTAAAATATAAATCGAAAATTTATTTTCCAAAAATCAGTTGAAGCTTTATTTTTTCATTTATAAGATATTTAGCCGGAATTAATCAGAAACGCGATAAGGTAACGGACCGTATTATAGAACGCCCTCTTGATTGTGTTTCCTTGTTGGAACAACGCTAGAAATAGTGAGATAAAAAAAGAATTATCCACAGACTTATATAAAAATTTCATCGGGCTTTAGAAACACTTTTGTTTATAATTGAAAAAATCATGTATTGGTATTTAAAAGCATTACAAGAAATTGCATAGGATATATCCACAGATTTGCTGAAATTTCTGTCTACAGTATCACTAACCAGCGAAAAGTGACGAGCCTTGATGGACGAAAATAAAGAAACCAAGCTGATTATTAAATGCGTTTTTTTGTAATATCAATAATGCGAACATTATAGATGACATTTCAGGCCGCAATTTATTCATTTTCATTTTTGTATTTAATTTAAATCCATGTTCTAAGTTTTGTCCACAAAATGTTTGAATATCCTTCATTATGGAACAATTCAAACCCGCATTCCAAGTTCACGGACAGCTTCTCACAGGAAGCACGTCTCTTGGAACACGGGCACCTTTTGCGTTCATTACGCAGTTTTATTGTATATTTTTTGCGCGTTTGTGCTTGAAAAGGTTACTCAGCAATATTATAAACAATATTATCAACACAAAATCTAGTAAATTAATTATTTTGTTACACACTCTCGTAATTAAAAACATAACATACATAACCTGCAAACGTATCAATAGATTGCTTTTTATGACACTCAATGTTGCTTGTTTATTCGTTTTATAGTAACTAATTGAATAATCAACAACAAAGAAATTGCCAACCAGTTTAATTTAACTACAAAAGGTGAATTAAAAAAAGTTTAATTCTTAATGTAAATGATGAATCTTCAACAAACAGGATTAATTTTCTCCCCAGTGGGCACACAATTCGGCAACGTCTTTACGACATCGTTACGACATATTTACTACAACTTTACGACATCCTATGCCCATGTCGTTACAGTGTCTTTGCGATATCGTAAATACGACTTAAAGTTACAGTGTCTTTACGATATCGTAAAGACGACTTAACGACATGGACATAGGATGTCGTAAAGTTGTCGTAAACATGTCATAACGATGTCGTAAAGACGTCGCAAAATTTTATGCTCACTGGGTCGCCAATTGACAATTTTAAAATAAAATACATCAGTTCTCGACCAATTTAATCACACATTTTTAAAACAGAAGAAGTATGTTTTTAACCAAATAGTTGAATTTTCAACTAAAAAAAAAAGAAATTTGTCACCGAATAGATAAATTTTTAACTAAAAAAAAATCTTTCATCCCATAACCCAAAAAAAAAAATGATTTTTGAGAACGTATTTCTGAAAAGTTTAACAAATTAAATAAATTTTTAACCAAAATAGGTCAATTTATAACACAAAATAAAAGAGTAACTTTTTCATTTGAGAAGTTTAGTTTTTAACCAAGAAGATTAATTTCGTAGAAAAAATCTAAATTACCAATAAATACATAAATTTTAATACAAGTAGTCACATTTTTAATTAAAAATGATGAATTCTCAATTAAATATTCAAAAAGGTGAATTGCGAAACAAAATTATGGATTTCAAACAAAAAAGTTAATTTTCAACCAAACAGTTTTATTTTATAAAATTTTAAAATCATTAAGCTGAAAAGATGAATTTTTAGTAATATCAAAAAATGAATTTTTATTGGAAGTGGTATTGCGTTTGAAATACAATTAAATACTTATAATATGTTACATTTTGTAATTCTATTGTATATATTACAGGTACCTGTCGTATCAAAACACTAAAAACCCCCTAATCTCATGTCCAAAATATCTCGATGCTGTCTTTTATTTGAAAAATGTTACAAACAATTACATTACTGTTGAATGTTCTGCAATCGCTATAAGCAAAAGAAATGTCGGAAACTATTGGCGGAGAGAGAGATGAAGACAATGCAGTCATTAGACCTAATAGTTTTTGCATTAAGCTACTGTAATTAAAATTGGTTATAATTTATTCCGACGAAAATAGAAAAGTTTTAGTAAACATTTGTATATTTTTGATTAATTCCAAAAGTATCAAATAATGTATGAAGTAGTTTTTCAAAAATTCCCTTTCTCTCAGCACGCCGTGCATTTGATAATTTTTAAACATAATGCGACATAATATTATACAAGTTTCTAATAAAATTTAATGTACAATAAAACCGTTTACTTCTAAAATATTTATGCGTGATAAAAATGTTTTTTATTTCTCCCAGCATGATACCATTTTAAGTCATTTTGATAATTTCTAACATTTCTGCAAACGAATATTTCGCTTTTTTAAGATAAAGGGGGAGGGTCGGTAAGGCCGGTTTTTGGCCTAATTTATTTTTGGACCAAAAAATCTGAAAAAATCATGGTAGTATCTTATAAGTATCTCGAGTCGATTGCACGCTAAACGGACTACCCCCCAGCCACCCCCACCCCCCACAAATATAGGAAACACCACTACCCACCAACTGTATTTTTGAGAGATTTGACACTCTTAAACATGTATTCTGAGGTTAGCTCGGGTTTGCTATGGTTTTCGGGGTCGCCGAATACAAATCTGGCGTCCTTTGACTCTTATCGCGTCAGGTTCAAGGTCATTGGAAGGTCAAATCGAGAGAAAACGGTAAAAAAATCCAAAAAAATACG
>NC_046658.1:118827646-118836189 GCF_010883055.1 Belonocnema kinseyi
ATCGAGAAAAAACGGTAAAAAATTTAAACCTTGAACCTGAAGCGATAGAGTTCAACGGATGCCAGATTCGTAATTAGCGACTCCAAAAACCTATAACCTATTTTTTGAATTTTTTTACCGTTTTCTCTCGATTTGACCTTCCAATGACCTTGAACCTGACGCGATAAAAGTCAAAGGATGCCAGATTTGTATTCAGCGACCCCGAAAACCATAGTAAACCCGAGCTAACCTCAGAATACATGTTTAAGAGTGTCAAATCTCTCGAAAATACAGTTGGTGGGTACTGGTGTTTCCTATATTTATAGGGGTGGCTGGGGGGTGGAGGGTAGTCCGTTTAGCGTGCAATCGACTCGGGATACTTATAAGATACTACCATGATTTTTTCAGATTTTTTGGTCCAAAAATAAATTAGGCCAAAAACCGGCCTTATCGACCCTCCGCCTTTAATGTACAAAAACCTGTTGACTTTAAAAAAACGTATTCGTAATAAAAATTTGTTTTTATTAGTTTCCAGCATGATTTAAAGGTCTTAAGTAAAAGTTTTTATATTTTAAATCATTTGAAAAGAACAGAAAATTTATGAGTTTATTTTTAAAGAATGTTCAATCACCCTCCAAGTCATGACTGATAATTTTTTTAATTGCTACAACAAAATACTTTTTTTCTATAAAATGGTAATAGACAATAAAAGTGTTTACTTCTGCAAAACATACGCAAAAGATTAGGAAAAATTCGAGTCTTTTCAAAAGATGTTTAGAAATTTGGAAGAAGTGAAGAAATATTTCATAAATTTCCGGTATTGTTAAGTTTTAAACTATTGCTTATCTATTTAAAACGTTTTAAATTCTTGAAAACAATTCTGACTCTACACTCTTTACCGAAACTTTAGGAAATCGTTTATTATGTTTCAAAACCTGTTGTTTCTCTTAAAGTTCATTTTTCAAAATAAAAAATCGTTAAAAATTTTCACATGAATATTAATAAAGGTCTTTTTTTCTTATCTTTTCAGATCTTCTAAACCTTCTAATAATTATAAACTATTCAAATTTTTCCTAATTGTTTTTAATTGTACAAAATTAAAAAAATTACCTTTGAAACCTTTCAGTTTCTTCTCCGAAAATTGTTGAAATCTTTTGTGATGTTTTGAAACGTTTTCAAATAATTCCTTGAAATTGATTTTTCGAAATAAAAAATTATTGTAATTATTACTAGGAACCTAACATTTTTTTTCATTTTCGAGAAACCTTACAAAATTCTTAAGAACCCTTTACAACACTGAAAAAATATTGGGCGAGCTGCTCGCCCACGTGACGGAGCTGCAACATTGGAACAGCTGTAACGTCAACAGTGTTGGTATAGTATAAACAGAACAGCACTCCCAAGCCAAGTTTCGCGCGGCGTTTGTTTCATACAGCAAAGATTTTGTCGTAATATACTTAAAATTTTAATTAAATTAATATGAAATATTTGTGAAATCTTTTGAAACCTTCAGGAAAATTGTTTAATCTTTTACAATTTCTGAAATTATATTGAAATCTTTGAAATCTGGTAATCAAGACGCACTATTTGGGGTTTAATAATGTGCTCATTCATTTTTTGCAATAAAAAATTGATTTTTTAAACAATTTCTATTAGAAAATGGACTTTTGCGTTTTTAATGGTCGCCAAAAGTCGAAAATACCAGGCAAAAAGAACACAAAGTCACTTGCGGACAGAGCCTTTATCGTATACCTCGAGCGCGGCCTCGAAATACAACAGCATAACATACCTAAGGGACACTGGTGTGTGGTGGTGAGGGCTTGCCTAAATCTCATATATGACATGGATCGGCTAATTTGAAATATCCTGATCTTCGAATGAAACGTTATTCGCACTTTTTTATTGTTAATAATGTTGTCATGAATGAAGTGCCAAACAAATTAATTTTGAGTAATAAACTATTTTTAAATGAAAATAAACTTTCTGAAATTAAATGAGAAAACAAATTAGGTCGAGAAACCAATTATCCATCTAATGAATTCCATCTATTTTATGAAGTCGAATGGCCTAATTTCTTTTTTAGAATCTAATGTAAGTAATCTAATAGTATAAATAATTTGTTTAAAAAAAGGGTTTAAGTTTATTTTACTTTTTTAAAATACATATTTAATAACAAATTGTTCCACAAATGTTTTAAATGATTTAAAATTTAACTTATGAAACTCCTTAACATTTTTATTTCAATAAAAAAAGATTTTGCTGTGATTGCAAATTTTTTAGAGATTTTAAAGCAAAAACAAAATACATAATTTATATTATGATGTTCTAAAAAAATTGCTACAAAATATGTAAATTATTCTGAAAATAATCTGACTTTAATTTTCAAGAATCTAAATTTTTGTAAATAAAATTTAATTACTTTAGTCCAAGTAAATATTCAAAAGTGATCCGTTTTACATAATTTCAATTTAGCATAAGGGGATAAAAAAGGTGAAAATTATTGCAAATAAATCGTTTATTTGAGGTTTTGGTGTTTCAAAATCACATTGTTCACTATTTTATTAAAAAGTATGAATAACGAAGTATATAATTAACATTTTTTTCGTACAAGTATTTTAAAGTTCAACGCATCTTAAATTGAAATTATTTTTTGATAGTAAACAATGGAAAAAGGATCAGTTGCACTAATTCAAAACAAATCTTGCTTCTTGTTGATGTAAGCCTGATGTACATGCGGCTACCTAATATTTAGTAAACTTAGTTAAAACTTAGACATACATAAGTTAAAACTTAGACACACCTATAGTACTTATATCATTTTAATTGAGAATTTACTTTAAATTCGCTTTCTTAATATTTGAACAACTATTCAGAACTTTTTAGTTTAGATTATTGGATACGTAAGTAAAATTTGAACTTTTTCACAGACCCTAAACAGTAAAATTTGAAACGTTTTTCAAACTTATTTCAAATTCATCAAATGTACTTCATAACAAACAAACGGGCTTGCCTTTCCGGTACCGATCGCGATCGTTGGTGATTTTTGTGGTGCTAACTTTTTGACTTTGGTGAAGAGGAAGAGAGAGTTTGAGAGGAGAAAGGGCGGTGAGTAGAGTGTTGAAGGGCCAAGGAATAAGTGAGAGTGAAGGGGTTGCTAGAAAGCCGGTGAGTTTGATATACTTGTCAAAAGTAGAAAAGAAGGATTTTCAGGTTAGGAACGGTTGTGGAAAGTAGTGTTTTCACGCAGGGTGAGCGACAGGGGAGTGTGAGGGTTAGATGAATGAGAAGAGACAGTTGTTTAATAGTTTAAGAGTGTTGAGTTATAGTGGGAAGGAGATTTTAAGTAAATTTTAGAGTGGTGGCTTAAAGTTTAGATTAAACGAGTGTCGTGGGGGATTGAAAGCGAAGGAAAAGAAAACGTGACGTACGAAGGAGTGCCTGGCAGACATGTCAGGGACACGAAGTCCAGAAAGGATAGAGAGAGGGCAGCAGGAGACGGATACAGTGAGTGGGTCGGGATCAAACGGCGAAACTGTGCAAGTGGCTGACCCTGAGGCGAACGAGAACGTAGAAGGTAGCAGTGACAGTAACGTCAGCAGTGATGAGGCAGAGGTATCTGAGAAGCTCGGTAATGGGGGGCGGGGGGGGGGGGGGGGGGGGGGGGGGGGGGGGGGGGAGTCGCAAGCGAGGCAGACCGCCGAACTTGCAAAGGCTACAGAGAGCGCACAGTGTGAATAGTACAAACGCGAAGGGGTTTTTTGAGAAATGGCGTCAAACACCGACCACGAGTAGCGAAGGGGAGAAGTCAGAAGAGAATAAAAGGGTTAGGGAATAGTTAGATGAGGAAGAGTTAAATGAGAAAGCGGTAAAAAAAAGTAGACAGAGAACTCCGCCTGACTGAAGGGCAGGGGGGAGCAGTCTAGAAAGCCTCGAAAAACTCATCAGAGGCCTCAGAGAGCAAACCTGCAAAGGGTTTGACAGAGCGAGGGCGCATATGGAAGAAGTCAGAGAGGAAGTGAAAAAAATGAGAGGAGTGGGATGCTCGGTGGAAAGTCGAGAAAGAAGAAGTATTCAAGAAACTGGATAACATAGAAAGTAAATAGATAGAGTGAGAAAGAAAGGAGAACTGAAATGAGTTTGCTTGAGGAGAGGATCAGGCAACTAAAATGCGGGAGTCGAAAAAAGGAAAATGTGGGAGTAGAAGACGTAGTCAAGGGGGATGATAAGAAACTGCAGGAGAAAAATAAGAGAATGCGCAGAGGACTGAATGAAATAGAAGTAAGACTGAAGGAAGAAGTGAGAGAGAAAAGAAAGCGAAATATAGCAATAAAAGGAATGAAAGTAGAAAGTGATTCGGGAATGGAAAAAGTAGAGAAGCTGATGAACGATATTGGGGCTCAGGTGAAAGTGGAGGTGATAAAGGTGATAGGGAGAAACACAGAAGGGAAAACAGGCGTGCTTATAGTGAGAGTGGGAAGCGAGGAGGAGAATAGAGAAATTATGGAAAGGAAAGTGGTACTTAGGGGCAGGAGTAAACAAATTGAAGAGGACCTGGCATGGAGAGAGAGAAAGAGGAAGTGGATGGTTGAAAGGAAAGTATGGATAGAGAGGAAGAACAGGGGTAATGTCTGGATAGGGGAAGACAGGGTGTGGGTGAATGGGGTAAAGTGGATCTGGGACGCTGTGAGAGGAGAATTGAGAGGAGAGGAAACAATACATAAGCGAAGGGTGAATAAAGGTAATGAGAATAAGAGAAACGAGACGGGGTTTTCACCAGAGAAGAAAAACTGAGGACAGGAAAGAGTAGGGGGAAGAACAAAAAGAGAGGAGTGAGTGTAGCTTTCTGGAATGTGTCAGGGTTGAAAAACAAGAACGAGGGGTTCTGGGAGGCTATTGGAAAGTGGGACGTAGTAATGCTGAGTGAAACGTGGGTAGATGAAAAGGAGTGGAAGGGCTTGAAATGAAAATTGCCAAAAGAGTATGTGTAGACAATGCAAGAATCGAGGAAAGAACATGAGAAGGGAAGGGGGATGGGAGAAATAGTATCAGGGGTTAAAAGGAGATGTTGGGAAATAAAAGGGTAAAAAAGAAAGAAGAAAAGCGGGAGGGCTTGATGGTGAGAAGAATAAAGATAGGAAGAGAAAGGGTGAGTATCGTTTGTGTGTACAAAGGGAGACGGGAAGAAGAAGGTTGGATAGTAATAAAGGAATGGATGGAAGAAAAGAATGAAGAGCTAGTCTTGATAGGAGGAGACATGAAGGCGTGGACAGGAGAGTTATGGGGGGGGGGATATGGGATGAAGAGAGCGAAAAATTTTTCAAAAGAATTCCAAGCACAGGGAGATAGATCGGGAGGGGAAAATTCTTTTGAACGTGTGAGGAGAGGAAGGGTGATTCATCTGCAATGGAAATATAAGGGAAGATGAAGAAGGGGAAGTGAAGTCTATGGGTAGAGGGGAGACAGGGAAACAGGAATATAATAGGAGGAAGAGAGAACATGAAAGATTATTAAGTGATAAAAGGCAGTTAGAGAAAAGTAGGTATATGGAAGAGATGGAAAAGGCGATCAGGGAAGGGAGGGAATGGGAGGTGATTAATAGGGAACGAGGGGAAAGGAAGGGCATCTATGAGAAAATGAGATGAATGAGTGGACCCTGTACTTTAAGCGATTGCTGGGAGGAGTGGAAAATAAGGAAGTAGGTGAAATGAGGAAGGTGATAGAAAGGGAAGATTATAGTGAGAACGGGATAAGTAGGGAGGAAGTAAGTAGAGTGATAGCGAGACTTAAAAGAAACAGGGCAACAGGAGAGGACGATATTGAGAACGAGGCTTTGAGGTTTGCAAAGGAAGAGGTGAAAAAGAAAATGTGGGAGGTATGCAACAAGGTCTGAAGAGGAGAAGGATGGCCTAAGGAGTGGAGGGCAGGGTTGGTGATACCAATAATTAAAAAAGGAGAGAGCAAGAAGGTGGAGGAGTATAGGGGAATCACACTTATGTCGGTGGGATATAAAGTATATACGGAGATACTCAGAAACAGATTGGAAAGGGAAGTGAAAGAGAAAGGGATCATTCCACATAATCAGATGGGCTTCAGAAAAGGGATGGGAACAGTAGACAACATCTATGTACTGAATTATTTAGTGAACAGGAACTTAGGGAGGAAGAAAGGAAAGCGAGTGGCCTTATTTATAGATTTTAAAGCAGCGTTTGACTCGGTGAACAGAGAGGTGTTATGGCAGGTTATGAAAGAGAGGGGAGTGGATGAATGGTTGATCGAGAGGATAAAGGAGATATTTGAAGAGACTAAGATAAGGGTTAGGATTGGGAAACAAAAAGGGTAGGTGTTTTGGAGTGGAAGGGGGGTCAGGCAAGGGTGCCCACTTAGTCCACTACTATTTAGTCTCTTGTTGGCAGATCTAGAAGAGAAACTGGAGAAGAAAGAAAAGGGGAGAACGATTTTCGGAAATAGCAAGGTATATTCATTAGCGTATGCAGACGATGTAGTCTTACTAGCGGATGACGAGAGAGGGATAAGTCTCATAATTAGAGTGTTTGAGGAGTATGTGAGAATTAAATACTTAACGGTGAATGTAAATAAGACAAAGATCATGTGTTTTAAGAAGAGAAGGACAAAAATAGAATATGAATGGAAGATGTATGAGGAGAAAGTGGAACAGGTCGGGGAATTTAGTTACCTAGGCTTCTGGTTTGAGTCGAAAGGCGGGGTTGAGCTACAGGTAAGGAGAAGGATAGAGTGTGCGACTAAAGTAATAGGGCAGGTATGGGGTATAGGGAAGAGGATGACTGATTTAAGGATGACTGGAAGATGAAACTGTGGGTGTTTGATGCGTTAGTGTGGTCAGTATTAAGTTACGGAGTGGATATCTGGGGATGGAAGGAGCACAAGAGGGTGGAAAGTATGACAATTGAAGAGAGCATGGAACTTTGAGGAGAAGCTAAAAAGGGAGGAGGGAAGCAGGATAGCACAAGCTTGTCTACGGGAGGTAGTAAACAAAGAGAATAGGGGTAACACAGAAGGATCAAAGTGGGAGGAAGAGAGACAACAGAGGAGAAGAGAATGCGAGATAAGAGCAGATGTGAGAATATGGTAAGAGTTAGAGAATGAACTGATAGCTAAAGAGGGGGGGAGGGGTGAAACATGGATAAAAATTGTGAAATCTAAGTATAACAGGTGGTATAAGGTAATAAAGTCTAAAGGAGAGCCAGAATATTTAAGAAAGGTAAAAAAGGAGAGTAAATGGAACCACGTTATACGATTTAGGATGGGAGAAGGAATGAGGGAGTGCAGGTACTGCATGGCTGAATAGGAAAGAAGATGTAGAGTCTGTTATTACGAGATAGAATCTTGGGGGCGTGTTTTAGAGAGATGTACGGGGGATGAAACGGGTGGTGAGAGCGTGGATGATAGGCTACGGTGGATCTTGAATGGAAGTGGACAAGGGGCACGCTGGATGATAAGACTGGAGAAAATGAGAGCAAGCAAGGGGTATGTAGTAGGGAAAGGGCAAACACGTACTCCTATGCAAGGACAGTAAATTAATAAAGATAAAGAAAACGTGAATTTATGTTAAGGGAAACGGTAAGAGGAAACGGAAGCCCAGGAAACTCTATAGTCAGCAAATCTCGAGAATAATTGTAAAGACAAAGTGATAGCATATAACTTAATATAAGTATAGTCTTATTATATAGATAGTAAGTATTATTAAGGTAGTATAAGAGGTTTTTGTAACGAATCGAATACTGTATGCGGAGTATTTTTCTTCCTAGTGACTTTAGGTTACAAGGTAAATAACGATTTCATAATAAGACATTCTACGAGTGATATCGATCCTATTACTTTGCAACCAAAACCACACAATCGTGAAGGGAACGGAGGCCCACAAACCCGTAAAAGGGAGAGCATAGATACATAACAAACAAACGTGAAGTATTTAATTAATAAATGAACCTTTGAATTAAAATTACTGTATTTATCAATCGAAACTTTTTAATCCTCATTATCGTAATGAGTAATCAAATCATTGACATCTGATACTTCTAAATTGTACTAGAAATCTCGTCTGCTGGGTTTCATCAGTGGAATTAGTTCTTTTATAATGCTTTCTTTTTTATGCAATGGAATACCAGGAAAACCGTTTTGAACAATTTTTTTCTGATCTTTTTTCTTTTGTTTGTAATTTTATAAAAAAAAGTACATATACGTTCTTTAGTGTGCTTTATTTAATTTTCAAACTTCTCAATGTGATACAACATTTTGTAAACGTTTGGAACGTTGAAAAAGTCAATAATTAACAAATAATCTTTTTTAAAATAAATAGTTCACATCTAAAAGTAAAGGAATTGAGACAAATTTATGCAATTGAATAAAAGGAACTGAGGGACGTATAAGTACTCCCACAGTTAATAGATGGAGAAAAAAATGGCAACAATTTTTTTCTGATTTTTTTTCTTTTGTTTGTAATTTTATAAAAAAAGTACATATACGTTCTTTAGTGTGCTTTATTTAATTTTCAAACTTCTCAATGTGATACAACATTTTGTGAA
>NC_046658.1:118836289-118843303 GCF_010883055.1 Belonocnema kinseyi
AAAAAAAGTACATATACGTTCTTTAGTGTGCTTTATTTAATTTTCATAATTCTCAATGTGATACAACATTTTGTGAACGTTTGGAACGTTGAAAAAGTCAATAATTAAACAAATAATCTTTTTTAAAATAAATAGTTCACATCTAAAAGTAAAGGAATTGAGACAAATTTATGCAATTGAATAAAAGGAACTGAAGGACGTATAAGTTTTCCCACAGTTAATAGATGGAGAAAAAAATGGCAACAATTTTTTTCTGATTTTTATTCTTTTGTTTGTAATTTTATAAAAAAAGTACATATACGTTCTTTAGTGTGCTTTATTTAATTTTCATAATTCTCAATGTGATACAACATTTTGTGAACGTTTGGAACGTTGAAAAAGTCAATGGTTAAACAAATAACATTTTTTAAAATAAATAGTTTACATTTAAAAGTAAAGGAATTGAGATAAATTTGTACAAAGTGATATTTCGAAACATTTATTTCATCAGCCTTTTTTAAAGTCCTTCAATATTTTTTAATTTTCTTGGACATGATTTGAGGATAAATTATCTCAACATTAGGAAAATTTTTCATCAAATATAATTAAATAATGAAAATATACAGACAGCTGAAAAAAATAGTATTGAGGAAATTGTATGAAGCATTTTAGCGTGTTACGCTGACATTTTTAATTTTTTCATATCCCTTAATAAGTTTTTCTTATTGATAACGTATTTTTTGGTACACTTTTTTTTAAAGATATACATAATGAAAATTTTTTTAATAAATAATTTCATTAATTTTCGCAATAAAATTGAAAAAATGACGTATAATCTTAAAAACACATATCTCATTGATACAAATTCTGATGATAACTAAGTCTGTATATTCTCTTTCTTTGTATCTCACACAACTTTTCTAATAATCTATGTTTTTAAACTTAATTTTACAATTTTATAACATCATTTTACTTACAATAGTTTAAATTGGTACTCTCCCACGTGGATTGTTGGTTCGCCATGCCATACAATGGTCTGTAGAAAACTGTCGGATTTATTAGAAAAATCGAACATTTGTGTAAAACTCTTTTATAAAGTAATTACGGGCCATCAATAAATCTCGTAAAGTTGGAAGGATGTGTGGGGGGGGGGGGGGAAAGGGACCGTCACGATTGATTACCTCATGGGTCGGGGTACAAGCGTCACGTAACAAGTTAAATTAAATGAAAATGGTTATTTGTTTTTTTTTTCTTCAAGTTATTATATCAAGTACGAACAAAAAATTTAAGTTTTTTTTTTCCCTTAAATATAATTAATAATAGTATTCAAATTAACAAAATTTGCCTTCCTAATTAGGAACGAAGGTAGGTACGACAATGCGTAAAATAACCTTTCGGGGGGGGGGGGGGGGGGGGTCTTCACATCATCTCCGTCTGCCACGAGGGAGAAATCATTGCGCGAGATAGGATGGGCAGATAATATTTGAAATTCCCTAACATGTAATGATAATGTTGTTTTCAATAGATGGAGAAGGACTTCAGTTAATAAAATATTATAAAACATGGCATGCTTCCTAACATTTTTATGTAAATCTTTCATACTATAAATTGAATTTACCTTTGAAATGCTTTTAGAGAGCGTACGAGACGTATGGATTTTTACACTTAGCTAAATTGTACAATCATAAATTTTTCACATATTTCATTTCAACAATATATTTTACCGTAGAGGAACGATATATTTCACGCGATCAATTTATGCATTCAATATATATACAATCGCACGTGCTCATGCCGGCTGCCGCTCGTCCCACAACTTCGAGGTTCGAACATTTCCGAAGACAACCGAAAATAGCCGGGACTTATTTCCCTTGTAATTTTTACACAGAAAAAAAGACACAAAGTACTTTAGGTTCTTTTTGATGTGGATGATGATGACGTATTAGATACCGAGTACAAATTTTAGAACACGCAAAGTGCTTTGTGTATTCTTTTCTGTTGTATTTTTCAATTTTTTCGACTTTCCTCATTTTCAAACAGTGTTTTTTTGCAATTAATATTAATAACTAATATTTTTTATTGCTATAGTTAGATGCAGCCTTCCCTTACGAATCCAGTGATACCAAAAACTCATTTTTCATAAAAATGTCACTTACGTATCTTTTTAGTTTGTGCGGCAGTATTAGTACGTTTACTATTTTACACTTTTAAAAATTTTTAAATCTTCATGCAATTTTTGAAGTATTTGTTAGATCTTTGGTATTCGTTGAAAATCATAGGAATATTAAAAATCTTTATGGAATGATTTGAAATCCTCTCAAAAACATGTGAAATCGTTTAAAATCTTCGAAATCTTTTGTGCAGACATTGTGTTGAAATCTTTCGAAATCCTTACGAATTCTTTAAAATATTTGTGCAATATATCTGAAATCTTTAAACAAATTTTTAATATTTTAAAATCTTTTTCAATCTTTAGAAATATTTATTCTAATTCTGAAAATGAATTAACATCAAAATTTACAAGTAATGATTTTTAAAACTTGTAAGTTGAATTTCACAAAAATACGTATACTTTAACTGTTTAATAACTTCAACTTTAACTAAATAATATTAAAGTCTATTCATTGCAATCGATAAAGTAATTAGCAAAGTTTACAAAAGGAGATTTGAAATCTCTTTGTTCATTCTGTCATGAAAAAAGATTAATCATTTCTTGATGGACACTACTTCATGATCGCATTCCACCGAAAATGTTTACTCTGAAGTAATAATTTTAATTGTTCATAAGAAATGATATAAACAACTGTCTATACGTGTTTCATTTAATGATAACCAATTGAATTATTAACATAATTTTCAGCATAAAATCAGTCGCTACAAGCTTTATTACAATAATAATTTTGTATACACGACTATCACACAATTGTGTATACAACTTGTTAATAAAAATTAGAGTTGTTGATTTAGTCTGAAACTCTTTTATGGAATAGGTAGGTACCAGCATACATTAATTCGCAGAATGTTTAAAAAAAAAATTTATGTAAGAATATACGAATATAACACAATTATTTATACAATTCGTTATAAAAAAATAAAATTGTTGTCTTAGAATAAAACTTTCGGGTTGAAAAAATCATAAAGTCATTCCCAGCAAATTTGCCTCAAAAAATTGCTTTCATCCGTATAAAGATACGACTACAAAAAAATTATTTGTATAATTTGTTCATAAAAAGCATGCTATTTCATGTTAAAATATTTTTTCACTTGAAATAACATTGTCTCAAGTATTTTAAAATTATTTTTTTCGCCGACAAAATATTTTATGTCGTAAAAATTTGATAAATGTCTATTAGTTCAAAACACCTGTCTATGGCAATAAAATGTCTGTTAAACACTTTATTTTCATTTTGTTTTTGCTTAGGCATTAACTGAATTGATTATAGGCGTACTTAATTGTTTACACGATCACAAAACTCAACTGCGACCTGCAGTTTAATTTGTCCGCGAAAATCCATTTCTGGACTTGTGAGTTAATTGCTTTCTCTTTTGTGGGACAAACATTTGTGCAACACACAAATGCGGTATCGCCGCTGCACCAACCGCCGTGGTGGCGCTGCGTTCCTACTAATAAGATAGCTGTTGGCCCAACATTTTTTCATTTAAGTTTTAATTATTTTTGAATCGTCTCAAACTTTCTGAATATCTCTTAAACTTACTCAAATTTGAAAGTAAATTTTTTGAGCGAACATAAACTTTAAAAACAAAACAAATTGTGCCACAAAATTTTAAAAGAAGGCTTAAAAAGAATTATGCTCCTTAATTCTTCTAAAATTATGTAATATGGCAAAATTTCAATATGTTTCTTTACCATGTTTTACACGCTTTTTACCAATTTTAGGAAAGAACTAAAAATGTTTTATGATGTTTTTTCAATTTTCTCTAAGAATTTTCCACAGTTCTCTTGACTTCCTACAAAATTCAGTTGACATAAAAACACCCCATAGCTACCGAAGGCGAATAGTGAAGTCGGGCGAGCTCTGGTTCGTGCTCGTGCATTTGCGGGTTTATTACACGAGGCTGACATACACAACATTTAACAGAGCTGACTCACCGACACGCTACATTTGTATGTATTGCTTCCAGCCGGGAGAGTTGTGGGGACCGCAAAATCCCTCGTTCTGGAGACACTGTACCAGTGTATAAGCGCGCAACGCGGTAATTCTCCCTCCGCTGAGGAACAGTGGCGGGGTCCCCCACTCGTTAGGATGTAACTGAATGTTTACGAGCATGAATACTAAAGGCATATTCAGTTATTCAATGACAAAGGTGAAGAGAAAGGACTCCGCACTAAATGTATGGGAAAATGGCTATCGGTAAATTTAGCTGAAACTTTGCAATTTTTAAGGTTATAAGTGCCGGATGAAATATCCGTTAAAAAAATCAAAAAAAAAAGGAGAGTTTTAGCGCTATGCGGCGCTAAGCGCTTAAGATCAGTGAATAAAACGAATTTCAACAGATTTTGTTATAAAAGCGATGTCAACATAGCAATCACGGTTCAGATCGTGGTCTGTCATATTTTCGCCTACACCGTTGACTCATATAGCGTGCTTCTCAAAATTGTACTGTTCTCAAGAGTGCCAAACGCTAAGCGCTCATGATCAGTGAATAGAACGAATTACAATAGATTTAGTTACAAAAGCGATGTCAACATAGAAATCACGGTTCAGATCGTGGTCTGTCATATTTTCGCCTACACCGTTGACTCATAAAGCGCGCTTCTCAAAACGATCAAATGCTAAGCGCCCAAGATTTTAACTTTACTAATTAATCACTTCTTTAAAGGCAGAAATGGTACCCAAAGTAACATTAGTAACTAGTGCGCACATTCTGATAATAACAGTGTACCCTTCGCTAGAGGGCCGAACGCTAAGCACCCATGATCAGCGAATAGAACCAATCCCAGTAGCTTTTGCGAAATATTAAACTATTTCTGGCTCTTGATTCGGGTTCACTTGTTCACCTCTATTAGCAGCGTCTAGAATCCTTTGTAGCAAGGAAGTTTGAGGATACTTTACGTGTTCTTGGTGACGTGCATAACCCCGGAACCATAAAACGCTTGCAATATGTGCGCAAGTGCCAAGAGTTCTGGCCTCTGACACTCATGTGCAGTAATAACCGAGAAGCGTTTCGTTATTGTCTGGTCCTATGTCATCGATCTCATTGAACGCTATCCACAGCTGGTACCTTGTCGCATATCGTAAACGAGAAAATACTCGTACTCTGATCAAACCAGGTTCATTAAGTGGCGTATCTAGTTGAAACTCCTCATCTTCTTCTCATTGCAGCTTGTCTTGAACGTAAGATGGGACAAGTTCTACTTAATACACGCCAATTGTTATGTCGCGTATTTCTTCCAATGTAAGGCGAGGAAATTGTGGTACTTGAAGTTCATGCAGACGATTCCAATTTGCATTTGCGTAGCGCATATTGTCCACTTCTACGCGCGCTTGCACAATATTTGGCTCACGAGCTCTCGTTACATATTCTCTTGCAAGCTGTGCTGTAGCGCCTTGCATCTCGATAACAGGATGGTATCGATTAATTATGGCACCAGCAATACAAAAGAAGTCTCTTAGATTGTATACATGAGCCATCGGAATGATTTTCTCGAAGAACTTGAAAATGGACTTTACTATATGTGACCATTTCTGGATTCCACTATCCATCTAGATTTCGTTATTAGCCGAGCTTCGTTTGCTTCTTCCGTTACCAATTGACTCTGTCCTTGTTGGAGAAATGGTGGTATCTTGGACACAATTCCTAAGCATTCTAAAAGTGGTTGGGCATCTCTATATCCACGGTCCTCTATAAAAATATCACCAATGTCGAAAAATTCTCTCGTACCTTCCACATCTCTTTCAAATTCGTTAATGAGCATTTGTGCGTCATTGTTTCGCGAGTCAGAAAAATATGGTCCTTGTATTTTAAGTATGTATCCGTCTGGAGCAACAGTGAGAGCAGGTTTTACCAAGTGACGTCCTTTATGTTTGCAGAATGACTGTCGAAGTACGTTAAAGTTACTGCTCTTCTGCATGTAAGCATAAGTTCCATCGATGATAGCAATAGCTCTGGGAATTTCTGGTTGTGGATTATAAAGTTCATTGGCGAATGATGTCACGTGTCTTTCAATGAATTCCTCTCTGCTTATCGCAATAAATCCAATGTTACCAGGCACAAATCGCTGCATTAAAGACTCTCTTACAGTAGAAATGGCCACGCTGTAGCTTGCCGGCTCAAATAATGAAAAATCACTTTCAGAAATTCATCAGAAAGACCTTGACGCATTTTACAAAGGAAAGTCTGCACATCCTTTTTCCTCACGTATGTGGCACCATGTCCATGTAACTGCGGAATAGGATCACAAAATGCATAAAATTCTCTAAATTGGTCAATAGCTTCAAACTCTTTATCAGTGAAACTATCCTCATTATTAAAGGCCGCGGCCGCATGAACATTTGCTTCGTTACGAAGATGCTGCAAAAACAGAAGTAACTGCTGTCCTGGAACCCTATATGGTCTATTAATCGCTTGTAGTCCAGGAAGCAAGGGGCCTGAGATGAAACCATGTTCATCCAAATGATTTAAGCATGCTCTTGTTTCTTGTGGAATGAAAATGTCCATGACAATAAAAGCGTTAACTCTACATTCAATTAAAAGCCTTGGAGTATTAACATCAGCATTACAGAACATGCACGTTTGCCTACCTGTTTGTGTAAGAACATTCCGTCTTAAACAGCCTGGGTCACGTTGGACCTCCTCTATCTCATTGCGAATCGATTGATTGCAATTGAAACATAACCTACTCTCATCGGCGACTTCAAGTAGTGGTCTTCGAAGTAGAAGACGTCTAAAAATTGCAATGTTTTGCCTATTAGGATTATTATTTCCATCAATTCGAGCCATTTGTCCTGGTTGATAGACTCTATCGCACACATAGCAATTAACTCGAACTCTGAATGCCATTTTTTAAACCAT
>NC_046658.1:118843403-118844829 GCF_010883055.1 Belonocnema kinseyi
TAAGAGTAAAAATATTTTAAGATATTAGGGTATCTTCTTACGGGGTTTCTTGTCCACTATAATAATACAAAATTACAAATAAGTTAATCAATTCGTTCCGATTCAAAGAATCTTTTCTATTGTATCAAGTGTGAATTATTTTCTTGAAAAAAGTTTTAATAAAAAAACTATAGATTTTTCAAATGTTGTAAATGACCTTAACTTCCTTTCCACAGAGTTTTTTCCCTTAATATTTAATAAAATGTATATACAGGGTGTCCAAAAAGTCACGAGGCAGCCAAATAAACACTTAGGAATAATTTTTTGGAGAAGGTTGAGGTCATTCTTGAAGTGACATTTAACGAGGAATCCAGAGGTGACGTTAGTTTTGTCATTGACCATGATCTTCGTGGTTATTTGAAGGTCACCTTTTTTTAAAATGGAATAGCCCATTTCTGACATTGGTAATCGAGAGAGCAGAAAATTTTACGTTAAAAAGTGTAGTCAGGTCATAGGTAAGGTGTGACCTTGATGGACGTATCAAGGGCATTCAAAATTCTATATGGTCTGAACATTTTTTCCCAAGCTAGCTTTTGAAAATCATCCTCTTACTCTACATACTTACTTATACAATATACATTAAATAGGGACTAAAAAGGAACCTCAACTATGACTATCAAGGTCATTCTTTGTTTTTTAATTGAAACGACTCTGTTTGCCATGTGAAATCGAAAGAACGGAATATTTTACATAAAAAAGTGTAGTCAGGTCATCGGTCAGTTGTGGCCTTGATAGTCATGATCAAGGTCCCTCGATGGATAGTATTTAATATACATTGTTTAAGTAAGTAAGTAGGGTAAGAGGATGATTTTCACAAGCTGGTTTGCGAAAAAATGTTTAGACCATATTCAAGTTTGAATAACCTTGATACGTCTATCAAGGCCACACCTTACCTATGACCTGACTACACTTTTTAACGTAAAATTTTCTGCTCTCTCGATTACCAATGTCAGAAATGGGCTATTCCATTTTAAAAAAAGGTGAACTTCAAATAACCACGAAGATCATGGTCAATGACAAAACTAACGTCACCTCTGGATTCCTCGTTAAATGTCACTTCAAGAATGACCTCAACCTTCTCCATAAAATTATTCCTAAGTGTTTATTTGGCTGCCTCGTGATTTTTTGGACACCCTGTATATACATTTTATTAAATATTAAGGGAAAAAACTCTGTGGAAAGGAAGTTATGGTCATTTACAACATTTGAAAAATCTATAGTTTTTTTATTAAAACTTTTTTCAAGAAAATAATTCACACTTGATACAATAGAAAAGATTCTTTTGATCGGAACGAATTGATTAACTTATTTGTAATTTTGTATTATTATAGTGGACAAGAAACCCCGTAAGAAGATACCCTAATATCTTAAAATATTTTTACTCTTA
>NC_046658.1:118844929-118846955 GCF_010883055.1 Belonocnema kinseyi
AGAGAAGTTATTAGATTTTTGTCAAAGTTGACCCAACCCCCTAGAGTTTTTCAAATGTTAACGTGAATCCGAAAAATAAGTTCTTACGAATGTGTCAACCTGACCTTCAAATAACCATGAAGGTCATGGTCAAGGTCAAAACTAAGGTCACTGCTGGATTCCTCGTTGAAGTTACTTCAATAATGACCCCAACCTTCTCCAAAAAAATTGTATCTAAGGATTTATTTTGCTGTCCGGGTAAAAATAATTGAGAAGACATTATCAACATCGATTTAAAAATTCTTTTTTTTCCCTGTTTGTTCTGATCTTAATTCCCGTTTTGATTATCCTTTTGACAATTCTTATTTTCCTTTTTTCATCTTTATTGTTTTGTTAATCATGTTGAATCCCGGTTACCGTTGTTAATTCTTTGTTTGCTTAGGTATTATGCATAAAATATATTCTTTAACTCACCTCTGGCCTCATCTATATCATGGTACGGTGGTTTATGTTTATAACATTCACTTCCATAAAGAATGTAGCAGAGAGAGGCAAACATTAAAAATCGCATGGCTGTTAATGTGAAAGATTTTGAATACAAAGGACCCCGCACTAAATGTATGGGAAAATGGCTTTCGGTAGATTTAGCTGAAACTGTAATTTTTAAGGTTATAAGTGCCGGATGAAATATCCATAAAAAACCCAAAAAATGGACAGTTTTAGCGCTATGCGGCGCTAAGTGCTTAAGATAAGTGAATAAAACGAATTACAACAGATTTTGTTACAACAGTGATGTCAACATAGATATCACGGTTCAGATCGTGGTCTGTCATATTTTCGCCTACACCGTTGACTCATAAAGCGCGCTTCTCAAAACGATCAAACGCTAAGCGTCCGAGATTTTAACTTGACTAATTAATCACTTCTTTAAAGGCAGAAATGGTACCCAAAGTAACATTAGTAACTAGTGCGCACATACCGATAATGACATTCTACCCTTCGTAAGAGGATTGAACGCTAAGCGCTCAAGATCAGCGAATAAAATCAATTTTAGTAACTTTAGCGACAAAAGCGATGTCACTATAAGAATTACGCATCAGAAAGTAGTCAGTAATATGTTTAGCCAAATCAATGAGTTACATTGCGCGCTTCTCGAAACGATCAAACGCTAAGCGCCCAAGATTTGAAGTTGACTAAGTAATTACTTTTTTAAAGACAGAAATGGTATGCAAAGTAACATTAGTAACTAGTGCGCACATCGATAATAACAGTGTACCCTTCGCCAGAGGACCGAACGCTAAGCGCCCATGATCAACGAATAGAACCAATCCTAGTAGCTTTAGCGACACAAGCGATGTCTGTATACGAAACACGCATCAAGAAGTGGTCAGTAACATGTTTAGCCAAACCAATGACAATATGAGTCAACACCGTTGACTCATATAGCGCGCTTCTCAGAACGGGCAAACGCTAATCGCAGAAGATTTGAACTTGACTAAGAAATCACTTTTTCAAAGGCCTTTCACAAAAGAAATGACAGACAAACATACCGTCTTCGATGGAAATAATGAGTGAATGCTGCATGATGAACGACTGTCACTTTTTAAAACAAAAAGCGAACGACTTCAGAATGAGCGTCTAACTGAAAGTAGGCCTAATGACTTAAAAAAAGTTGATATATATACTAAACATATATTAAACAGCATTCACTTATTATTTCCATTGACGATGGTATGCTTGTCATTTCTTTTGTGAAAGGTCTCGAGAGCGGATAGTAATTTTATTGGTAAGCTTAGGAAAAAAAATTCTTATCTGTTTCCTTCTGTATTAATTGTGTTCTATTTCTTATTCCCTTTTTGTGTTTAGTTCCTTGTGTTTATTTGTTTTATTTTGTTGTTTCTGAATTTTTCTTTCGTTTTATTAATACATTCCTCTGCCTTTCAACACCATAAGAGCTTGTTTCTCTTATGGTTTAAAAAATGGCATTCAGAGTTCGAGTTAATTGCTATGTGTGCGATAGAGTCTATCAACCAGGACAAATGGCTCG
>NC_046658.1:118847055-118857058 GCF_010883055.1 Belonocnema kinseyi
AGAGAAGTTATTAGATTTTTGTCAAAGTTGACCCAACCCCCTAGAGTTTTTCAAATGTTAACGTGAATCCGAAAAATAAGTTCTTACGAATGTGTCAACCTGTTCGTTCATTTGTCAGTTAGTGCGTCTATAGATTTTTAGTTTGTTAGCACGATTACTTTCGAAAGAATTGACAGATTGGATTGGTCTTGGGTATATTTTTGTATTGTCCTAAACTAAAGGTGAAGTTCGTTAGCCAGCCATTTTGGATAAAAATTCATAAAGTCAGCGCATTTTAAATATTTTTAAGACCATTTTTGTCAAGATCCAAAAATTCTCTTTACGAACATTCATAGTTTTCAAAAGGACAAACAATTTATTCTAACGACTTTTTTGATAAAAACAAAAAAGTTACCAGAGTTATAGCATTTATAAAATTCCAAATAACACACGAAAATGAACATTTTTAGCCAAATAACGCACGATATGAAAAAAGTCATGAAAAGAAAAATGTTGCTTCCTGAATGCCCTACAAGATTATTATAACAACTTTTTGAATTATCTTGAAAAACAAAAATTTATATACTCAATTTCCTCATAAATTATGTAAGTATAGTTCATGATTAAATTTCTCAAAGCTCTGCAGGCTTTGAGGTTCACATCCTTATCGTGACACTTGTATTTTTTGAACCACCTTAAAATTAATAAAAAACTACAATCCTTTTTTTCAGACATTTTTCTCTATCTCTCGTTGTTACTCTGGAATAGTGTTTTTTTAAATAATATTTTTTATATTCAAAGAAAATATCCAACAATTCTTATTTTAATTATTTTACCTATCTCGTGTCTTTTGGCGTAGAATTGGAATTTTCGATTTTCTGCATATTTCTTACGATAATTAAAAACAAAAGTTACAAGTCCCATATAAAAATTATTAAAAGAAATTTTTTAGGAATTTTTAAAAGCTATCATTTCTCCTGGAGATTTTTTTTCATATTTTGCCTCTTTTGTTATAAATTATTACAAATTTGCATCTCTTTTCTGGGCGAATAACCTTTTTACATCAATTTTTTTTCGTAACTTTTGTCGTTTTTCCACAAACTTTTATTTTTAATGTCATTTTTATAATTAAAACCAAAACTACGTGTCCTGTCAAAAAGTAATTCTTAACAAATTTGTGTAGCTCTTTTCGGGTAAACTATTCTAGTTAAATCTTTTCTTTTCGTAACCTGTGTCGTTTTTCCACAAATTTTTTTATTTTTTTCATATTTTCAATGTTATTTTTCGCGAATAAAACAAAAAGTACGCATCCTATCAAAAAGTGATTATTAACGAATTTGTAGATCTTTTTTGGGACGACAGTTTTGGTTAATTTATCTTTATTCGTATCCTGTATTGTTTGATCACAAAATGGATTTTTTGATCTTTCATTATTTTTTGTGCAAACAAAATTAGAATTGTCAATTTTCCAAAAAAAGCCAAACATTTGTTAGGATAATCTTGTAGGGCTTTAAAAAATATATCGTGCGTTGTTTGGCTTACAATTTTATTTTCGATATATTTTGAACATTTTGAAAACGCTCCAACTCTTAGAATTGTCTTTTTATCGAAAAAATCAGTAGGATAAATTGTTTGGCTTTCTGAATACCCGGTAATAAGCGTAGAATAGAGAAAAAATAATACTTTCAGATTTCACTGCAAAAGCGAAGATTATTCTATTATTTTGAATGCGCGATTTTTCCATCTGTCTAAATTGCCACAATAAGAATAAGATACCTCCTAAACTTATTCACTTCTATTTCCATAGCGACCGCCAAATAGTTTTTTATTCTCCCAAAGACAACGTGTTTTCAATATATTTAATCCCTTCTAATTGTACCGGTAACGCACCTCACAGAGATATTTTTTATTCCTCAGAAGTGGTCATATTTTGATTTTATTTAATTCCTTCTAATAAGTTCACAAAATATGTGTAATAAGTTGTTTTAATTCCTTCATGCGGAATGTAAATTCTGAAATTTTAATTCTCACCAATTCAACTCTGCCTCTCTAGAGTTAAAATTATTTAAATTCACACATTTGCATAGATTTCTTTGTTGCATTTTTTAAGACGTTTAAATAAATTATTAAAGTATAAATACATATAAATTTGAATATTTTTTGAATTTATAAGTTATAAAAAGATTTAATAATGGAAAATAGGTTAAATAAATGCTTTCGTTAAATTTTACTAAGTCGATTGAAAGCAATAGGATTTGCACTTTTTCTGTTCCCGTTGGGGGATTTTTAGACGGAAGAAAAATAGCGTATTCATAGGAATACAAATTCTTAATTTTTCTGAATTCAACGCTCGTTACCGGGTACTATGAATAGCTGCACATAAAAATTTTAAATATAAAAAAAATGGTGAAAATGCTTTAACATTTTCAGGGGTCAAATTTAGGAGTCAAATTTCGAATCATCATAATACTTTCTCAATCATAAATGATTAGAATATAAAAAGGAAATTGTCACAGTTATGGTATTTTCAATATGAATCTAAAAAATTCAAAGTTGTTTGAAACTCGAAGTTACCTAGTTACTTTTTACCGGTGAATAAAAAAAACACAATTATAGACTTACCTCATTTTGCAATTAAATATTATTATAGAATGAGCGATTTTGATCTTTTTCATAATTTCTCAGGCATCGCTATAGTATTTTGAATAATTCCTATAAATATGAACTCATTGAATCATATTTAGCCGAGTTAGAACGATTAAAGTTTTAAAATTTAATTAAATCAGAGAGAAAATTTGATTCGATATTTCTTTTTTATTGTTAAAAATAATTTTAATAGGAAAAAATGTCATTACCTTATTCTTTATAATTATTGTAGAGAATGAACAAATAAAATTTTTGCCTATTCGATTTCTTTTGTCAAACATTTATTTTTAATAATAATATTTTGAGATCACTCACCTCCTTTATAATTCCAAACACCCACTCTCTATTACTCGCCTGAAACTTGATCTTTGTCAAATAAAGTTCCAGTCCTTTCCGTGGCTATTTTATGTTTGTATTATTCATTGTTTAAATTATACGCCCAACTATCACCTTTATGCTATAAGTTCATTTTGTGAGTCGAAATCATGTCCAAGTTAAGCAATAATCAAGGGGCTACTCAGAGATAAATCTCAGATTCCTGCGCTGGAAATCTTAGGAGAACTCTTAGAGGAACTCTTATAAATATTGGAAATCTTTCGTCAAGCATGGAGTATTCACAAAACGAAACATTTACATATTTACACGTTCGTGATGCACACACTGCTTCGGTTAGTCGAACTAACGGTCCACTCCATCCGAATTCCGCCGAGCTTAGCAAAGTCTGATTCCTCCTCAAGAGTCCCGATTTCGAGACGTTTTAGAAATCTGGACAATCTCAGCGATCTCGAAGAATTCTTAGCACCCTCCATGCGAATTCGATTAAGATTGCTACATTAATATTTTTAAGATTTCCAGATTTCTCAGTGAGTAGTTTCTCGAAAATAATTCATCAACTTCAGTTACTGAAGGAGGGGGGGGGGGGGCACTGGATCGAGAGAGTCGTCTTCGATTTATCTGGAAGTTCATCTGGTAGTAGGTAATTTTTTCAAACCCGTAGCCAAATTTGGGCCAACTATTCTATTCATAAGGAACTTGTGTCGACTCAACCTAAACAGCCAACGTTGGCAGTCTAAGTGTGACCGAATATTCGCCCCACTTTATCACCTCAATATGGCCCGACCATCTGGTGAACTATCGAAATCTTTTTTAAACAAGTATCGCCGAATATTGGAGAAACTGTGGGCAATGGTCAGCCCAGTAACTCAAGTGCGAAATTCGGTTGGATGCCAGAGGTTGACCATTGGCCCAATGTCGGCCTTGCTTTCGATACCGATCTACGGTAACCAGCCTTGGTTCGACTAAAAAGGTGTTTTCAAGTTGCCACAGATCCATCGACTTTGGCAATTGACGTCGGTGGCAGACATCAAATGAACTGTGGCAGATTGGTTGGTACGACCGCATCCGCATGCGGTTAATCCGATTCTGGATACAGCAGCCGGTTAGCCACAAGTGACATTGATGCACCCGACGATAGGCCGAATCTTGGCCCAAATCTGGGCCGGCCGTTGGATATACTCTGGTTCATTATTTCAAAACGATCGAAATTTGGGTACAAAATAATCATTGAAAAAAAGTCTGAAGAATAGTCACAGTACGCGATGAAATTTCTAACATAAATTCCTTCGATGACATTTTATGTCATTATCAAAAGCTGTGAAATGCAATAGCAATAGTAGGTGTTTAAATTAGATTGAAAGGCAAAGTTGTCCCTGCATTTTAACCCAAGGCTATGCCGATCTCGTAAAACACACTGACCCAATCTTGGGTCCTCATATCAGGCAGAAATCACGGCCCAGCGTCATCATCGGCTAACCAGGTTGGAACGAATTTTACAAAGTCGGGCCGACGACTTTAGGCCGACGGGAACTTCGCATATGGGAAGCTTGGGCAATCTCAGCATATTCCGAAAAAATTACCGAAAGATTTAAAAAAATAATTTTTTTAAATCAAATGCTTCTCCAATCGATGACTATTAATATAACAAATTGGTGATTTATTATATCTTATGGTCCACATATGAAATAAAATAATTTCAATCAAAATAAAGTTTGAACTCAATGGTTATTTTATTGATAAAAACTCCTTTCAAATTCCTCTTAAAAAGGTTTGGTACAACATGCGTACGTTTATCAAAGGTCTTTAAATCTGAATAAAAAAATATTATAAAATTAGTGATAGTATAAATACAAAGCACATCTAATTTAGAGGATTACCTAAAATTAAAGTAAATACCTGAATTAGATCAGTATTAGAAACTGCAAAACATAATCATTTATGAGTAAAATTTTCATATCACCAAAGAAACGTCAAATGTATCACATTTCTTTTAAAAATTGGTGACGATTTTTCATTTTGTCTTAGTTATTTTTTATTAAAAAAAACACTGGTTAGAAGTCTTGAAAATAAAAAAAGCCTTCTACAACTCTAAAACTATATTTTAAAGATGCGGATTTGGTCGTAGTATGGAAAGAACAAATAGAGAATGACAAGTCAAAAAAGGAACTAGTTTAGAACACTAAAAGTTTTTATAATTTGCAAATCAAGATAATTAATAACACTAATAATCTGACATTCATGGACAAATTTGATAGAATCTTCAATACTGTTAAACACTAAAAAAACATTTCAATTTTGTTAGTAGGAATAATAGTTAAAATATCATCGACATATCGTTTACATAGAATAGGTGTAAAATCTATCAAATTTAGAGCTCTTTTTCAATGTCCTGTAAAACTAAATCAGAAACTAATGGAGACAAAGCTGAACCCATAGGACAACCTGATACTTGTTTAAAAAATTTAGTATTGAAAGAGAAAACAACATCATCAAGAACTGTTCTCGTTGCAATTACCAATGAATTTTTCGTTATCATTGTTAAATTATGATTTTCAATAAGTTTTTCTTCGATACAATCATGAGCAAAATCTATTGGGATGCTGTCAAAAATGGAGACAACATCTAGAGAGACTATTGAATGATTTTTTAGCACAGTTATATTTTTTTACGCATCTTTGAGTTCCCAACTATTTTTTACAAAAGAACTGTTCTTGATAGATACAGGTTTAAGAACGTTAGAAATATATATTTGGATGGATTGCAGGTCGGAGAACCAACTGTATAAACAATCAATCTCCAACTCAAATGAGGTTTGTAGAATTTGGGGAGAGCATAAGCTTTTGCTACAACACTATTGTGATTTGTTTTAATATTTTTATATAAAGTATCTTTAGAATGTTTTCAGTAGTAATATTATAATCATCTCTATTATCCGCAACAGATAAGTTGCCTTCCCCGGCTTTCACAAAAATTAAATCGTTATCTTCCTTTTGAAATTTTTCAACTGAATGAACTAATTTTTCTACATTTTTAAATTTGTTATTGTTCAAATGATTTGAAACTATATTAGTGACAGTTTTGCAAAAAAAAAAGTTTACGTTATCTTCTTTGATATTTTAAATTGAAATTACGGTATTTGCAATTAAACTGTTTACACGCATGTTTCTAATATTTAAAGGAACTCCAAATTTGTTGTTAAACATTTGTTTAATCTGAAATCGGTAATATCACGATTGTGAGCTGAAGATCTACTATTTAATCAAACGAATTTTTTAATCAAATCATTTCGTATTAACATTTTTAATTTTTGAAAACTTAACTCTTCTGAGTTAATAAACCTATTCATAGAACCATCAGATACAACACCTGAAAACGATATTTTAAATAGTTAGAAAATTGGCCAAGTCTTTGTATATTTTTCATATCATTATATAATTTATATCATATCGTATTAAATCATGTTTATCATATTATATGTACCATATTATATCATATCATTTCATGTCAATCATACGAACAATAACAAATTTTAAAATGTAGAAAAATCAGTTCATTCAGTTGCAAAATTTCTAAAGGAAGATAAAGATTTAATTTTTGTTAAAGTTGATAAAGGCAACTTAACTGCTGCGGCTAATAGAGATGATTATAGCACTACTGTTGAAAACATTATAAAGAATGATACTTTATATAAAAATATTAAAACTAGTATGGTTCCAACTTTAAAAAATAAATGTAATGACATAATCATCAGATAACAAAATAAAAGATTAATTAATTATCAAGTTGTTTATCGGTTAAAAACTCAACACAGTGTTGTAGCAAAAACTTATGCTCTCCCCAAATACCACAAATCTAATTTAAGTTGGAGATTGATTGTTTCTACATTTAGTTCGCCCACCTGTAATCCATCCAAATATATTTCTAACATTCGTAAACTTATACCTATCAATAACAGTTCTCCTGTAAAAAATAGTTTGGAACTCAAAGATGTGTTAAAAAATATAACTGTACCAAAAAATCTTTCAATAGTCTCTTTAGATGTTGTGTCTATGTTTGACAGCATCCAAATAGATCTTGCTCTAGATTTTATCGAAAAAAAACTTATTCAAAATCATAATTTAACAAAGGTAACGAAAAACGAAGTAGTAATTTCCATCAGAACAGTTTTTGATGGTGTTGTTTTCTCTTTCAATAACAAATTTTATAGAAAAGTTTCAGGTTGTCCTATGGGTTCAGCTTTTTCTCCAGTAGTTTCTGATTTAGTTTTGCAGTATATTGAAACAGAGTTCTAAATTCGTTAGATTTTACACCTATTCTATATAAACGATATGTTGATAATATTTTAACTATTATTCCTACTAACCAAATTGAAGTTTTCTTAAAAGTGTTAAATAGTATTGAAGATTGTAGAAAATTTTCTCATAAATGTGAGATTAATAGTGTTATTATAAAAACTTCTAGTGGTAACTTATTAACCAATTGGTATAAGAAGCCTTCATGGTCTAGAAGATATTTAACTTTTGATTCACATAATTTTGTGACAAAATTGGGTTAATCAAAGGTTTAGTAGACAGATGCATTAAGCCAAGTGATATTGAATTTAGAAAAGAAAATTTAAATGTTTTAAAAACAAATTTGACACATAATAATTATCCGCACGGCTTAATTAATGACACTATTGCTGAACGCACTCATGAGATTTATAATACTAGTATTAAAATAAATAAAAACATTAAATGGAAACATTCTTACGACAAATTAAATTTAAAAGTTACATTACCTTATATTCAAGGTTTATTTGAAAGATTTACGGAATTCTCAAAACATGTAATATAAAGTTTTATTTCAAAAAAACTAACACTTTAGATAATTATTTATTGAAAACGAAAGACGTGGATTCCATTGAAAACTTATCTGGTGTTATTTATTAAAAAAATGTAAAGGTTGCAATAAAGTCTATACAGGTGAAACTGATAGAAGATTAAAAAACAGAATTGCCGAACACAAAACAGATTGTGAAATTGGGAATTTAAACACTGGTGTAACACACCATTCTTGGAATTTTGATCAGTCTTTTAAATTTGATTTTAAAAACATAAAAATTGTAGCTGCAGAAAAAAACACATGAAAACGTGGCCTTATTGAATATATTTTGATAAATAAATTTCGTCATATTTCTGTTGATTTACATTCAAAAATTCTAAACATCTCCACTTACCACTAGCCAAAGCCCTATTACTCGGGTATCTTACAACTCAATCATTATCAATAATAATGCTCGGATTTTTTTTCGATGGTTTAATTAAAAAGAGCAGCTCAAAAACTATCGAAATGTGTAAAAACTTTGATTTTTTTGGAGTAAGTCACCTTACTTCGGCGCACGTCACATATATATATACCGCTCTCGCCCTGCTCCCCTGAAAAACTGTCGGAGCTAGTAGTTCTAGGAAGGCTGCGAACGGGGTGACTGAAAGCGGGAGTTTGGTGTACTTCCAAAAATTTAATAAAGAAAAACATGAAACACAAGGTAAATGTAAATGCAGGCTTAGTAAAAAGTAGCATGCTTCAATATTACTTACAAAAAACTCGTGATTGAAGTGTCTCCAACAGTGAAAAGCTAAATCTGGTACTATTAAAATCTAGCAGTGTCACTAACTGGGGTCTTTACTTTAGGACCCTGCTGTCGTACTATACAGTTCGGTTCTTTGTACTGATCTCAAAATTCTTTTTCAAAGTTCGCACATTATTTATGAAAATCAATAAACATGTTATGCTTCCTTCTGGTATCCGAGAGTTAGTGGTTCGTGACTTTTTTATGAGTAATTTTTTTTTTCTGTGCGTGTAGAGTGTGCGACTTACATTGTTTATACGGCATTACTATTTCTGAGATAATATAAATTATTTCAAATTCTTGTCTAGTTATCTTTATTATATTTCATCAAAATATACTTATTTTTCAGAAACCTGTATAAATCTACCACCACGTCTCATAGGAGATTTTACCTGTATATTTTAAAAACGTACAATCAGAAGGGTAATAATTGTCTGAAGTACCTTTGCTAACCAACTGCCGTTGAGCAATAATATACAACTAAGCTGGATATGGTTGGTTTGAACCTAAAATTAAATTTTGGAGAGGAAAATACAATATTTTATTGAAAATAAAAACTTTGTTAGGAATTTATTTTCTAATCACCACCTCCTAAATACCCAGAAACTATAAGTTAATATCAATAATTCACAATTAATGTAAAACCCTTCAATACCTTTCGCTTCTATAGCCCTTCCAAGAATCGACGCCGCGCCGTAAGTAGGTGAAACAGGAGCTGCGTGGGGTGCGCAGGGTCTGCGGTTGTTACTCAGATGAGCACTCAGGCGCGAACAAAAAAAAGCGGAGGGGGCTATAATAAGTCAGCTGTCAACGTCAGGCCCAAAATCGGCGCTGTAGGAGAGTTTCACTGTACATAGTTCCGAAGTATTTGGCAAATATTTATTTAAATAATGACTAGTAAAAATCGGCTTGTCCTAGAAAACAAGCATTAATTAATCACTTTCTTTCATTTGAAAATGTAACTACTAATTCTATTTTTTTTATTCTTGTAAAACCCAGAGGAAAATATGAACGCAGTTAAAGGATGTTCATGTTTTCCTACAAGTAATTACTCGCTCTATATAACTAAAGGCAGTATTTTAGAGTTATCTATACTAAACCGATAATGATTCTCGAAAGGCTAAATAAATGTGTAAGATTATATGTTAAACAACGAATAGAGACAATTTTCTATAATATTTTTTTAAACTAATTAACATATCGGTAAAATCATAATGAAAAACACGATCCGTTTTAATAAAAGGAATTGGGTCAAAAATGAAAAAGCCTGAAAAAATTTAGGAAATATCCCTGCAGTGAAAAAATTGGCTTCGCCTGATTCATAAAATTTACTATATACGAGGGTGGATTGATAAGTTTCCGGCCTGACCAAGAAAAACAACGTTTTTAAGAATTTTTTTTTTTATTTCTCAACATAATCTCCTCCAAGGC
>NC_046658.1:118857158-118866263 GCF_010883055.1 Belonocnema kinseyi
TACAAGCTATCTAAGGATGGTACTATAGAACGCCACCTCAAGGTAGGCCTAGTGGCGCAATCTCTTGGTCAGGCCGGAAACTTATCAATCCACCCTCGTATACTGGCAAACTTCTTTAGAATTGACGAAATTTCTATTTGTACTCTCAATTTTTACTATTTTTTCAACAAAAAAATTAGTCAAAGTAAAAAGAGTTCCGTAGCCTACTCCCTTCTCCAGCCATCACTTCTCCTCCTCTACTTATCTGCATAACAATACTCACACTCTCCTCACTTCCCTCAATCACTTCCAATCATTTCCCCTACTTACTTTCACCAATTTTTCCTCACTTCCAGTGCTTACCCTCTCCTCATTTTCTTTCACTACCTTACGAAAAACTGACGAACTGACGAACGGACCAACATTCGGCCAAAACTATAAAGGGTTCTGCCTGGTGCTACGAAACACTAAAAGACTATTTGTTACGACGTAACAATTGATTTCATCTTTATTCTTAATGAAAGAAATTGAATACTTGATCTATTTACTATATTTTGTCATCTTTAAGGTATTTCAGGGTATTTCGTCAAATTTACTACTCAGTTGTACCCTAATATTAAGAAGAGCCTTATATTATGTTAAATTCACTTCCCAAAATTTGTGAATTGCAGAAATAGCCTTGGTTCCTTTTAATCCTCTGAAATTCACAACTGAACAGATGTTTGTCAAGTGCCGAGATTCTAACAAACTTTTAGTTTAGCTGATTATATATTTTCCATTTTATCTTCTCTTTATGTTTGAATCTTAAACAACGTCTGTAAGCCTCTTCAAATTTTCGTATTTTATGTATTTATTGCTTAAGCGTGATGCTTTATTCAGTGCTAAGGATTAGATCTCCGACTTTCCTTAATTGTCTTACAGTAGTCAACCCTCCAACAAACCTGATTAGAGCCAACCCATTTTCTTCGTGTTTTTTCCGAATTTTATACAAAAGACTTCGACGATTCTTCCAATCTTGTCTATAGCCAATTAGAATTCTACTTTGTACAAATTGTCGACACCCATTCTGTATGTAGCGTCACCTCCAAATACCGATCGACTCGTCCAAACTCGCAGATGCTTTTCAACCTTCGTAGCGAACACTTTTCTCTTGTACCGTGAAAACAAATATTATATATTGTGTGTTACGAAGTGATCTTGTTTTATTCAATCTAAACTCAACCATAATTATAATAATTATAATTTAATGTTTATCAATTCCAATAAAAACACTATTAAATATTATTAACAATACCAGCAATTCAATTGGTCATAGATAGTTATTTTACAAATGAAATTACGCAATTAAAAATGTTATACGTTTTTCTTTTAGGAGTGTTTCATGTTAAGTTTACCAATGCCAATAACAGGGCGATATTAAATAAAGGCGATACAAGGAACAGCTTCTTTCCACGTGATCATGTGGAGTTCGTAAATTAAAAAAAAAAGTTCCTAAAAATGATAGAAATGACCCAACATGTACAACAAGTATTGATATTAGCCAGCTTTCAAAAAGCGTAAATGAGAAAAAAAAATCATTAGTAAAAAAGCAGATACTCAGGTAAAAACATATACAGCTGCGTATTTGTATAATAAATTGGTTATAACGATTGTTGATTTAATTTTTAGATGAAAACCTTGATTAAATATCAGTACTACATTGCTTTTATTAGAACCTATTAAAAAAATCTCCAGGTATAAACTTTTGAAACGTATGAAATGGTAATTTGTTTAACATATTAATTATAAAGAATTTAATATATTCTCTTTTAACAATTTTCCGTCATTGATAACCAATGTTGAAATAGTTTAAATTGTGTTGAGTGGGAATGAGTGGATGAAAAAGTAAAGGAGGAAGCCAAAGCTGAAACTTTTTGATAGAGTTGTTTATAATAATAAAATTTTTTGACGTAAAGTAAACAGTCATGACTAATTACGAATCTGCACTAAAGTACAGTGGAGTCTTGCCTATTTCAAGGACACCGCAAAGCTGCAAAATTTGAGAATTTATAAGGTTGAGGGGTCTCCACCCCTATCGCGAACCGCCAGATCATGTTTGTCAAGCGACGTTCATTGACTGTCCCGACCTTGTATCAATGCGCGCGCGGCAAGCAACTTTTTCATCTGCACATGTACCGAAAAGCGCGGGTCCATTTAAAATCAATAAATATTATCAATAATAATACAGGTAAATATTTGAAACAAATTTTCGCTTTAAATAATTAATTAAGTTTAATCTAAGAAACAGCGTATTTCTTTAAATCATTTATTATTATTGTAATATTAAAAGTTTGAACATTGTAATTTTAAATAGATCTGCGCATTTCAATACATGCAGAGTTGAAAAAGTCGCTGTCCGTTAGTATCACTACGTGCATTTCAGTGCTTTTCAAGTGTTTTTCTTGACATACTACGTGACAAAGATGACATTTCCTTGAAATAATACTGTTTGCCAACTAAAAATCAATATAAGGGAATAAAAAAATGACTCAAATATTTCGCGCAATAGTAACTATTGTAGCATGATGTCACGGTAATGCTAGGACAGGTAGCAATGGCAGAAAGGTTAGCGTAGTTCTTGAAATGAGACTGCAACCATGTACGCCTTTCCGGAGAAAATATTCTATATCTGACTAGTAATATTTTTCAAGTGTAGAATGCATTTGCGCAATTCGTTTTCATCCTTTTATCGGCTGAAGACCTGTCAGTTTCACGAAGTACAAAAAACTATCTGGAATTTCAGGTTAGAGTACCCGATCTAATACAAAAGAATGGAAATGAGTGACAAAATATATTTTAAACTTGAAAAATATTACTATTTTTACATTTATGATTTTTAGGATTTGAATATTTTCTCCAAACAGTTGTATGTATTTGCATGACGAAATGCTACAATACTCAATTCAAACCAACGAGAGCTTCCTAATCTTCGGGCCTCTTGCTAATAGGTCGGCCACTCACGCGGGCGAGACCGTACAGGGACTGTGGTGGATTGTAGTGTTAGTGGGCACTTTAAAATTCAGTATAGGAAACGCACGCACTATAACGGGTTTTCAAGATACAAGAGCCCGAATTGTCGATGATTCACCGGACCGTTAATTTTTCATTTTTTTAAACATTTTTGAGTCTGTCTAAAATCCGGCATTTTTTATCTTTTTTTAAGGAAGCTAGAAAAAAAATTGAGTTTTTTCGCTTGAAAATCATTCCGAAACTATAATGGGATGGAAAGTATTGGGTGAGATATACACCAAAAAAGCGATATTCTAATATTAAGAGCGTCATATTCTTACAGGAATATTCTAACCAAAGGGAGAAAATATCCTTAAAATCAGAATATTATTGTGAAAGAAGAAATGCACAAAGGAAAATGCGCCTTGCTCTGTTTAATAATTGCCTTTAATGTTTCGTGCCACGTGCTTTAAAATCAGTTTCTTTTTTTGTGATTTTATTCCTTGAGTGTTTCGCTTTAAAGAAGAGTGGTAAGTACAACATACAGATCAGTGAATATATTTCATAAAAATGTGGTCAGTACATTATAATTTTTAATTGGAAAAACAGCTTGCAACCTACAATTTTTGTATTCACCTAATTTAACAGTACACTTACTTCTGGCTTTGATGTTCACAATTTATATACTTTTTAATTAAAGATCTCGCAAAGCACTATTTACATATGGACCTCTCGCGATCAAAACGGGACAAGCTCGAAATGTTTTGGTTTCAGTTGGCCCCTTGGTACTACTCCTACTCTCCTTCTTGACTTTCTCAAGTCTGATTTTCAATTTTTTAAAGCATATCTTGATAGGAACTTGCATTCCACATATTCTTGTTCCTTGAAAAAAGTTTCTTACTTTTTTATTTTTCGAGATAATCACGAAATTGTTACTTATTGAAAAAATTTAAAATCATTATATTTTTGCGATCCGCTCGGTCTAACTCCTTCAATAATAGGATTATCGGTATGAAATTTGTAGGGAACACGCATATAACTGTTCCGAAAGTAACAGTAAAGATGAAATTTTGATTTTTTTCCCAAACATTTTTTATTAATTTATTCCCGACTCAACTCGTGAATTACATCAAGAATATATTCTTGGCGCCTATTTAAGTTGCAAATATTCATCAACTTCGTGCAAAATTCTTAAAATTAAAATATCGTTTTTCAGTGTAGAAGGTCGCAAGAACGCGGGTGCCCCGCGCCAACTAGCCGCAGCACTACCAGGTATGCAGGGTCTCAGTGGTTCTAATACTTGATAAATAATGATTTTTCTGTAATATTTTTCATCGGCAAAGAAAATCGTCCTGTCACTAGTTAAACCCTTAAACTCTGTGCGATTCTGCAAAGACTGTGTCAGACACTCAAAAATAACATTCTTTTGTAGCCTCCCTGGAATCGTGCAAAATGAACGTTAAATTGAATTAAAAAAATATTTTCAAGTGTCACTGTGGGAGGCAAAGACACTCAAATAAAAGAACCTCCACAAAACGTGCTAGGCAAGGGGACTCAAATTAAAAAGCACGCTGAATTACTAAATTCAAGGAGACTAAAACCAAAATACCCCAAAACGTGAGAGGCCAGCTAACTTTTGTATGCCCGGCATAGTCTCTGCAGAATAGAACCGCGTTTTAAGGCTTTCGCCAGTGGCGATATGATTTTCTTTAGAGACGAAAAAGAGAGTTGGAGCGGGGCACCCGCGCTCTTACGTCCTTCTGTAACTCAACCAATACTTTGCATCCCACTGTTGTTTGGGGATTTTGTTCAAGAAAAAACTCAAGCTTTTTTCTAGCTTACTTAAAAAAAGATAAAAAATGTAGCATTTTCAGAAAAACTAAAAAATGTTGTTTTTTAAAAATGAAAAATCATGGTGAAATATTTTGTTTACTATAAGATGATTATTTTTAATGTAAACCTCGGCGAATCATGGAAAATTCGGGCCCCTGTATCTGGATAACCCATTTGCGCTCCCTTTATAGAATTTAATGAGGATCATTAGTAATACAATCTGGCAGAGTTTAAATAAGATAGACGACAACAAAATTTTAGGTGGAGACATTTGGTAAATTTGACCCCATATAATAAATTGCCATGAGGACATAACGTAGCCTTGTCTAACAACTTGCGTAATATCGAAACAGTCACGCAGTTTTCCATTAACCTTTATACTCGCTTTGCTACCAGCATAATTATATTATATATTATCGACCTTGTCGAACGCTTTTACTAGGTCAACAACAGCACAGAAAACTTTTTTTTATTTCTCTTAAGGCCATGTGACGAGAGGGTCACGTGATCGAACCTGGTCTTCGATTTTTCTTTCCCAACTTACGTTTAATCGAAATGAGGTATCGCTCTGAAAGAAAAAACCAGTGGAAGTTTTCTTTCCCAACTTACGTCCACACGGAATGAGATATCATTTTAAAAATTTGACAAGATAAATATAAGGCATGCAAAATTTGCCTCTGGTCCTAAGTAATTAGAATATTGGAAATTTTTTTTTAAATTTCTATTTTGGAGAAATACCGACTGTGCTGTCGTCAAACCCTGCAAGCATGGTCATAGGAAACAAGGGACTAGGTATGCTATTACGGGGGTGATGCAATGAGGAGGGAGGTCCGCCACCTTTTGATGCCCCGCGACAAACATGGCAGCGCTCACATGTTTATATTTTTATGTACAGTTTGTCGGAAAAAATGCTCGTGCGCATAATCAAATAGCACATCGTAAGATGGCGGCTCTCCGCACTCATGGAATTCTCCCCCCTACCGTGGATTCAACCCCGCTCGCCCAAGTTAGGATGGCATGCCGAGTCCCGTGTTTCCGATGTCCATGCCTGCAAGCAATTTGCAATGTTGTTAATGGGCTAATTATGAGGTTTATATTTATCAAAGTGGGACAAAACAACAAAAATCGCTCACGAACATTATGCACCAGTAATGCAAAAACTAATGTTTGCACTTGAAATGCAAATAAACATATTTGGTCTGACATACGTATCAGTCTGGTATCAGCTGTGTCAAAGCAGCGCTAGTGCAGCGATTAGACAACTTCGAACTTCTAGGGGTCTGTGGGTAAAACAGATTGCATGATTACCGTCAGAGAAAGTTAAAAGTCAAACTTATGCTGTAAAACCTAAATGTGTCCGTCGATAATCATTATTTGCATAAATAAACTTTTTTCTTCCTCCAACTCTTTGCAAGGCTACAGACGATCCTTTAATATTTATTAACATTTCCCGAAAAGAATTTCCACGTTATTTAAACTTTTATTTTTCAATATGGGTCAAAAAATATTGACCTTAGTTGCTTTTATCTCTCTTTCATTTGTGTATTGGTGAGACTATCGGCTTTTTCCAATCTTCTTGGACTTCTCCCGTCTCGACACATAAATTTATCAATACGCACAACCTGTCAGGTATGTAGGTGCCACTGTATTTCAACATTTCAGTGTTAATATTGTCCACACCCAGCTTTACCATTCTTAAGTTCTGCAGTCTATCCCTATCTTCAGAGGCATAGACTTTTTCGATTATGGTTTCTCAAGTATCGTGTTCTATACTGCCATCCCAACAAGAAAAGTCGTAACTACATTTCGGATCAGTTCCCTATCAACCTATCCGAAATTGGGATGGCAAGGGATTCATCCGAAATGTAGTTACGACTTTTCTTGTTGGGACGGCAGTATATTGCAGTTGTGGTGCCCTATAGCTTCACCTACTAATAATTACTTAAAAGAGCGTCGCAAAGCGAGATTATTCCGTCTGCATCATATATCATTTCAACTATGACATTTCTCATGTTGCTTAACTCCGTACTTTTACGTCCCTTCATATTGTTTAACACCCATTTATAGAACAGGTTTTACTACTGGAATATAACACTCTTCAGTCGTACTATCAACAATGACATCCCCTATCACAGTTGATGGGCCGTATATATCTTTATTGTTTATTTTGCCGTTTAAACTAGAAAAGTAGTAACTACATTGTGGATGAGTCCTCTGTCAGCCTAGCTGAAATTGATAAGGCAGTGGACTCATACAAAATGGAGTTACGACTTTTCTTGTTTGGACGGCAGTATTAGCGCCTTCCAAGTTGCTTCATCTATACGTTCGTTTCTCCTACTTTAAAAATCTATTCGCACTTCCGGTTTCTGTAGATTTACAAACTTGATTCGCGTTTATTTCTTTTTTTGTTCCATTTTCTCTTTCATCCCTGGCCAAAGATAACTTTGGACACTAGAAGATAATGATCAGTATTGCATTCAGAACCCCTCATAACCTTTTTATATTTTCCTAGCTGTCTTAGTCTTTCATCTGCAACAACGAAGTCGATTATACTGTGTCCTTCTCCTTTACACCAGGTGTACATGTGGATCATTTCATACCTAAACAAAGTATTTATCATTTAAAAAATCGAAGAGTTTCATAACCTTATCATTTTAACGCGGAGAATTAGTATGCGAAAAATGCAAAATGGATATTATGCACTATTTAGCATGATTACGCATTATATATATCATTTTCAATGTTATTGATATTCCCTAGAGCTTAGTCCTCGATATTGATTTGCCGTTCCTGATTGTATGCAGAGTAATAATTGGCATAGCGTGTTGCATGGATCTCGAAGAGCAACGAATAGTTATTATTAAACTTAGGCCATCCTTATTTAACATCTTTCACTTACTTACATAGAAAGTAATGGATATGCTCAGAAACAAATTTTCTTCATTAAACAAAATTATTTCGTTGACCGAATTTGGTTGAATTCAGAAAAAATATACACCGAAAATCTCAGAGATATTATTTATCTGAAGTTGGATAAAAATGCTGCAAACAATTGAAAATTACAATTATTCGGCGATGGACAATTTTTATCCACCTCGTGATAAAAACTTCCTGCCATCGGATAATTGTAGTTTTCAATCGTTTGTAGCGTTTTTATTCAACTTTAGATAAAGAATATATCGGAAATTTACTATGTAGAGTCTAGTACCGAATAGCGCTCACCTCGGATTTTTTTCATACTGCGTATATTCATGTATTTTGACGAGCCGGTTACGAATATCATAGTAAAAATTGGCGCAAATTTAATTTTCATTGTAAAAACAAGAACCCCAAAGTAATCATGGGTTTTCCAGTTTATTTCGAGAACGACTAAAAAATTAAAATAATAATTGACACGAAAGTTGTACACCCCATAAAAATAGACATTTTTTGATCTATCCATTTTTTTCGTAAGAGTGACATTTTTTCAAGATATTTGATGATTTACAAGTACACATGTATTTTGACGCGCTGATTACGAAAATCCTGACGCAAATTGGGGCCAATTTTATTGTCATGACGAAAATTATGGAAACCGTATAAAAGTTATGGTTTTTCGGATTTATCTCGGTAAACAAAGGCATTTTATTGTAAAGACTTTTTCTTTACGATGAATAGTTTTTGAGAAACTCGTCATTGAAATTTATTAACCTAAAAGGGGGGAGGGTGACTGTCACGGAAATAATGTTATGGTTTTTTTTTTAGTTTTCACCATGAATATGATAAGATTTTTGTAATCAGCAGGTCAAAATAAATAAGCATACGGTGTATCATAAAAATGGAAGGTGAGCGCTATGTGGAATTTTATCCATTTTGGCGAATAAACAAATTTTTTGTTCAGTTGACCAAATTTATTAGCTTAAATCAAAGTTTTTGGTTGAATCGTTATATTAGTTTTAGAAAGGATTTGATTAATTCCATAAACTTTGTTGGTTGGATCTTCTAAATAATTTTAGAGCGGATTTTACTAGAATGAAACTAAATATTTGGTTGATTGAACCAAAATATTTTGCTGAAAAAATCTTAAAAGCAATGGACGCATGCTCACTTGGCACGCTCGCATACTTTAACTGAAGATGACAGTCCACGTGAGAAAGTGCGTAACATCGCGAAAAAAAATTTAATCCTTTTCCATGTTGATAATCCTAATAAAAATAATTAATTCGGAGATAGAAGCGATTGGGATTAAGTGATTAAGTGAGAAATACGCAAGATTACTTAAATATATTGTATCACCTAAGATTGCGTGATTAGGTTTTCGATAAA
>NC_046658.1:118866363-118882110 GCF_010883055.1 Belonocnema kinseyi
TTTATTAGTTAAATAAACTACTAGATAATTCATACAAGATGCCACGATTTCATGGTAGGACATTTACAATGTAATTTGTGCTGGGTCTTTCATGATTACAGGGTGTCCAAAAAGTAACGAAACACCTAAACAATTTTCCAGGTAAAATCTTTTTTCAGAAAGGTCAAGGTCATTTTCAGAGTAACTTTTAATGAGGAATCTAGTAGTGACCTTGAATTTGACCTTGAGATTGACCTTCAAGGTAATTTCAAGGTTAGCTTTGGTTTTTTAAGAGGTCGACCCATGTAACACCTCAAAAATAAGGTTATATTTTGGGATTTTTTGGGGATAAGGAATATAAGGAATCTTTCCAAAACTTTTATGGTTTATTAGGGCACTTTTAAACTAAGAAATAAATTTTTTCAGCCATAAGTATGCATAACATTGTTAATAATAAGGGCAGATGTTGAACATGTTCAGCCGGGAGATGTGAAATTACCCGCACTCTAATTTCTCACAGATTCGTCTAAAACGAAAAAACGAAAAAGCTTCATGAACTTTATATTCATAGCGAGATAAAACCGAGAAAAACGCGTTTAAAGATTCACATGTTAAAAAAGGCAGCATTGTCAAGCTAGCGTGAGGCGCGCGGGGCGCCTTTTAGGTGTTAGAGAATGTACCTACTCAGGTCATGGGTCAAGGATGATCTTGAACTTCAGCTGAAGGATTTTAGGCTTGACCCAGGTATGATTCGAGTCCAATCTTTACTGCTTCGGCTCAGGTGTCCACAAAAAAGACCGAGGTTATTCTTGGAGCAACTTTTATCGGAGAATACAGTGGTAAGCTTGAATTTGACCTTGAGCTTGACCTTCAAGGTCATTTTAAGGTAATTTTTTTACATTTTGCGTTACCCGGAAACAATGACGTGGACGCAGTAAATCTGTTCCCTTTGGGGTGCTTGATTTACGAGAGTGTCCTTGTCTCTCATGATCGGGATACTTGATTTCTTGCCTCTTACATTTGATTATTAGCATTAATCAGCACAATGTCTTATTTTAAGTATTTGAATTGTTCTCCATTCACCTCTCGACAGTTAGCTAATCGATGATAAGAAGCATCAATAGCATTTTGGATCATTTCAAGTGGAATGAGACCTCGCTCATCTATTATCCTTTGCAGTAATTCATCTAAATTTTGGGTTTTCGTTTTGAACACCCGATCCTTTAGGTAACCCCAATAAAAATAATCTAGAGGCCTCAAATTAGGTGACCCAGCTGGCGAGTCAATTGTTCCCCTCCGTCCTATCCAGCGATCAACAAATATCTTATCTACGTAAGCGCGAACATCTCGTCCATAGTGAGCAGCTGCACTGTGCTGCTGAAACGATATGTCTTTAAAGTTGTCTCTGACTATTTCTCTGATTGCAGGAACGATTAAATGCCGAAGTACAAACATTTAATTTCTGCGGATACTGCGATTTATCTTCTCGTATCCAGTGAGGATTTTCATCTGCACAATATCTACAATTATGTCTATTCAAAGTTCCATCAAGTTGCAAGGGTGCTTCATCTGAAAAAGCTATGTTTGACGAAAACTTTCGATCTTCAACTATGCGAGCCATCATGTCTTCAGAAAACTTAACGCGACGATCGAAATCGTCTTCATTCAACTTGTGAACTAGTTTCACTTTAAATGGATGGAATTTTGCTATTTTTAGCACGTTGTATACAAACGATTTACTTATGCCCTGCTCTTGAGCAGCTTTGCGGATGGAATTATGCAGATTTTCAGTGAATGATAACAAAAAATCTTGTGACTTCTCTTCATTTGTTGCTAACCTTGGTCTGCCTGATCTAGGTAGATATCTGACAATGTAGGGATTATTGAACCTACTAACTGTATTTTGAACTGTCAAGAGTGCAATTGAAGTTCTACCACCCCTAAATGTTTCATAGAAAATATTCATTAATGTCCTGAGAGGTCTTTCCACTAGACCCAAACCTCTTATCATAAGAAGTGTTATTCTTTCTCTTTCATTGAGGCGTTGCATTTTGACTTTAAGGACTAGCCCTTACTCAAATCGATTTTTTCTATTATTCGTGGGCTGCATGCTATCATAACTAATATTCAATACGCACATTTTTTTAATAAGGTAGCGGAATTTAAAAAATAAAATTTCAAATTTACTCCTTTCTTGTGAAATTGTAATTACTAATTTAAAAGTTTAAGATTACAGAGTTACAAGTTCATGAGTTAGGAATTTATACGAATAGGGTTCGTGAATAAGGCGTCAAAGACATTATGGTAATCGATGCTAATATTCAAAAGTTAGGAGCCAGGGGATGTACGTAAATCAAGTACCCCAAAGGGAACAGATTTTACTACGCCCACGTCGTTGTTCCTGGGTAACGCTAAATGTGAAACAATTGAGATTCAAATGACCTTGAAAGTCAAGCTTGAGATCAAATTCAAGGTTACCACTGTATTCCTCGTTAAAAATTACTCCAAGAATGACATCGACCTTTTTCGTAAACACCTGAGCCGAAGCAGTACGGACTGGACCCGACCCATACCTGGGTAAAGCCTAAAAACCTTCAGCTGAAGTTCAAGTTCATCCGTGACCAATGGCCTGAGTACATTTTTGGACGCAAAATTTCCCGCTTTTTCGATTTCCGTTGTCAAAAATAGGGGTTCCCAATTTTTAAAAAATTTACCTTGAAATAACCTTGAAGGTCAAGCTTAAGGTCAAATTCGAGGTCACCACTGAATTCCTATTTAAAAGTTACTCCAAGAATGACCTTGAAATTTTTGAAAAAGATTTTACCTGGAAAATTATTTACGTGTTTCGTTACTTTTTGGACTTATGATTATGTATCGCAGGTTTCACAGGAACAAGTTGATCCCAATTTTTTGTAATTATGGTCTTGTTCACGATCAGCGATGTATGGCAGATTGTATAATAGAAATTTATTCACAGAATACACTCTTCCCGAGGGGATAAATTCAATTTCTATACCAGATAGCGACGTATAGACAAAGGAACTTGACATGGATGATGCCGAAGCAATTACATTACACTATAAAAATTAATATATTGATGGATTCGTGAGTCTTTCAATAAAAAAGAATATTAAAAATTCAAAAAAACATGTTTAGTATAAATAATATTATAGATAAATGGTCGAATGTAAAAACGAAAAAGTTCAAATTCAACTAAAAAAAGTAAAATTTTCAACTAAATAAGCTACAGTTTAAAAAAAAATGGAATAGTTACATTTTTAAATGAAAAAAGTACTTAAAAACACAACAGAATTTTCTAAGAATTGACTTTAATGAAAAAAAATTGAACGAAAAAAGTTGAAAATATAAATTCTCTGCCAAAAATAAGGTACATTAAGCTAGCACCTCTACAATCGAATTTTTGAATTTTTCATAGCTCAGAATTTTGGGCTTTTTTGGGCCTTTTTTGGGTTCCTTTACTTTTTTCAAGAAGTCAATTTTCTTGTGGAGGTGCCAGCTTACATTAACCCAGCACCTCCACTTCTTTAAATCACTAAATAATAAAAATTCAATTACACCAGAATTTTGGGCTTTTTTTGGGCTCTTAAAATTCGCAAAAAAATTTTCCCTAAACTAACCCTTAACTTCCAAAATCAACCCCCTTCAAAAAATTGAAAATTTTCCATAATTCATTAACGGGATATTTTTGAGCTTTTTTTGAGCTTCCAGAAAATACCCACTTCGATTTTTGGGCTTCAACCCTTACAGTAAAAAATTCACCCCTTTGTAACACGTAGGTATGAAATTGTCAAAAAATAACTTTTATTAAATTTTAGAGCTTGAATAGTCTCTGATTTTTGTGCTTCTTGAAAATATCCACCAAGATTTTTGGGCTTTAACCCTTAACGTCAAAAATCAACCCTGCTCTGCCACGCAGATACAAATTTTTCAAAAAGTCAATTTTTCTAGCATTTTCAAATGGAAATAGGGTCTCTGATTTTTGGGCTCCTCAAAAATACCGGCTACGATTTTTGGGCTTCAACCATTAACGTCAAAAATGAACCCCTCTCTGCCACGTAGATACAAATTTTACAAAAGAATAAATTTTTCTACAATTTTCAAATGGAAATAGAGTCTCTGATTTTCGGGTTCCTCGAAAATACCCGCTACGATTTTTGGGCTTTAACCCTTAAAGTCAAAAATCCACCCCTCTCTACCAAGTAGACACAACTTTCTCAAAAAAATATTTTTGTAGAATTTCTCAATGGAAGTAAGGTCTCTGATTTTTGGGCTCCTGGAAAATACCCGCTACGATTTTTGGGCTTTAACCCTTAACGTCAAAAATCAACCCTGCTCTGCCACGTAGATACAACTTTTTGAAAAAATAGATTTTTCTACAATTTTCAAATGGAAGTAGAGTCTCTGATTTTTGAGTTCCTCGAAAATACCCGCTACGATTTTTGAGCTTGAACCCTTAACGTCAAAAATGAACCCCTCTCAGCCACGCAGATACAAATTTTTCAAAAAATAAATTTTTCTAGCATTTTCAAATGGAAATAGGGTCTATGATTTTTGGGCTCCTCAAAATTACCGGCTACGATTTTTGGGCTTCAACCCTTAACGTCAAAAATGCACCCCTCTCTGTCACGTAGATACAAATTTTACAAAAGAATAAATTTTTCTACAAATTTTCAAATGGAAAAAGAGTCTCTGATTTTTGGGTTCCTCGAAAATACCCCCTACGATTTTTGGGCTTTAACCATTAAAGTCAAAAATCCACCCCTGTCTACCAAGTAGACACAACTTTCTCAAAAAAATATTTTTGTAGAATTTCTCAATGGATCCCCGAAAACACTCGCTACGATTTTTGGGCTTTAACCCTTAACGTCAAAAATCAACCCTGCTGTGCCACGTAGATACAACTTTTTGAAAAAATAGATTCTTCTACAATTTTCAATACAGTCTTTTTTCAGTATTTTCAGTAGAGTCTCTGATTTTTGGGCTCCTCAAAAATACCGGCTATGATTTTTGGGCTTCCACACTTAACGTCAAAAATGAACCCCTCTGCCACGTAGATACAAATTTTTCAAAGAATAAATTTTTCTACAATTTTCAAATGGAAATAGTCTCTGATTTTTGGGTTCTTCGAAAATACCCGCTACGATTTTTTGGCTTTAACCCTTAAAGTCAAAAATCTACCCCTCTCTACCAAGTAGATACAACTTTCTCAAAAAAAATATTTTTGTAGAATTTTTCAATGGAAATAATTTTCCATTTTCATAATTTTCGAGGAGCCCAAAAATCAGCGACTTTATTTATATCGAAAAATTCTACAAAAATTCATTTTTTTGACAAAGTTGTATCTACGTGTTTGAGAGGGGTTGATTTTTGACGTTAAGGGTTGAAGCCCAAAAACAGTATCGGGTATTTTCGAAGAGCTCAAAAATCAGAGACTCTATTTCTATTAAAAAATTCTAGAAAAATTGATTTTTTGACAAAGTAGTATCTACGTGAGTTGATTTTTGACGTTAAGGGTTGAAGCCCAAAAATCGTAGCGTGTATTTTCGTGGAGCCCAAAAATCAGAAACTCTATTTCCATTAAAAATTCTACAAAGATTTATTTGCAGACAAAGTAGTATCAACGTGGCAGAGCAGGGTTGATTTTTGACGTTAAGAGTTAAAGCCCAAAAATCGAAGTGGGTATTTTCAAGGAACCTAAAAACCACAGACTCTATTCAAGCTCTGAAATTTTATAAAACTTATTTTTTGACAATTTCATATCTTCGTGTTACAAAGGGGTTAATTTTTTGCTGTGAGGGTTGGAGCCCAAAAATCGAAGTGGATATTTTCTGGGAGCCCAAAAAAAGCCCAAAAATATCCCGTTATTGAATTACTGAAAATTTTTCAATTTTTTGAAGGGGGTTGATTTTGGAAGTTAAGGGTTGGTTTGGGAAAATTATTTTTTGCGAATTTTAAGAGCCCAAAAAAAGCCTAAAGTTCTGGTGTAATTGAATTTTTATTATTTAGTGATTTAAAGAAGTGGAGGTGCTGGGTTAATGTAAGCTGGCAACTACACAAGAAAATTGATTTTTTTTTAAAAGTAAAGGAACCCAAAAATTTTTATTGCAGCCCCAAAAAGCCCAAAATTCTGAGCAATGAAAAATTCGAAAATTCGATTGTGGAGGTGCTAGCTTAATGTACCTCCAAAAATGTGACTGTGTCGGCTTGCGGGTTCGATTCCCGCCTCGCACTCTGGAAGATCCACGGGGACTCATGCGGTGAACACTAGCCTAGCAAGTGAGTTGTTCATCCCCGGAGAATCGTGCGCCCAGTACCTCTAGAGAACAAGTTTCTCTAAGTACCTAAAGCTTTTGCTCTTGGTGGTTCAGAACCCGCTTTAAACTGTAGGTCCCCCTCCCACATCCAAGTAAGTGTGTGGGGGATGTGTGAAGGAATAGGGAAGAAGGTGTAAGAAAGATGTAAACCCTTAGGGGACACTAGCTGGACTTGTCTTGCCAGTGTTTCCAGTATTATCAGTGATTGTGCTGATCACAGTTAATTGAAAAATCTGCAACTCATCTTCAAGTTTCAAGTTCGACATTAGATTCGCTTGTGGTCATATTTTTCGCGTTCAGTCCCACCTATCTCGAAAAATTTTGATTTTTTGGACTACTACCCATTAGGATTTTTTGATGAGGAGGCTTTGAACTATATGAGGTATGTTCAAAAAATAAGGTGACTTTATGGTTTTCTCAAAAAATATTCATTTATTCCTCAATATTTATGTTGTCCCCTTTAAAGTAATCCCCCTCAGATATACACTTGTGCCAATGCCTTTTCCAATCATCGAAGCACTTCTGATAATCATTTTGTGGTATAGCCTTGAGTTCTTTCAGCGATGCAGTTTTTATCTCCTCAATCGTTGAAAATCGATGTCCTTTCATGGGGCTCTTCAGTTTTCGGAAAAGAAAAAAGTCACTGGGGGGCAAATCCGGTGAATATGGAGGCTGAGGCATGACTGTGGTGCTGTTTTTGGTCAGAAAATCTTTCACAAGCAACGATGAATGAGCAGGTGCATTATCGTGATGCAAAAGCCACGAATTGTTTTTTCAAAGTTCCGGACGTTTGTTGCGTATCGCCTCTCGAAAACGGCGCATAACTTGAAGGTAATACTCCTAATTGACCGTTCGATCTTGTGGTAACAATTTCTGATGCACTACGCCACGGTAATCAAAGAAGACAGTGAGCAAAACCTTCACATTTGACCGAACTTGATGTGCTTTTTTCGGTCTTGGAGACTCAGGATGCATCCACTGAGACGATTGGGCTTTAGTTTCGACGTCATAACCATATACCCACGATTCATCCCCAGTTATAACCCTTTTGAGAAAATCAGGATCATTATTGACTTCATTCAACATCTCCTGAGCGATGGTCATGCGATGGATCTTTTGATCAAAATTAAGCAGTTTTGGAAAAAATTTCACTGATACACGTCTCATGCTGAAAACGTCCGAAAAGATAGCATGGCATGAGCCAACCGATATACCACCATCTTCAGCAACTTCTCTGATGGTAATTCGGCGATTTTTGAACACCATTTCTTCCACAGCTTGAACGTTTTCATCTCTTGTTGACGTGCTGGGACGTCCAGGGCGAGGTTCGTCTTCGACATCCTCTCGGCCTTCTTGGAACAGCTTGTACCACTTATACACATTTTTCTTACTCAGAGTAGACTCACCATATGCAACTGTCAACATTTCAAGAGTTTTAGAGCACTGGATTCCATTTTTCACACAAAATTTAATTCAAAGTCTTTGCTCCATTTTTTCGAAAGAAGAAAATCGCCGAGCACACCAAACCCTTCTAACCTTTTACGCCTCTGCCAGAAAAACAACACGAGCTATATAGTCAAAACTGTGTACCACCACAACAAAACAAAAAATTTAAAACTTGAATGTACGTAGCCCGCGAAAATTGAAAAGTCACCTTACTTTTTGAACACACCTCGTATTATATTGCAATTTTAGCGAATTTGACCGGGGCGGTTTTTAATGTAAACTGTGCGGGGTAGTTTTTGAATTTTTAAGTCAAAAATTCGAACTTTCTACAAAACAGTTAAAATTTTAACGCGAAAATACAAATTTGCAATAAAAGACATTTTCATCCAAATAATATAACTTTTGACTAAACAAGGTGAATCGCGAACCAAAAATATAGTAGTAGACTTTTTAAACAACAAAATGAACTTTTAACAAAAAAATAGTTGGATTTTGTTACTGTTTTCTAATAATTCAGTTCACATTTAATCGAAAAACCGGAAAAAGTAGAGAAAGGGGAAGTATTTTAGAAAGAGAAGGAAAAAATTATTTTGAAAGGGGGTAAAGAGTGAAATGTGAGAAATCGTTTGAAATCTGAGATGGGAAAGTGAATTTCAAATTTATATGTTATTATTGAAATATACTAATGCAGACATCTTTCCCAAAATTCGAAAAATTTCTTGAAATTTATATTAGAAAACTCACTAAACGTTATATAAGTACTAACGTTATTTCGACGTGTCTGAATCATGCTAGCCCCTGACAAGTAATATTGCGGCATCTCTCGATTCATCAAAATTATGGTTGAACCAACCAGAATTCTGGTTAATTCAACTGGAATAGAATTTGAAATATGCATTTACTATAAATTCTGGTTAAAAGTATCAGAATTTTCTGATTGGCAATTTTCTGATTAATGTTACCAGAAATCCAGCAACACGACATAGGACGAAATACATATTTCTGGAAACCCACACAAGATCGCGACACTTCTGCAACCAGAAATAATAACCAGTATAGTTTTAATGTAGTTTGTGGATGGCCTCCAAGAGAAAAACGATAAAGATATTAAAAGGAAAACGATGTAGAAACGGTTGAGGATAAAATAGCAATCAGATTTTACAATAGATATGTGTCCGAGAAGTTTCGATTATTTCAATTAAGTATACATTGTTGTGAAAAGTTCTTATCAGCGGAAAAACGCTTATCGGGAGCTTGTTTCCGTACCTTATCAAAAATGATATTGATGATCGGGATTTAAATGGTAGATATTTATTGCCATGAAAACAGTACAGCAAAAATAATACGTGAGTAACATAAATTGTTCACTGTGTAATGTGCAATAAGAATTGAGTGGAAGCTCATCTCAACTATTTATAAATATAAGAATAACTTTTCTGTTTTTTTTTTATTCTAATTTTGTAGCAATGAGCGTCATATGATAGTGAAACGAGATCAATGTCTACAACCGCAGTGAAGTGTAGACATGCAGTAGGAGTACACTCAGAAAAAACAATTCCTTAAACAAAAGCACAAATAACAAACAAAAGATCTGGTTAAGACGACGAAAAAGAACAGTTCAGTCAATGAAATATTTTGTTGTGCACATAGTAACCACATTCTAAAGCTGAACCAAAAACATTTTTTTTGATTCGACCAAACGCTCTTTCTTACAGTGAATCTTATAGCAAGTCAATAGAGCTATCAATTGAAACCAAGTGACAAGTTGCAATTGAAAGTGAATTTATTGAATTATTTTTAATTGCCGAGCATGATAAAATTTCAGAATAATTTTTTACTTTAAATTTGTATTAAAGTTCAGAGAAATTTTGCAATGTTATATAAATAAAAGGTTTTAGTGATAACACTTTGCTGGAACATACTTTACATGATGTGACACTTTTTGTGATTACGTGTGTGTCAAGTGAATTTTTATATCGCCACATATGGATTCAAACGTGCTCGAAATGCGTCCAAATGCCTGGCCCCGATCGGGCCCATATTAATTTATTTTTCGTATTATTAATTAAAAGCGATTCTTAAATAAAACAATATTAAAATCGAATATATCACCTCCTTAACTGAAATTTGAGAATATAAATATCAGGTTATCCAACCGAACGCGATATAAAAAAATTGTAGTATGTCAGAAATTTTTTTTCGAGCAAACTGAAAAAGTCAAAGGACGCTATATAACAGCCAGAATTTGTATATTATAAACCATTTAAGCATTTTGCAATATATTTTTGGTTTTAATTTCTAAATTGAAGTTGCTTTCAATTTCTATATTAAACTTAATTGTGGAAAGTTATTTTGAAATAAGTGGATTATAATATCGCACTGGCTCTTTAAGTTATTTTTACAAAAGCGAATATAAATATGAAGTTTGTATTTACATTCCGATTGTATCAAATCACCTAAAAATACGTGAAAATAAATATGTTTATGACGTCATTGTTGATCTAATTTGTTTTCACATTCAAGAAATGAAATATTACATTCGCTACTTTTCTTATAAACAAATAACTTCAATTCGAGGTTAGGATTCATCTTGGCATTCTTAATAAATTTACTTATTATAGTCTTCAACACGTAATTCAGGAATATTTTGAAGTATACTATACCTACGCACTCGTCTTGTGCTCACTTTTGGCATTTTTTCCCACTTATTTTGTTACTTTTACAAATAATAATTGAAATATTTTTGACGCTTGACACTTTACATTGAAACTTGGGCGATTTGGAGTAAACTCACTTTAGTCCCCGAAATTAATGGAGCGCCATCTACTGGCAAGCTTGGCTGTTAAGCCGGGGTCTAGAGGGGGCCAAAAGTAACAACCACAAAATTGTGTGCCCGATCTGGCCCAAATCGGAAATAAGGCAAACATTTGGCAATTTCTACACGGGTATGCATGACCAATAAAAATTGTTGCACCTTTACAATAAACGTCTTATCAGCTGTGAAATTAGGGAGAAGGCAGTGCGATTTTCATTAGAGACAGTTTTCAAACAATTTAATTCTTTTTTTTCCAAAATATAAAAATTTCATGTCAGGCTATTCGCAGGCCTTACAAACTCAAACAGTTTATCCTCATGACTTTTCTCAACAAAAAAACATTTTGAGAGTTATAGCATGTTTTAAATAAAATAAAAAACAAAAATTCACAGTTTAGGCCAAACAGCGCACGATACGAAAAAAGTAAAGAGAAGTATAGCGTTGTTTTTTAAAAGCACTACAATATTATCATAAAAACATTTAAATTTTGTTAAAAAATTAAAATTTTTAACACAAAAAAAATAATGGAAAATCAAAAATTCCATTTTACGGTCAAACTATACAAGATACAAAAAATATGAATTGACAAAAAATTTCCAATTAAAAAAGATCTACAAATCTCTTATAAACAAATTGTAATCCAAACCAGTGGTTTTTGTTTTATTCGGAAAAAAAGAAAATGAAGAAATTACATTTTTGGACATAGGGCACAAGCTATGAAGTAAATGAATAGACAAAAGTTGTCTTTCCAAAAAAGAGCTACAAATTTCTCATCCATAATTTTTTTGAGGACGAATAGTTTTATATTTAAATCATAAAAATAACATTGAAAATAAAAAAAATTACATTTTTTGAAAAACAACACAAGGTACATAACAAATTAAGACAAAAAATGTTTACCCAAAAAGGATCTTCAAATTTTTTATTAAGAATCTTTAGATAAGACAAGTATATTTTATTTTAATCGTAATAAATCTGATAATCAATAATAAATTAATTATTTGAAAAATAACACGAGACTTCAAAAAAATGAAGACAAAACTATTCAGCCAAAAAAACCTAAAAATTCGTATAAATTTTTAAAAATAAATTATGTATAAAAAAATTTAAATTCTTGAAAAACGGTACAAGAAACAATACAATTTTTATGAACAAAATTTTGCGCTTAAATTATATCTGCAAATTTGCTTTGAAACACTTCACGCTATAGGATGCGTGTTTTTGGTTTAAATTATTAAAAATAATATTGCAAGTAAACAAATTACTTTTATGAAGAAACGACACAAGTTGCAATAAAATGTTAATCAATCATTTTTTAAAATAAAATTCGTTCTTTTTTAATTATAAAAACAAGGCAATGAAAATACGTTTGGATCAATACTAATGCGCATTATCAATTTTAATAACATACATTTATTGAAATGATAGGGATACCACTTTACAGTAGATATTAGATAATGATCATGCACTAGATAATCCTTAATTAAAAGCAGAACAATAGAAATAAAATAATTAATTATAATTTTAATAATTAGTATCTTTTTTTGAAATATTTTAAAAAGGTTACAGGTTGTTTAAAATGATGAAAAATAAGAAATTCCCACGGTCAAAGCAAGACTTTTATCTTACACCTTGACAGTCTGGTCTGGTCCAGGTTTGGCGCTGATCAGCTAGCCAAGATCAACAATTGTAAGTTCAGCCTGGAAGGTCTGGCCTGGCCCAGACCTGGCGCTAATCAGCTAGCCAAGATGATACAAAATCTAAGTTCGACTAGTAAATTTTTTTTGACGTATTTCGAAAAAGTTAAACAGTGTCTGTAATGAAATTTTTTTAAATGAAGATGCTTATAGTGAAAAACGATTTTTCTCTAAGTCATTGTCAGACGACGTTACAACTTGTACCAATTATGTATTGACTCTGACTTCTCTGGCACTGCAAGTTTTTATATATACCTAGTGGCTGCTCAGACAGTCCTTCCTGAGGCTAGCCCGAAAAAACGTAACACTTTGCCCAGGCCCAGGCCAGGGCATCTGGTCAGCGCCAGATATGGAAACCTGGTGGTCTGATTTGGACCAGGCTAGAGCCAGAACATTTTTCCACGCGGGAATTTTACCCACTTCCGTTGGGGGGTGGGAAGTATTTAGACTGTATCTCCTAATATAATTAATATTTTGGGATTGTGGTTATGTGGTTTCAAAGTATTTTCAGTGTGCTCGTCAGTTAGATTGTTAGAAGACCTTATAATCGTGACTGAACTTCCGCCAAAGAATCACTGACACGTTACACGTCCTTATTGTTTTTATCAGCATATGGAGATCGGACTTGCACCACTTCAGAATATTTCAAATTCGGTTAAATGCCCCTGTATTAAAAAAGTCTCATTTGCATAGAATTCCGAAAAGCTCGCGCATTCCCGGTGCATGAAAAAATAGATTTATTGATGTGATAGATCAACTGAATTTGAGTGGAACACGCAATGTATGGCACGTATCTTAAGATTTTTTTTGTCACACCCATTTCGAAAGTAAGGACTTTTATGCCTCTACATGATGTGGTAAATGATGTATATTATTCTCGCACAATCTGCTGGATTGAATCACTTTGCACAGTGGTTACTGCAAAAAAATCTTTAGTTACATGCATGAGTTACGTGTTACACTTCAATTTAATCAATTTATTGTACCCGTGCCTTTAAGCGCATTTAAAATGAGCTCAAATGGTGCAAGTCTCATCTCGATAAGTTGATAAGAATGCCAGGAAAGTATACAGAATCACTGATCCTTGGCTGAAATCGAATCGCGATCACAAGGTCTTCTAATTGAGCGCAAATATTTTTCTTCGTAGTGCATATGAGCACATCTGAAGTACTTTGAAACCGTGTAAGCACAATCCCATTATATTAATTACATGAGGAAATTGCAGGCTCCTTGTCCCCAGCCTCACAGAAATGCGTCAAATTTGAGGAATTCTATAAAATGTGAATTTATTTAAATAAAGGTGCATTTAAGAGCATTTGAAATTGAGTCAAAACGTCGGCTTGCAAACTATAGATTGTAAAAGCCTCCTATCAGATGCAGTGTATTGCATTCCATGCGGGGGATGTAATGGATACTACATAGGGCAAACTAAAAGATACCTGAAAACTAGAATTTATGAGCACAAAGGGACCACCTTCAGAAAAACAAACCGCTTTAACAAGAAATTCGTGGTAACACGATCATGTTTTGAAATTTGAAAATACAATAATTCTAGATAGAACAGAAAAATACAAAAAAAGTTTAGCTTTGGATCAGACATGTCAGAACAGAAAGCGTTAATAAATGGCCAGACGTAGAAAATCTGCCGAACTTAGGTATTTTCACTTCAACTATCAGCTAACTTTATATACTTAAGTACTGAGGGGAAAACAATGGACCGAATGCATCGGATTTGGTGCACTTTTGCACAATTTTTCTAATATTTTCGTGAAAACTAATTTTTTTCACATAAATGTATTTGAAAATAGTTTTTCTTTTTTAAGAACTATATAATAAAATAATAAAATGGTAATAATTATTATTCATTGTGAAGATATTACAAAAATAAAGGTTTGTTTCATGCATTTAGTCCATTGTTTTCTCCTCAACATTCAACGAAATGAAGTTAGCTGGTGGTTGAAGTGAAAATATCTAATTCTATCTTCCGACAGCTAGTCAAGATACAAAAGTTTTCAAATTCAAACACGAATGTAAAAATAAACTACAATACAGAACAAAATTTAGTGAATGATATATAAATGTTAACAATTTCCGTAAAATAATTAAAGAAAGGAAGGAAAAAATAAATTAAAATCAACAATATTGTATAAAAAAACTAATAACGAATTCAAAAATATCTCAAATCATTTCGAACAGAATGTGTAAAAAGCGAGCTATATTCTCGGGTATCGGAACTGGCAAAACGGCACTGATCTTAGATCACCGAACATGACCTGCGAGAAAAAACGTTATTGTTCACTTCGGGAACATGTGGTTTTAGGAAAGCCGAATTTTAGTCAGTTTCCTTCTGAATTGCACCAAGAGCACTCCTCAGTAAGATAAAGAAAAAAAAAGATTAAAAAAATTTAAACAGCTAAAATAAACATTTTATAAAATAGTGTAAAAAAAGTGAAATTGATCTAACGGAAAATAAGTGCAATGAAAAATCAAAAACAAAAGCACAAAATATTTCATGTTTGAAAAGATTGGTAGATTCTCAAGGTTGGTAACTCCTGCATATTGTTCTATCATAACCATTCTCATTACATTGTTTTTTTCATTTGTAATAGTTTATTTGTCTGCTTTTTCGTATCTAAGGTTTAAAATGTATTATAAATAAATGTAATGCCTCAGGCTTAAGATGGTTACACCTAAATATATCGAAGGCATGTTTTGTTACAGTTGGATTTCTATTTTATTCTATTTATTTTATTAATAGCCTGCACATAATTGTTCCGGTATATACATATATACTTATTAAATTATTAATAATTAGTATTATTATACCATTAGGCCATGTCCCTTTACGAGTAAGCGTAACTCACACGGTGAGGAAGAGGATCGCATAGAAGGTGGTAATGGATGGTAACCTTTTTTTCTCTTGACTTTTTTTAAAGATTCGCCCTCATGTAATATATAATATATGTACACACATATACATAGTATTATTTTTTTTAACATATCAACATTAGTATTATTATATTAGTATAATATAGATATTCTGCCGTATGCCCGCGCCTTAGTGAGAAGAGACTTTTTTTGTTCGAAAAATTAAAATTCAAGTTTTTTGCCAAAACTATAAAAGAAACGAACAAAATCAAAGGAAGAAGTTTCTCTTGATACCTTTTTCTATGTCGCGCTATTTTCGAGATTTTTGTAAAAAATATTTATAAAATGATTTAGGATGTTTTTTTCAATGATACAATTCAATTGTATTATAAAAAATTTGTGCGGCCCTACGCATGCGGCTTGCTAGTTTGAGCGCGCCTAGGGCGCGCGACTGTTCATTCTCGCGCTTCACGCTCGATAATATATGTATCACGCGCTCCACGCTCGCTCTTTGCATTTTTTCAGATATTGCAAAAAGGTGTTCACATTTTATTTTTCCTGATACTAATAGGACTTTGTTGTGGTTGTTTAATCCTTTTCCTTTTTT
>NC_046658.1:118882210-118883274 GCF_010883055.1 Belonocnema kinseyi
ATCTCTCGAAAATACAGTTGGTGGGTAGTGGTGTTTCCTATATTTGTAGGGGGGTGGGGGTGGCTGGGGGGTGGAGGGTAGTCCGTTTAGCGTGCAATCGACGCGGGATACTTATAAGATGCTACCATGATTTTTTCAGATTTTTTGTTCCAAAAATAAATTAGGCCAAAAACCGGCCTTACCGACCCTCCCCCTTTTACAGTTGTAACGAAGTTGTTGTGGAAAATTAATAAAGCTAGAAAAAATGGAAAGTATAGAGTATTTCAGAAATGCCCACTTCAAAAGAGAAAGTCTCATGTATTAATGTTCTTCTATTTGCTTTTTACATTCTCATTCCTGAGAATGTAATGTAATCATCCAAATTTACAATCTCTGGTTTTTAACGGATCTTTACGTTTCGGCACTCACAGAATCTGAAAACCATAAAATTTCATCGGTGTCTGTCTTTATGTCTGTATGTCTGTATGTCTGTATGTCTGTATGTATGGTTACCTGATGTTGTATGCACGCTAACTTTTGAACGATTTTTCCATTTGAGTCCGCATTTGATACACTAATGAAGGTCCCCAAAATAAAGGCTAAGTTCGCTAATCAGATATTTCAAACCAAAATTAAAAAATTGAGTGCATTTTCAATATTTTGACATTATCCTTGTTGAATTTTTATAAAATTTTGTTATAGTTTCTCATAGATGGGTAAAAGACTTGCAAATTATCCAAATAAAATTTTTAATCTGGATGAAAATTAGAAAAGTTATATACTTTTCAAACATTTGAAAATCTTCAAAAAACAGAAAAAATGATTTTTTTTTCATAGACCCAACAATTTTCACTAGATACCAAATATATTTTAAAACTATTTTAGTCGAATTTTTCGATAAGTTCACATTTTTTAAAATTAGAGCCTGTATAATCTAACAGTAGAACGCGAAGCGCGATTATGGCAATTGTAATCGTCAAGGCCGTAGGTGCTTTGAGAACCTTTTTTAATGTCAAATTTAAAAAAAAGGTTCAGCTTTACTTCATGATTGTAGTTTATGAGGGGTTCGAATTACAGTATTTGAT
>NC_046658.1:118883374-118887085 GCF_010883055.1 Belonocnema kinseyi
ATCGACTCGGGATACTTATAAGATACTACCATGATTTTTTCAGATTTTTTGGTCCAAAAATAAATTAGGCCAAAAACCGTCCTTACCGACCCTCCCCCTTTAGTCCTTTTTGGTTTTTATCTCAACATAAAAACGTATTATTCAGAAAAAAATAAATCTTTGAAAACGATATTCATATTTTCGCAAAAATCTCGAAAAAAGAACAAATTTTTAAAAACTTTTTTCATATATCTTGTGTCGCTTTGGCAGAAAATATGAATGTAAGTTTCTCAAGCAAAAATAATCTCTCGTCTCACTAAGGCGCTACTACAAGGTAAATAATCATGAAATATACTCTTTGCATTAGGTCGAATCTAGAAAAAAATCAACAGAAATAAAACGGTAGAATTTTTAATAAATTGACTTTGAATATTTTCAGAAAAACAATCCCTATTTTGTCTGAAATTTAGATAATTTGTTGATAATAATATGCGTTTTTAATTGAAAAATTCAAACATTCATAGTTTTGCCACGATAAAGTTTCGGCAAATCAATAAGATAATTTTCGATCATGCCATTTTATTTCCTTCGAAAAACAAAATATTTGTGTAAGTTTTACAGATTGCCATATCTTGAGGACAAGTGAGGGTCCGACTTTGAAAATCTCAGACATTAATGATCAACAAAAGTTGTAAAATTTGTAGTATAAAACATTTGTCACTAAGAAGGTAAAAATTGTGAAATTAAAAAAGGATATTAATTTTGCAATCAGTGATTTGAGAATAAAACATTCGGAATCTACAATTCTTTCAATTTCTGAACAAATAAATATATTTTAGATTGCAAATTTAAGAGCGAAAATTATATCAAATAATACGCAGGATTTGCACATGTAATACACTGCCGTGCGAAAGTTTTAGGCCACCTCTTTTTTTTTGACTGAATAAATTCTCTTAATTTTCATTATACCAGAGCTAAACAAATTTGTCTTTACATGGTTGATTTTTTTCGAAATTCTTTATAATATAAGCTCAGGGTGAAGCCAATTTGTCTAGTTTTTTTTTCAATAACTTCCGTAATAATCAACATTTTTAATGTTCTTGGGCTCATTTTGAAGCTTTTTTTCACCGTATCACAACAGCTTATGAGTATAAATTGCAAGCATGTTCTTTTTGAATTGCAAGAACTTGAAGTTGTAACAAAAAATTTGGAAAAATTGTAATATTATTTTTGGTAATAAAAATATTTTAGTAAAATATACGAAACATATAATCATGAAGTTTTTATGTAATTTCCTTGAAAATTAAAAAAAAATTGAAAGGACCCCGCACCAAATGTACAGAAAAATGGCCACCGATGAAAAATTCTAAAATTTTTTTTTTGTATTTTCGAACCTGCAAAGCAATAATTCGAAGGAAAAAAGTAAGAAAAATGGACAGTTTTTTTACAAACAATTGTCAAAGTTTCAAGTTTTACATGTATTTTAATAGAAAAATGCTGATTTTCGTGAAAAGTTTTTTTTCTTTTAAACGAATAGTTGGACTTGGTTCAAACTTGCACATTTTTACTATCATTCCTACCAAAAGAAAAGGTTGATATCCAAGATCTAGGAAGATAAACGGTTTATGGGGAATACACCATGATATAAAGGTGTTTTCATACCTCAAACACCCAAGTATGGAAATTATCATTTCTTAGTAACTAAAGTCACTAGGTATTTTTTATTCAATTACTAGGGTATGAAATAACTTTCAGATAAGTAGAGGAAGTGTGCATGTCAAGGGGTTGTTTAATCATCCCTTATTTGGAGAAGCAGAGAAATTAACTTTTCGTAAGGAATGAATCACCAAAGATCAGGCTTATAAAATCACATTAAAACATATGCAGGTAGCCTTATTTATCAGGATTTGCAGTAGAATTTATTTTCAGGGTCATTTAATCATCCCCTAATTATTGAACCAAGGAAATGGGTATTTAAACTGGATAAAGTACCAGAGATTTTTTATTATAACATTCATGAACAGAATCACTTTAAAATACATACAGGTAGCATTTTTTATTAAGATTTGCATTAGAATTTATTTACAGGTTCATTTAATCATCCCCTGATTATTAAATGAAGGAAATCGATATTTTAAACGGGTTAAAGTACCAGAGATTTTTTATTGTAACATTCATGAACAGAATCACTTTAAAATATATACAGGTAGCCTTTTTTATTAGGATTTGCATTAGAATTTATTTACAGGTTCATTTAATCATCCCCTGATTATTAAATCAAGGAAATCGATATTTTAAACGGGTTAAAGTACCAAAGATTTTTTATTATAACATTGATGAACAGAATGACCTTAAAATATATACAGGTAGGGTTTTTTAGCAGAATTTGCATAAGAATTTATTTTCAGGGTCGCCTAATCACACCCTATTTATAAAAACCCAAGGAAATCGATAATTTAAACGGGATAAAGTACCAGAGGTTTTTTATAATAACATTGATGAACAAAATCACTTTAAAATATGTACACACGGAGAAAAATAGATATTGAAAAGCATATATTAAAAACTATGATATTTAACCATAATATATAGATATTACGGCATATTATCTAATATCTTCTATTGAACATACAAAATATTAAAGGGCCATATCTGTTTATATTGAAAGTATAAAATATGTGATATTAACAGTTAATATCTAAGATATTAAAAAAGCTAAATTTTTTCGGAGCAAGATCGCTGACGTGTGGCGTGGCGACAAAAGATTTTGTCTGTATTTTGAGCTTTCACCGTGTGTATCGTGGATTTTCTTATATCTATTGCACTATAAGTTTTGGTGGAAAATGGATTAAATGTTTTTGGATCTGTTATAATTTTCTCAAGAAAATGAGGACTCAGCTACAGGCATCTTTCATATTAGCCTTGAACAGTGTGTTATCTGTTTAACACAAAAATCGCATAATTATGCAAAAAGGCGAATGCTTGAGGATTCGGCTTTCAAAACAGAGGACTACGATATTCACATTCTTTTGCATTTTATAGAAAATGGCATGCTTTACAGGTAATTTTTGTACAATTAAACAATATTTCTTGAATATCTTTGATTCTGCTCTTTAATATCTTGGATATTGTCAGTGAAAATCTTCTTTTTAATATGTACGGATGCTCTACTTCAGTATCTAGATTTCTGTCCCATAGTTAAATCGCTAAGATGCAGGTAGCGTTTTTTAGCAGAATTTGCATAAGAATTTATTTTCAGGGTCGCCTAATCACACCCTAAATATAAATTCTTATGCAAATCCTGCTAAAAAACGCTAACCTGTATATATTTTAAAGTGATTCTGCTCATTAATGTTATAGTAAAAAATCTCTGGTACTTTAACCCGTTTAAAATGTCGATTTCCTTGGTTCAATAATTAAGGTATGATTAAATGACCCTAAAAATAAATTCTAATGCATGTCCTGCTAACAAATGCTACCTGTACATATTTTAAAGTGATTTTGTTCATCAATGTTATAAAAAACCTCTGGTACTTTATCCCGTTTAAATGATCGATTTCCTTGGGTTTTTATGAATAGGGAGTGATTAGGCGACCCTGAAAATAAATTCTTATGCAAATTCTGCTAAAGAAACCCTACCTGTATATATTTTAAGGTGATTCTGTTCATCAATGTTATAATAAAAAATCTTTGGTACTTTAACCCGTTTAAAATATCGATTTCCTTGATTTA
>NC_046658.1:118887185-118889277 GCF_010883055.1 Belonocnema kinseyi
AATGCTACCTGTACATATTTTAAAGTGATTTTGTTCATCAATGTTATAAAAAACCTCTGGTACTTTATCCCGTTTAAATGATCGATTTCCTTGGGTTTTTATAAATAGGGAGTAATTAGGCGACCCTGAAAATAAATTCTTATGCAAATTCTGCTAAAAAAACCCTACCTGTATATATTTTAAGGTGATTCTGTTCATCAATGTTATAATAAAAAATCTTTGGTACTTTAACCCGTTTAAAATATCGATTTCCTTGATTTAATAATCAGGGGATGATTAAATGAACCTGTAAATAAATTCTAATGCAAATACTAATAAAAAATACTACCTGTATATATTTTAAAGTGATTCTGTTCATCAATGTTATAGTAAAAAATATCTGGTACTTTAAACCGTTTAAAATGTCGATTTCCTTGGTTCAATAATTAAGGTATGATTAAATGACCCTAAAAATAAATTCTACTGCAAATCCTGATAAATAAGGCTACCTGCATATGTTTTAATGTGATTTTATAAGCCTGATCTTTGGTGATTTATTCCTTACGAAAAGTTAATTTCTCTGCTTCTCTAAATAAGGGATAATTAAACAACCCCTTGACATGCACACTTCCTCTACTTATGTGAAAGTTATTTCATACCCTAGTAATGGAATAAAAAATACCTAGCGACTTTAGTTACTAAGAAATGATAATTTCCCTACTTGGGTGTTTAAGGTATGAAAACACCCTTATATCATGGTGTATACCCCATAAACCGTTTATCTTTCTAGATCTTGGATATAAACCTTTTGTTTTGGTAAGAATGATAGTAAAAATGTGCAAGTTTGAACCAAATCCAACTGTTAGTTTAGGAGAAAAAAAACTTTTCACGAAAATCAGCATTTTTCTATTAAAATACATGTAAAACTTGAAACTTTGACAATTGTTTGTAAAAAAACTGTCCATTTTTCTTACTTTTTTCCTTCGAATTATTGCTTTGCAGGTTCGAAAATACAAAAAAAAAAACTTTTTTAGCATTTTTCACCGGTGGCCATTTTACTGTACATTTGGTGCGGGGTCCTTTACACTATTTTTACAATATATACTTAAAAACTAGACAAATTGACTTCACCTTGGGCTTATTTTATACAGAATTTAAAAATCAATCAACCTTTTAAAATGAATTTTTTTTAGCTCTGGTATAATTAAAATTAAGAGAATTTATTCAGTCATAAAAAAGAGATGGCTTAAAACTTTTGCACGGCAGTGTACTAGTAACACTAATACAGTAATATAGCTTTCTCCATTTCTCGATTTCTGTTCACACTTTCTCTTTGAAAGATACTTCTGTTAAAAAAAATCAAAGTATATATATATACATGAACCGAAAAAATCCATCTACTCTTACAAAAATTTCGGTGCAAATAGACTCCTTTTCCTTCCCTCAGAAATTCAGCTTTACTTACCGCAATTTTGGTACATGTTGCTGCACCCTTAAAAAGTATAATTTTCTGGGAGCACTCCATATTTGTAGAAAAAATAATTGCATGATTTTGTTTTATTTTTAAAAGAAACAAAAACTTTTCAGAAAATATTGTCAACTGAACTAACTCTTGAAGAGTTCACAGAACACAATACGATGTTCCAACCCCTATAAAGGGTAATTTGTTGAGGCAATTTTTTATTCTTAATATCTGGTATGATGTTACTATTTTTCATTACTATTTTATGGTGATAAATGTGAATTTAATGTTTTAATAGTTCATCGGGTCTGTTTAAGGCCCCAGGACCATAATTTAAATTTTTTTTAAATAAAACAAAATAAGGCAATTGCTTCTTCACAAAATGAGAGACCAAATGAAAGTTTTCTGTACGCCACCGAAATAGTGGGAAAAAAGTTGAAGTTTAGGTTCCAAAAGTTGCAGAGGTCGTATTTTGAAACGGATTTTGGAGAGTCTTTTTTTAAATTGAAACTCATTAAATTTTACAGAGGTCTGTTGCTGGAAGCTGTAAAGTATATACCAGGTGTATACATATGAAACCGGTATTGCCATCTAGCGGCCAGTAGGCACACTTGTAGGCACTGTCGGAACTTACCATTTGTGCTAATTGGC
>NC_046658.1:118889377-118891873 GCF_010883055.1 Belonocnema kinseyi
GGGCGCATACTTTGAATAAAATATTTGTTATCATTCTCTTGAAATAAATGTGTTTTTTTCTTGAAAAAATACCGGTTTCATATGTATACACCTGGTATGCTACTTTGTTCTATTTTTTGACATTTCCTCAAAAAAAATAGAATTAATAAAAAATTATTTTATCTTTAAACATCAAATTTTTTAGAATACTAACAATTTGGAAAATAAATTTTGATAATAGATAATAAAATCAAGTTGGAACATAAAACGTTTACCTTTTCTGCACACTCAGTCCCTTCATCTCAAGAATAATCACCGAAAAACCAAAATGTAATCTTTACCGCGATTTCAGCGTAATCTTTGTCAGCAACAAAAATGTCCTGCGAGTCATAAGATTTATACACCAAATTGGAAATGGTTTCCATATGAACATTACCGACTTGAAAATTATACAATAAATCAAAAAACGGCTACGTACTTCCATAGAGAATATAATTGTGAAGCTACTGTCAAAATTTAAAATCGATCAATGCAACGGTGTTCAAGTAAGGTATCCTCCCAGTTTGAAAAAATTGGTTTGTATATTGTCTTGCATATTGTTTTCATGATCCCAAAGTATTATTTAGGCCAACAAAAATGTCAATTTGTCCAAAATCCTAGAGCAGCGTTACCCCTTACGATAGGAATAAGTGGCGGCCTAGATGAAGAAGCTTAAAACCAAAGAAGTTTAACTGGTGAATTTGTTTATGAAAATTTTTTAAAACAATGATAATTATGTTGTTGAATGGCAGGACCATTGTGTTAAGATTAGAGCGCATTTAATGTAGAATATGATACTGACCGTAAAATCAATTCTAACCTCATTAGGAAATATTTAATACCGCAGCTAGCCCATTTAGGTGCCTTTGGTGGCAACAGGGTGAATTTTGAGTACATTTGAATCCATAAATTTTGGTGTCAAAATGCAGTGCAGGGGTGAGCGGGCTGATGGAATAGGCAAAGGTACCGAATGTGGATCGGGGTTCCAAATGTGGGTCAGTGGTTTTTTAGTTTATCAATATGGAAAATATTTGTTATATAGTTCATGTAAATCGTTCATCAAATTTTACACTTTTGCCATTTAAAAATAAATAAATAAGTGTGTGTGTGTGTGTGTGTGTGTCAATTCTTAACGCAGAGAAAAACTAATACACAATTGGAACCCCGATCAATATTTGGTACCTCTGTCTTATTTATCGTATTTTATATTATAAATTTTATATTAAAAGTGTTATAATATAAGTTAGAATAATCCTCGTGAAATTTGTTGAATACAAATTTTAAACCTCGTAATCACATTTTTAATTCAGTATTTTGTTTCAATAACAACAAAGTGCTCAATTCACCACGAAACATCACCAAATAGTTTCAAGCCCAAATCTTCAATTTAACTTCACCAATTTATTACAATTGGGGATTTTTTGCAGAGAAGGCAACATTTTGTGGAGGATATGGTGTATGAAAAAAATGAGGTATATTCAGTACAGTATAATTACGAGGAGGTTCCAAAAAAAGATAAACAAGAGAAGGAAAGTGTTGTTTCTTTCGCAGTTGGAAACTACTGGTTACAAATTGCAGCAGTCATTAGTGGTAATATGAAAAATTAATTTTTTGTACTGTTAATCAAATATTTGAATTTTTTATTAGAAAAATAAATTTTTAAGAACTACATATTAATTTTCAGTTAAAAAAGGCGAATATTCTTTGGAACTAGAGGAATGTTCAAGAAACAGTGGAATTTACGATACAAAAAGATGACTGTTTAATAAAATACTTGAATTTTTAACAAAATTATTTAATACTTACCAAACATATGAATTTTTAACCAAATACTTGATACTTCTAACGACAAAGATGAATATTCAACCAAATAGTTGAATTTTCACTCTAAAATTTAAAATGTATTAGAAAACAGTTGAAGAAGAAATTCCAATAAAATAGTTCAATTTTTATCCAGAGTCGAATTGTCAATAAGATAATTGAATTTTTAATCAAGGAGACCAAATTTCAACCATCAAAGATTTTTCAGTCAAGAAAGAAAAAGAAAATTTTTGCAAATTGTTTTGAACTTTCAAGCGAATAAACAAAAAAAAAGAACATTTTTGCTAAAGCAAATAAATTTTTGAACTAAAAAATAGAAGTTTTGAAAAAATAGTTGAATTTAAAGTCCAGAAAAATTAAATTGAATTTTCAATACCAAAAAATATAAATTTTCAACCAAACGTTCATTTTCTTCCAAAATAGTTGATTTTTCAAACCAAAATGACGAACCTTAAAAAAAAAGAAGGACTTTTTATCCAAATTGTTGAATTATAAAGAAAATGTTAAAATGTCTAACGAAAAGTATAATCCATCAGAGGAAAGTAACTGTAAAAATGAAAATAGAAATCCACCAAACTCTCGCTTTCAGCCCCCCCGTTCTCAGCCTTCCTAAAAATTGCTGGTTCACGCGGTTTCTCAGGGGAACAGGGCGAGAGC
>NC_046658.1:118891973-118896610 GCF_010883055.1 Belonocnema kinseyi
TCCCATCGGAAACGAGTCAGACAGTCCTCACTGTTCCGAAACTTTACTGAAAGCGGGAGGTTGGTGTACAACGAAAATCAATTACACTTACAAGAATATTATAGCAAGGTGGCAACAGAACTTTATTTTCAAAATTCCCAAAGAATCTTTTATAAACGCAATGAAACAATTTCAAATTTAAATAATTCAAATTAATCATCCTCGACAGCTATTGATAGTGCCTGTTTATAATTCCCTGACTTTTGCAAGATTTTTTTTTCCTGACTTTTCCCTGAATTCTAGACTTTTCCTGAACTATGATCGGCCACCCTGGAAAATAAATTATTTACAAACGATCCAAAAATCATAAAATTTCAATACACATTTTTTGAATCACTGAGGAAACTTTTTAAAAAAATGCGCAAATCTTTACAGTGAATTTGGCAGCTATTGGAGCATCAACAACATGGTTTTGGACTTCTCCGGCACTACCGTATTTGAAGAGCAACATTTCAGAAATTCCGACAACTGACTCAGAGGGAATTTGGTTAGCCTCAATATTAGACATCAGTGCCAGCATCGGTCTTTTACTATGTCCGCTCTCTTTACAGGTTACAGGTCGCAAACTTAGTTTGCTAATACTTGGTGTATTTCACGCAATTTCCTGGATAATGGTTATTTTCTCAAAAAATATCGAAACTCTTTACACAGCACGATTTATTGCTGGATTGTCCTATCAAATGTCCTTTAAAATCCAGATTATCTACATCGCGGAAATTTCAGATAAGAATATCAGAGGAACTTTAGTGTCAACAGTGAAGATATTTTCTTGTCTAGGTCAGTTATTTGTAAAAAGTGCTGGCGCTTTTCTTTCCTTTCGAAACATGAACATAGCAATGCTATCAACGCCTCTTTTATTCTTGTTCACATTCGCATTTGTACCAGAAAGTCCCTACTATTTATTAATTCGAGGTAAAATAAGAAAAGCCTGGGAAAGCATTTCAAAACTTAAAGGAACGAAAAATCCACAAATTGTGGAATCTGCATTGGAAGAGATTCAAGAATCTGTAAAAGATGCCCAAAAAATAAAAGCTTTTTGTTTTCGGGAACTAGTGTACATTCAAGGAAACAGGAGAAGTCTGTACATTGTACTTATCGCTGTTGCAACCGCAAGTTTATCAGGAAGAGCTGTTATGACTTCTTTTACTCAAGAGGTATTGGGTTACAGTGATTTGCCATTATCTCCTGAATATGCTACTTTAATAGTAGCAGGTATTGCATTATTTATATCCGTTTTGATTACTCCATTTATCGACAGAGGAGGGAGGAAAACTGTATTTTTCTTATCTGGGATCCTATCCACAATATGCCTAGCACTTCTAGGATTGACTTTTTTTATGAAATACTATATGAAGACTGCTATACCCTTTTTTACATGGATGCCACTAATTTGCTTTGTACTTTACTTTGTCACATTGGAAGATGGCATTGTTAACTTGACAGATATACTAATGAGTGAAATGTTTGCACTTGAAGTTAAAGGAATGGGTTTAATTTTCATTGGACTAGCCAAAAATTTATTTTGGTTTATAACTCACTTTTCCTTTGGGTGGCTTAATTCCACATTTGGAATTTACACTACTTTTTGGATATATGCAGTTTTTTGTTTGACTGGAACAATAATGTTTATTATTGTTGCTCCGGAAACAAGAGGAAAATCTCTGGAGGAAATTCAAGATATTTTGCATGAACGACGTAAGTTGAAAGAGGATGATTTGATCGATGTGTAATCTTTTTTTTAGCTATTAAGTGTCAATTTCCTTTATTACTAAGGTTCAAATTTTAATTTTAAAACCACAAAATGATTATGTTATAATAAGTTGATTAAGGCATATGTTTATGACCACGTTTTAATGAAAATGTATGTACTAAAAATTTTGATTTAGTTACGTAAGTTCAATCTCCACTGATCGCTTGTGTTCATCTAGATTCTAAATTAATGGTATCTCACAATTAGTTCTCAAAATTTAATATTTTTAAGAATATAGTTAATTTTTTAGTAAATTTATTGTTTTTATTTTATAACAAGACTTCTAATTTTACACACACACAAATGAAATAATAAAAATGTAAATACTAGAAACTATTCAAGAACAAAAAATTGTATTAAGATGCACAATTGTCCAAACAAGTGATAATAAAAATACGATAAACAGTTTTTATTGAAAATAAGGAATAAATAATATTAGTCGAATGGCATAATTATATTAAATGTTTTTCAGAAATGGAATGGTTCGATCCCAGAACACGGGCGTCACCTGTCACCTCTGTTTTGGTCGGGAAAAAATATTTTTTTGGCAAAAAACTATTAGAATCTATAATTTAACGATAAATGAACCGATTTTATAAGGCAAAAATTTAAAATTATTGTTCCTCTTGTTACTATGATGTCTCAAATATAGACCTGTCAAAGCGGTGTTTCTCGTCATTTTGATATTTAAAAGCATCCGAACGTTGAATAAAAAATTATTGTTCCGATATCGTGACATACCCATATTTAAGACACCGTAGTAACAAAAGTAACAATAATTTTAAACTTCTGCTTAGTCAAATCGCCTCATTTATCGTTTAATTAAAGGTTCAATTGGCTTGTTGCCGAAAACAACTGTTTTCCCAGCAAAAAGCAGATGGCGCCCCTATTATGCAATTACAACAATGAAATAAACAAGTATTTTGATCAATAAATATAAAATTAAAAAAATAAAGGATAAAGGGAATCGAACGCGCGAACTTACGGCTATCAGCCAATCGCTCTACCAGGTAGCTACCAAAGCTTCGAAATAATTTTGTATCGGCTCGATGAGCATGCGTTTGCAATGTTTAAAATGCATTTTCTCGAAAAGAGGTTCAAATTGCGTCCCTTTGATAGAAAATTTTCTCCTTTAGCGATATCAATTTTAACCAGGGTGAAACATTGTACCCAAGCAAGAAATATTTCACCTTGGCTCTACCTGCTTGAAATTAAACATTCAGACCAGAAAAAAGGAACCTGCCTTCTTAGCTACATTAAAAAATTCGAAAATCACAGTCACACCAACAAATTCACTCGACGATCCTAATGCTCACCGCCTTGGTGCAATAGAATCTAATCCTAGGGATTACGTCCCGGCACGCACCCGACACCTGCGCTTGGAGGCCACGGTAGAGCATTTTAAAGTCATACAGATCAATCCTGAACCCATTAGTAACATCCTACTCCAGGTTATTCGCTTAATTCGTGAAACGACAATTTTAATATTTTAAAAATTGTCTGTACACATATTTGAACTCTAAATTGATATGATATTTTAATTAGCCAAATTTTATTTACGACAAAGAATTCTCATCCAGAATTGTACTTAAAATATGACCAATCGGATATAATTAAATTTAAAAAAATTTCAATGTTCTCAATTTTTCATGTGAAAGAACAAAGAATTATTGAACTTAATAATGTAAATTTGTTTTGAACATAAAAAGTAAACATATTTTAAAAGTAGCTACACTTTTTTACTAAAAAAAACAGACCGAATTAATTTCAAATTAGGCAGTCTGTCTACGCTCAAACCACAGAATCATTTGACACTCAAGTATCTTGGGTTTCCAAAGAAATTTAAACAAAATTGTTGAAAAAGTTACGAGCATTTTAATTTTATAACTGAAAATCATGAAATTATCAAATAATGGACAAAATTGAATCCTTGGATAGCTAAACCGACCGAGCGCTTGGCCTAGTAGCAAAGGAAGGAGATAACGAGACAGACTGAAAGATTCGAGTTCCTACAGATGCGTGTGAAATTGGCCCCCCACTTTCAAAATTTTGAAATTTTTGTTTAGTTCTGAAATACTTTCGAATAGTTCTACAGTTCCTGATAACTTTTATAAATACTTCCGGCGTATAAATACCCTAAAAATGGATATTTCAAAATTGAGCGTTAAGTTCACCCAGAAGAGTTCTGGGTAAATTTAGCATAGTTCTAGAGTTCCTCATATTTAATGGAAATAGTTCCCAAAAATTAGACCCAAAAAAATCTTTAAAACAAATATAAAGCCATCACCCCACTTTTTTTAAAATCAACTTTTTGTTTAATATTCCTTTAGTTTCAAAATATTTCTAGAGTTCTACAACATAATAATTTCGAAAAACTTGAAAATTCAAAAGTTACACAATTTTGAAAATCCCAGAATTTCAGAGAAATTTTTCGAAAGTGTTTCAGGAGTTCTGATAGGCCAAAGAATAGTTTTAAAAAACGGTTTAATAACATTTTTCGATAAACTTAAAATCCGAAAACCTACAGCACTTTACACGTACACAAAGATTTCGAAATTCAACATTTGATAGTTCCAGGAGTTCTGACCGGAGTTCCATTCGCCCTCGGATTAGTTCTAACAAAAATGTAAAAATCTAAACTTTTTGGAGTTGCAGGAATAAAATAAAAATCTAAAAACCTACAACCCTTTTCAAATTCCCAACAATTTTAAAATTCAAAATTTCAGAGTTCCAGGAGTTCTTATCTGAGTTCTACCAGGTGTATACATATGAAACCGGTATTTTTTCAAGAAAAAAACACATTTATTTCAAGAGAATGATAACAAATATTTTATTCAAAGTATGCGCC
>NC_046658.1:118896710-118899940 GCF_010883055.1 Belonocnema kinseyi
TACGCCAATTAGCACAAATGGTAAGTTCCGACAGTGCCTACAAGTGTGCCTACTGGCCGCTAGATGGCAATACCGGTTTCATATGTATACACCTGGTATTCGCCCCCGTGATGAGTTCTAACGAAAAGTCTAATAAAATTTGTCGAATAAACTCAAATTCCAAAAACCTAGAACAGGTTGAAAATACCCAAAAAATTTAAAATTCATCATTTTGAGAGTTCCAAGTAGTGATGCCGCCGAGCGATATTTTTCGATACTGAGACGATACCAATACGATACTCACCTTCGGGTCTCGGATCTGTATCGCTCGGTTTTGTGTCGTTTCGTCGGAAAAATATTGAAAAGTGTTGTATCGTATCGGTATCGTATCGGAATTCTGAAATAAAATGACCAGATGGGATTTTCCTCGTTCACAATAGGAGAGAGAGAGAGTGTGAAGGGATGGCCGTGTGGCCGTCCGCAGGTACCAAAAAAAGGTGTTGCGAGGAGGGTTGCGAGGAGCTTAGCCCCTTGAAAGAAAAGAATGATATAGATTATAAAAATCTATACTCTAGACTAGAACTCTATAGTTTACACTGCCGAAAAATTTTTAAAGCACTCACTGAGATAGACATTTGTTTCATTCAAACAAACTGAAACTTGTTTCAATTGAATTATGAAATCAAACCTTTTACATGGACAGATAAAAGTTTGTTTATTTTAAACAAATGTTTTTATTTAAATAACTTCTCTTACTTTTTATTTATTGATCAAGAGGCACAAAAATATTCCTCAACTTCTATTTTACACAAAACCTATTTTATGTTTTAGGTTAGCTTATTTAATTATTTTATAATTAGTGGAAGCTTAAGAGTTATTTAGAAGTTTTAAAATGATTTAAGAATAATTTAAATCTTGAAATATTGCAATAAAATTTAAACAAAAAGTGAATTTTTGAAGAAAGCGAACAACACAGATTTTTAATTAAATGTACATTTTTGAAAATTTCGCAAAAAGTGGGGATACTTAAAACGATTATTCATTCTGACTAATTAATGGTCAACGAAAATTAAAGAAGATGAAAAAGATTTTTAAGAAGATGGAAAAAATCTAGAAAATATAAAGGCAATTTTTGTAATTTTTTAATTTTATCTAATTTTTTTTTAATTCGAGCTAGTTCCAAAGATTTTTAGAAATTTTTAACAAAAATTAAATTTTCAAAGATAGAGAACAAAAAATTTAGAAGCCTTACACGTGTTTTGAAAGATTTCAAGAGAACTACAAATTTTCTTAAGTTTTCTAGCAAAATTTAAATTGATTCTTTTTCTTTTTGAAAAAATTATTTGAGAGGAATATTGAAAGAAGATTTCAAAATATTTGAAAACATTCACAAACTTTTCATAAAAAGAATGTGAAAGGTTTTTAGGTAATGTTTTCAATTTTTCCGATTTTTTTAAAGAAAAAATTCGAATTATTTTAAAAGATATTAAGAATTTTTCGACGTTTTAAAAATATTTCAAGGTTATTTATGATTTGAAAAGAAAAAAAACAAAACTTCTAATAAAAAACGTACTGTTTTTAACATTAGGGAAAAAACTTTTAAATAATTTCCGAAGGTTAGCAGAAAATACAAATATTTTCTGAAAATTCCTGGGAAAATTTGAAATCATTTTTTATTTTACTAATTACTAATTACTTTTCAAAAATTCAATAATTTTAAAGATATTAAAAATATTCTTTAACTTGAAAAAGTTTCCGAAAATATATAAAATATTACATAATTTCTTCCAGGTTTCTAAAATTTTTAAAGTTTGAAACGTCAAACTGACCAATTATTCTTAGATTTTGTAACATTCTATAAAATAAAGAACATTTCTTTGCAATTTTCTGAATTTCTTTCGTACATATCTAAAATCTTCAGGTATCTTTTTAATTTTTATGTGAAATCGTAGAAAAAAATTGTATTTATACTTTAAAATCAAAATCATAATACTGATTATATTCTGCTCTCATATCTACAAATGTGTTAATATGTATAATAGGTTATTATTAGAAGATGTGTTTTAGTGCTAATCAAATACAATTTCACTTCCCTTTGAGTTTTTTAATTTGATTATGTTAATATTATCGTCACAATTATTGAAAAATATGTGGAAAAATTTAACCACAAAATTGTTAATATTCTTATTATCAAAAAATAAATAAATAAGAAATTGACATTTTGCGGAAAAAATCAGTAAAACCTTTCTATCGAAACTTACTCATACTTCACTCTTTTAGAAAAGCGTAACTTAAAAGTAGCAGCACAAAAGTGAGTAAACACCATTTTGATCAGAAATAGGTTTATTACATACAAAATTCATAATAAATGTTTTTCCTATTGTGGTAAAAGGATTGTTTCGAAATATAACTGTATTATCATTCACAATTTTTAAAAACATTTTAGTTTAGCAATATTTTTTGAAATTATTAGCATTTAATTACAAAAGAAATAATATAAATTTTTTTATTTTTGAGGATTTTTAGCAAAAAATGTCTGCCAGGCTATTATATCACCAATATCACGATATCCAACTTTTATTTTTTTAGGCAAACATAATTTGTTTCTTATTATCATTCAGCACACCGATATTTCGGGTGCAAGTTTTTATGCGCACGGTTCATATTTCTAGAGTAATTTTGTCCATTTGTTTTGACTGAAACATTAAATTTGTATTGCAATCTGCAGTCGAGCCTGCTCCAGTTTTAGGTTAGTGTCACTTTGAGATTGCCAACTTCAACATCCACTTCATCAGACGTCGATAAATTTTTGTAATAAAACTGTTTTGACCTAATTGAAGCACTTCTTTATCTTGGAAGTGGATACTTGCTTCATCTTTTAACGTGAATTTCGATTTTACAGGCTCCATTTTACCTTTATTGAAAAATTCCTATTTTGTCGGTTGTCCAGTTCTACACTGCCACCAACCGTTTTTGTAATTTAGACAGTTTTTCCAAATTAAAAAAAAAATTTAGTTGGTTTAAGAGACATATAGAAATTTTAGAAGTTTTGAAGCTTAAAAATCTAAAAAGAAATATGCTTCATGTTCTTAACATTCAAAATGAAGGACATTTTTCATTCATTGTTTTCTAATCTACAAACAGTGCAGAAATATAATAATACGAGGGTAGTTCAATAAGTCCTTAGAATGACCAACAGATGGCGCGCGAATCGCTCCAAATCATCTGTTTTCAGTCAGCACCACTCCCGA
>NC_046658.1:118900040-118901691 GCF_010883055.1 Belonocnema kinseyi
GCGAGAGCGCATACTTTGAATAAAATATTTGTTATCATTCTCTTGAAATAAATGTGTTTTTTTCTTGAAAAAATACCGGTTTCATATGTATACACCTGGTAAGGCGACAGGAAGAAAGATTTAACCTCCGAGAATTAAAAATTTAATACGTTCTTTAAAACTCAACCTGCGATATCTTTGAAACTAAAAAACGAATGAGCAACGTATAATTAATAGTAAATTAATTATATATATTTCTATTGAGATTTGTGCTACAATTTCAATATTTTGTGAAATTGTAAGGGTTATTTTTAAAAGAATAAAGATGTTTTTCGGAAAATTGTTTATGAATTATTATGGGTTTATTCTTTTGTTTCAGTTAAAATCTCAATAGGATTGCATATAATTAATTAATTATTAATTGTATGCTGTTTATTCATTTTTTTGTCCCGAAGGCTTCGATAAGGTATCATGAGTCACCTGTCCAAATTTCATTACAAAATCTGTTAGTTTCGAATATATCGCAACTTACGTTTTAAAAAACGTGTTAAAATGTTGACGACAGGAGATGCGTGTGAACGCTTTCAAAATTTCAAATTTTTGTTAAGATTTCAGACATCCTTTTAAATAGTTCTACAGTTCCGGATAACTTTTAGAAACAGTTCCCGCGTATAAATACCCTAAAAATGTTTTTTTCAAAATTGATGACAAAGTTCATGTTCTCCCATACTGTGGCTCCAGAAAAGTTCTAGAGTTATACAAAAAAATAATTTCGAAAAACTTGAAAACTCGAAAGCTCCATAATTTCGAAAATCCCAAAATTTAACAGAAATTTGTCGAAAGAGTTCCAGGAGTTCTGATCAGAGTTCTGGTAGCCCCTCGAATAGTTTTACAAAAAGTCTAATAAAATTTTTCGATGAACTTAAAATCCAATAAGCTACAACATTATACATAGCCAAACATCTTTTAATTAAAATTTTGAGAGATCCAAGAGTTCTGATGAATAGTTCTAAACAAAAATCTAATAAAAATGGTTAATAAACTCAGAACCCAAAAACGTGCAGCAGTTTAAACATACCCAAAAATATTGAAATTTACAATTTTGAGAATTCCAGGTGTTCAGATCATAGTTCGGGTAAACCTCTAAATAGTTCTGCAAAAAAAGTCTAATACTATTTTTCGAGTTTTTGTAGAAATATTGAGGTGGCTACCAGTTTAGATCAGAACTCTTGGAACTAGTGATGCTGTTCGATACGAGACTGTCTTGAAATCGTATCGAAAAATCTCGGTTTTTTCTCGTACCGGTATCGGTTTCCGAGACTCCAGTCTCGGTTTTGTCTCGTACCGTTTTAGTATCGGAGAACCGATATATCGCTCGTATCGTCTTGGGATTTTAAGACTAGACAGCCAGATGGTGGCTTTCTAAGAAACAACAGTATAAGGGGAATGGTGACGAATTCCAACTACCTGAGTACCAAGAACCTTTTCTTGTAATTCAAAGTCTGAATTTTCATTTGAACGAAATATATTTTCGGCTTTTCTTTTATAACTGCATTATTTTCAATGTATCATACGAGGGTAGTTCAATAAGTCCTTAGAATGAAGTATAAAAACAATTTTTTTTGGGTAAATTTTTTTTTATTTTTCAACATAATCTCCTTGAAGCTCTATA
>NC_046658.1:118901791-118903654 GCF_010883055.1 Belonocnema kinseyi
CAATACGCCAATTAGCACAAATGGTAAGTTCCTACAGTGCCTACAAGTGTGCCTACTGGCCGCTAGATGGCAATACCGGTTTCATATGTATACACCTGGTATCCCATCCCTTTCCTATACTAGGCCAAGCGCTCGCTCGGTGCTGCTTTCCGAAGATTCAATTGTTGTTAAAAGAATGCCATTTTGTTATCTTTAACCGGTAGTGACCACAATGGGTCCAGTGGAGTCCAAGCTAACTTTGCGCTTACGTACCTTCAAAGAGACGGTTTAAGATAGCACTAATCATTTATCAAATTATTTATAATTTTTATCTGCGTGGGGTCCAATGGACCCAGTGTGCCACTACGTAATTTTTAGCAGGTGTGATCACTACGGGTCAAACTTTTTCTAAATTTTTCAATGGATTTCGAAATTTTGACCATTGTTTGATAGTTTGCGACCCTAGTTAGAAGAAACATAAGAAGTCACAGAAACACGAGAGCCTGCATGAAATAATGCATGGACATAAAAGAAGCTAGAGAAGTATGCCAGGACAGGAAAGTATGGTGGCAAATAGTTAATAAAAAGAGTGTCAGTAGAGTGAATGACGCCTGAAACAAAAGACCTTGGCTACTAATAGACCCAAGTTGGGAACCTTACATAACGACTTCGTGAGGTTCTTCGCTTGGGGTGATTGCTAGAGAGATTGATCAGCAGCCAGGTCCGGAGCAGTGTTGCGGAACGAACGTGTTATTTACTTAAATAGCACAAGAATTCTGGATCAATCTGAAAAATCTCTATCCCTTCCACACACTACTCCTTTCCCCTACCGAGTGAGTCACGCCTACCCCGAAAGGGAAATGGCTTAATGGTGTAGTAATAATGTAAAAACATAGTTCCCTCTGGGTTTCAGCGTATCAAAGGGAAAGCCAGAGTACATGCAATTATTAATTTAAAAAAATAAATTTAAGTTCCTTTGATACGAGAATCATCTAGTCTTTTCTTGGTCTTGTAGTTTAGATTTCTTATCAAAGTTTTCTTTGACATTCTATAAGTTATGAAAATCAACAAATTCTAAAATTGAGAAAATTGGGAGGCAAGCAGAGTCCAAGAAAAGTATGAGACTACTCTAAAAAATTTAAACAAAACGTCCATTCACCGGACAACCATCGGTCACTATGAGATTTAAATATAATACAACCTGTCTTCGTACCGGAACGGACCTTTCATCCCTGGTATGATGAAGACAAGAGGAACTTGAAAACTACTCACCATCTGCATTCTCGCGTCTCCTGGGTAGTACGAGCTGAAAAAAAATACCGTTAATTTAGGTGTAAAATAAACTTTATTCTATGAATACAATTTTCTGAAATCAGTAACTTGTCACAATACAGGGCATCTAGTAATAAGGCAATTTGAAACGTATATAGGTATATAGCAATTGGATTTTTAACAACATAAATACCCAAAATTTATGCCAAGAAGAACAAAATTATTTATTTACACGTGCCAAGCTGATCATCAATCAAAAACTGAAGTGACAAATATTAATTAAAATTACATTACCGATCTCAAGTATGACTTCACCAGTGATGTTAAATACAAAAACATACAAGCTCACCACGTGCGTGATTATTTTTTTGTTTAACGCAATTTTCAAAATCATATTAGCAACGAATTTTTTTGTTTTATAGTATCAATTATCTAAAATAATAGAGAAGAAAAGCAAGGAATTTTTTTTACAATTGATAGAAATTGATACCTTAAGGGCATGTGACACACCTAAATACCTATATTACCGACCACAGTTTTTCAGTTCACTGAATGTTTTTTTGAACCTAAGAACTTTTTTTGTAAATAAAATATGGAGCTGAAACTTTGGGA
>NC_046658.1:118903754-118912033 GCF_010883055.1 Belonocnema kinseyi
TTTTATTTACAAAAAAAGTTCTGAGGTTCAAAAAAACATTCAGTGAACTGAAAAACTGTGGTCGGTAATATAGGTATTTAGCTGTGTCACATGCCCTTAAATGAAGATATCAATCACCTCTAGTAATTTTTTATTAAGATTATAAATATTATACGAAAAGCCGATTATAAAAAACAAAAAATTGGAAATGTTAATCTTCATTTAAACTTTATTATATTTGTTTGAAATAGCGATGTGCGCTCAGACAGTAGCGCTGCGGTGGCCACTATGAACTAAGGTTGATGTAAAAAAGCATTGCGCCTTATGTTAAAATGTTTGATATTTTGTTATTTAAAGATCTGACGCAATAAAAACTAAAGCTGTTTCTGTAAAAGAGGCACAAAATGGAATCGAAATATAATAAAAAGCTTTCAGTTTGAGGAGCGCAGGCATATTCAAATTTTCGTAAATTGAACAAGTCAGTTGATAGACTGGGTTGGAGGCTCTGTTCAGTGTTGTTACTTCTTAGCAGACGACACTTGTTGTTTATTTCATACACGTGTTCATGCCGGTTTTGAAAATGAACGCGAGTGTAGTAAAAGATTTACGTGAAAATTTATATGATAATTCAAATAGGATTTCAAGCGGCAACTGCTAAAATTATATCAAGGCCCGAAACTATAAAAAAGAGAATACACTAGCCTCCTGTTAATCCAGTCGCCACAAACACTTCTGTAAGCACCAATAGGTCCCCGAGATTACTCTTTTTAAAACGGTCAATAAAAGGCCCCTGATTACGAATATCTCGGGTAGGTTTTCGAAATATGGGTCAATTTTTGTTTAAACCATTTTTTAAAAACAATTTCATTATTTATAGACAAAAAAAATTATAAAATCATTTCTACATGGCTGAGCAAAAATAAAACTTTTTTACGTCTTGCACTTTTTTACGACGAACCGTTTGCAATGTACAGCGTTATTAACAAATGATTTTTTAACAAAATTGCCATATTTACACAATGTTACCTCAGAATCTGTAATTCAGCAAAATTTAAAACTTGTTCACTGTCCATATCAAAGGTAGATCTCTTAAAAGGAAAAAGAAATCTTCCGATCGAATAAAAATTTATCTCCTTAAATTGTTGTTAACATGATGTTATTTTTAAGAGAAAACCGTTTTGTATCTTCATTTATTAATAAACAATCGTCCAGATCAACCAGTATAATAATGTTGCTTCAAATTTTTGCGAAAGCTTTATCTAGCATTATGAATATACATTGTTCATAATTTCTTTTGCTAAATTGTTTATAACAATTGATATAAATAATGATTTTTTCTTCATTTTTTTTATTAATATATGGCACAAAATAAAACTTTTCACTCGCGTGACAATAGTTATAAACAATAAGGTAAAATAAGGTAAAATTATGGTAAAATTAAGGATTTAAAAAAAGGTAATCGCTAATATCTTGAAAATTAGGGCTTTTAGGGGAGGGTATGTTTATAAGAATTACATTGTTTATAAGGCTATAAATAAATAATGGCTGGTCGTACGAAAAAATATCACGACAGTAAAGGGTTTTATTTTGTGCCATGGATTAATACAAAAATTAAGAAAAATTCGATTTTCTTAATTGAGGGTTTTTGTTAATAACAATAGTTATAAACAATAAGGGTCAGATATCAAAAATGCTACCCAAGATAATTACATTCTTTATGGCAAAATTAAGGATACAAAAAAGGTGATCTCTAATAACTTGGAAATTGAGGCTTTCAGAGGAGGGTGTGTTCATAAAAAATACATTGTTTACAAGGCCATAAATAAATAATGGCTCGTCGTACGAGAAAATATCAGGAAAGTGAAAAGTTTAATAATGTGTCAAGGATTGATAAAAAATTAAAGTCAATTTAGGTAATTAATGGTCATTATTTATATCAATTGTTATAAGCAATTTAGTAAAAGAAATTATGAGAAACAAATTATGTTAATAATGCTAGATAAAGCTTACACAACAATTTAAAGCAACGTTATGACACTGGTTGATCTGGATGATTGTTTATTAATAAATGAAGAGTCTAAATGGTTTCCTCTTAAAAATAACAACTTTTTAACAACAATTTAGGAAGAAAAGTTTTTATTCGATCGGAAGATTTCTTTTTCCTTTCAAGAGAACCATCCTTGATATAGACACTGTACAAGTTTTAAAGGTTTCTGAATTATAGATTCTGAGGTAACTCTGTGCAAATATGGCAATTTTGTTTAAAAATCATTTGTTTATAACGCTGTACATTGCAAACGGTTCGTCGTAAAAAAAATTGCAAGACGTAAAAAAGTTTTATTTTTGCTTAGCCATGTAAAAATTATTTTATAAATATTTTTTGTCTGCAAATAATGAAATTGCTTTAAAAATGGTTTAAACAAAAATTGAGCCATATTTCGAAAACCTACCCAAGATATTCGTAATCAGGGGCATATTTTGGACCGTTTAAAAAAGAGTAATCTCGGGGACCCTGTAGTGCATACAGAAGTGTTAGTGGCTACCGGATTATGCCATGTTTATCGTGTATACGAATTACATTCAAATGTACCAGGATTCATAAGAGATAGTGTGGTAAGGTAAACTACAGTGATGCTCCAGGTGGAGCATTTTTTGTTGCATTTATACAATTAACCACACAGTAAACGCTTACATCCTTTTCCTTACTTATCTCCATAATTCAGAATACAAAGCTTACCCACCATCACTTTTTTAATTCCGCTTCGAACAAAAAATTTTAATAATTTAACTTTTTATATGATTTGGTAATTGCACATAGACAATATTAAATTAAAGAAAAAGTTTACCTTTTTTATGTTTATGAATAATTTTCGGAAGACCATCACAATCATATATAACAGTACTAATTATACTCTTTTATTTTTTATTTAATATAAGAATGACAAGGAAAAGACGCCGCAATGCTGTTTTCTAAAACAAATACCGGTTAGGGCTATTTTAGCCGAATTTACCTTCTAGATAGTTTTTAGAATTGTACTCAAAAAATTTAAAAACACGTGTTTCTTCTTAAGCATTAAATAACAAATGTTAAATAATGAAAATGTTTTGACTAGTCACTTAAAAAAAATTCCTATACAAAAATTCAAGTGCATATATGCATCTGTAAATTAGCTGATTTAAAAGCAACCTTGCTTTGACCTCGGATTGAAATTCAGATGGATAGAAATGTTAGATTGACCTCGGATTTAGTCGGATAGAAATCTTGGGTTCGACCTGGGATTAGGTCGGATTCAGTCGGATTGGTATCCTTGTTTTGAAATCAGATTAGGTCAGATTAAATCGGATCGCCTTTCTTATTTAGACTTAGTATTAAATTAGATAGGAATCCCTGTTTTAAAATCGGATTGTGTCGGATTCAGTCAAATAGAAATATTGGTTAAACCTTGGGTTAGCTCGGATTAAAACAAATTGGTATCCTTGTTTCAACTTCGGATTAGATCGGAAAGAAACTGATCCGTTCGGATATAAATTCCAGAATGAAAAAGATTCAAAAATTTAGAATTTTTTTCAATAAAAAATATCAGCACATTTAGATTAACAAAATTTTAGTTTCTTTACACGCACGGTAAAAAAATTGAGCTGTAACAGGGATATTATTCCTTATTATAGCTAAACATTTAGCTGAAAACGAACGCAAGTATTAAGAAAGATTCCTGGATCAGCGAAAATGAATATCCTTAACCATGTTCCATATACCAGGGATATCGTATAGTCAAACCCCTGATAAGTGTAGCTATAATAGGGATTTTAAGAATAGGTATCTGAAGGAATTATCGGAAGAGCGCCGGTGCATTGTGGGAGCAGCGAAATAAAATGGCGACGGTCTGATCGGGAGCAGTGACAGTTGAGATTTACTTTGGACAATTAAACGCTTTTTACCACTTAAAATGTGCGCGATTGTTAATATTAAATGGAGGTTATGATGCAGTAATAATAATTTACATTTGTTTCGATTGTAGGCGATAACTATATTGAAATATCAAGAAACGCGATAAAAACAACAAACTTGACCTCCAAATACATTATACTGATTTCAGGGAAATTCATTTTCGCGATATCAGACGAAAGATTGGCTAGTGTAAGTTAAAATATTTCTATAACAAATACTTTGACTTTAATATATTCTCGATTCACTCGTTCGCCTCAAGAATTTTTTTTCCGTGCATACTATATATTGCGGTCAAAGTTAATGAAACAAAAATTGTAAATCCGTCACAAATAATATACGTTCTTTTTAACCCCAACTTTCAAGTTAATTTAAGCTTGAAAATTAAAACATATTTTTAAAATTAAATCTGATACAGCTGATCCTATCGACCCGAAAACGATCAAATCATTTAGACACAGATTTTCTATTTAAAAATCTATAATTTACAAATCTATCATTTTCCGGGGGTTTAAAAATATAATAACAGAACTAGTAAAGCGGTTTGTGATGATTTGTAATGATTTGATCACAAAGTGAAACTCTTTTAGATTTTAAACTTCTATAATTGAAGCTTAAAACATTTGTCTTCAGACATTTTTTTATCAAATGCTCAATATATTTAACTTGTAAAATGAGAGCTTTTAACGAGTTCCAATTAAACATTTTAAAATCAAATGTTATAAAGCTGCAATATTTAAAAATTGTAACTTTTATAAATTAGAAATAAATCCCATTCAGTATAAAATCGAAAATAAAAAGCCCCCCCCCCCCATTTACACCTGAATATTAAAAATACCAAATTTTCCCATCACCCCATCCACATAATAAAAATGTAAAAAGAAAAATTAGCCTTTTCCAATTAAGAAAAATGTCCTCCCTTGCGAAACAATAAAAATGTTGTAAAAAAATAGAAGTATCCCTTCCAGGTTAGAAAAGCTTGAAAACCAAAGTTTCCTGCCGTCCAACTCGATAAAAATGTTTAAAATAGAAAAGTAACCTCTTATAAATAAATAGAAATATTAAAAATACCCCCCCCCCCTTAACTCAATCAAAAAATAAAAAGTGAAAAAATTCCCTGTTCTAATTCAGACCAAAAATACCCATATTTGCTCCCCTTCAACTCAATGAAAAACTTTAAAAGTAAAAAATTTGCCTGTTCCAAATGAAAAAAATAAAAAATTCTTTCTGCAGACTCAATAAAAATCTTAATAGAAAAAGTAGCCTCTTCCAATTCTGAAAAAGATAACCAAAATTTCATCCCTTCCAGACTCGATAAAAATGTTAAAAATATAAAATATTACCCATTTCTGATTTAAAAAAATAATTTTAATAAAAACGTAGCCCCTTCAACTGAATAAAAATCCTAAAAATAAAAAAAAATCCCTGTTATAATTCAGAGAAAATTTACAACTTGAATTTGCTCCCTTCCAAATTATAAAAATGTTGAAAATAACAAATTTCTCTCTTCCAAATGAAAATGAAAAATTCTTCTTGTAAACTGAATACAAATGTTAAATACAAAAATGGCATATTTCAATTTTAAAAAAATGTATCTCTTCCAACTCAATAATACTGATAAGAACAATAAAATTTCCTCTTCCAATACAGAAAACATTGAAAATAAAAAGATCCTATGTCCAAATCAATATAAACGTTTTTAAGAAAATTACCATTTTCACAATCCATAAAATATTGAGAATCAAAATTTTGTCATTTATTATTCGATAATAATCTTTAAGGCATAAAATGACCCTCCTTAAATGAATAGCCAAATATTGCTGAACATTAACAAATTTATAATTGAATTATTTCAAACCTCGGTTTTTATGAGTATCTTAATTCTAAATAAAAAAATGAAAACAGTTTATGAAGTTTCAATCGGGTGTTCAAAATTTGTTTAGCTACTAATGTTTCTGAATTAAAACAGTTCAATTTTTCAATGTAAAAATCTGTGAATTGTTTAATTTTGATCAGATTCAGGTTCGTGTTGTAAAATAAATTATTATTCAATTTTTAACACTCGAACTACACTTAATAAAAAAACAAGAATTAATTTATATTTACAGTAAACCTAAAATAAAAAAATGTTTAAATTAAAATATTTTAGAATCACGTACAGTAAAATGAAGAATTTATACATTTGTAAAGTTAACAATTAATTGTAATATTAAAAAAGAAGTTGAAATCGACCTTTTTCAAATCACATTATATCATATGATATGAAATTTGTGATATTTCGAGTGTTTTGATGGATTATTCTTCTAAAAACTTGTAAAATTCGTGAAAAAAATAAATTCACAGTCAAAATTAATAATAATGATCTAAATTGAGTAATAATTTTTAGTAGGTAAATATGGTACCAAAATTTTTGAATGATTAATTTAACAAAAGTTTTTGCAAAAGATTTATATTCAGATTAAGCGATGAAGTAATGCCTTTATAGCGTGAAATGTGTTCGATAAAATTTAACGACAGAATGTGACGGCCAAAAATTTTCAATCTAAAGATCCAATGTTTATGGGAGAATACAAAATTTGCAGATTTCCACGGTAAATATTCGATCGATACGAACAAACAACTCGAACATAAAAACATAACCTTCAAAAATCCAGTTCTGTTCTATCCTAGCAGACATTTTTCAGAATTTTAGGGCCTAATTAACGTAAATCTGTCATAAATTCGACCACGAAGATGAGATTAATAACAGAACCGACCTATGACGACAATCACAAATCGACGACAGAATTGCGTTTTCTATTCTTATCCGAAAGGAATCAAATAACCTTTTTCTATATAGGACTTCGAATGATTTTTAATCAAACGGCAACTTTGCGACACTCGATATTCCTTTTATTTCAAAAGGAAAAGCTATCAATACCGAGTTTTATGAGTGCGACTACCGACATCGAGAACGAAATTGAGCGAAAATATGAACGTGTTCGAACTTGAAATTGAATTCTCAGAATTTCTATTTTCTAACGTATTTTGCAGATTTTTCAGCCATGAAATATGTAATTGGTGGACAACGCGTACTAAGCAGCCAATAGCGAATAGTTAACGCCATGTCAACCCTACCATAGCCCGCCCAAAAATTCGCGGTTTATTCTTGTAATGATTCTTAGTGATGTCGCGTATTTTTTAGCTAGCGAGATTAATTTTTGGATTGTTCGTTTCGCGAGATGTAACAAAACTTTGGATAGTACTATTGTCAAGTGTCCAATTAAAAATTTGTTGGATCGTAATCGATTTGAATATCACGAGCCATGTGAGCAAAACTAGGTTGACGCCCAGTGGGCACACAAGTCCTAAACTTGTCCTATATACATCCTTCGGCGGACGTCCTAAGGACATTTTAAAGACATAAAAAGATCCAAAGGATTTCTTAAAGACGTCAAAGCATATGACATACAGGTACATTCTAAGGACGTCCTTAGGACATCCCGGTGCCCACTGGGGAGTTATTTTTTAACTCTTCAAAAACGTGTTGAATTGTCTCGTCATTCAAAAATTTCCTTTTTTCTGAATTAATAGATTCTATTCTTCAGTAACCTCGCGGGGAAATTAACGGTGGTTGATTCAACTTCAAGTTCGAGATACGTGAATGTTTGGTGTATCGCTGCACCGGGAACACAACATAATTATTGATGCTATGTGAAAATGTGAATATCACAAATGTCACTCGAAAAATTGAAAAATGATTCAAACTAAATCTCTTGTCAGCCAAATGTTATGTAATTATTTATTCAAATAAAATGAGGTCTCGGTCTTTGAGGAAAATTTAAATAATTTACGAATTAATGATTTAGAAAAATTATAGGTTATGTTTTTTTGTTCTGAGATTTTCTAACAATCGTGACGAATTCTATTTTTGTGGTTTTTTTCGTTTGAAGATTTTATTTTTTCGCATTAGAAGAAATATAACTTTGGGACATGCAGTTCTCGCAAAGAATTAGAATTTTTACTTTGAGACAGGAAGTTTTCTAAAAGAATTATAATTTTGAGATAGATCTAGGAATTTTCGAGAAAAAGTGAATTGAAAAAAACCTCGCAGTTAAAACTTCCCTCTTACAAATCATGAAGAAGAGAGTTATTATATCTGTGAATTATAATAGAAAATTTTGTAAATAAATATAATTCTGACTTGGAACAGGGAATTTTAGAAATGAATTTAATTACGAATTAGTATCGGGAATTTTCTAAAAGAACTATAATTTTGAGTTTGGACGGAAAATAAAAAAATGAAATCTTAATAAAGGCTGATAACATTGGCGGATCCAGAGGGGGGCGATCGGGGCGATCGCCCCCCCCCCCC
>NC_046658.1:118912133-118918329 GCF_010883055.1 Belonocnema kinseyi
CTTTTTTTTTTTTTTTTATCTTTTTTCGACGTATACGCCCCGATCGCCCCCTCCGAGACCAAGGCCTGGATCCGCCGCTGGCTGATAAAGAATTATAATTTTGACTTCGGAACAAGGAATTTAGTAAAGAATTATAATTTTGTTTTGAAGTAGAAAATTTTTTACATTAAACGGGATTTTTTTTAAGTTTTAAGTTTGATTTAGAGGGAGGGAATTTAAAAGAAAAATTCCTGTTCCGAAACAGAGTTCGCCACAATGAAATACTTCCCTCTTCCAAATTTGGGAAAAGAAGAGATTTCTGCATCATAATAAAAAATAATTCGTAAAGAACCAGAATTCTGACTTAAGATGGGAGATTTTTAAAAATGAATGATCATTTTGAGTTTGGACGGGTAATAAATAAATGAAATGTATAAGAAGTGTTGGTAAAGAATGATAATAGGGTTGTTTCGCGATTTTGCATAAAATAATCTTTTAATACATAATTTTAATCTGAATCGAAGGTGCGTTATATATATTTTTTCTTTCGTGTCGTTTAGCAGAAAAATTTTTTTTTAAATTAAAGGCGGTAAAACATTTATTCAAATTGATGTCACGTGACTCAGAGGTTCTTATTATCTATGTGACGATGTAAAACTCATGATAAAGAGGTTAGGCCATAGTCTGCTCTCAATTCTGACTATTTTGATTTCATAGCTTTATTTGTTAAGGTTTATTTTAGAAAAAAAAGTTCTCCTGTTGTAACATTTGGTTTAAGAGTCAGTAGTATGTTGCAGGAAAACAATAAGTGCAATTATTGACACATTTTAAAATCGTACATATTTACGAACTGTTTAGTACACATGACTACCTTTAAATATTTTTTCAATGATTTCTTTATACAAAAGTTTTTGTTTTAAATGCTTTTATAATGTTTAGAATGTTTTTTAAATAATATTTTGTGACTTCTATATTCGATGTGCATATAACCAAACGAAAACATCGGCACAGAAAAGGATATTTGAGAATCACTGACACGTGAGCTGTGATTTGTGGAAAATCCAACCCCTTTGACGTCAAAGCGGCTCTCTAATCGGCATCGTGATAGAAAATTCATATTTCAACATTAAAATAAAAATACTTAACAATATGTATAAAATATTTAATGGGCGTTTTTATAATTAGCATTTTATATACTATAAGATCCATTTATTGTAAAAATAATATCTAACTCTGGAAACAACCCTATTTTGACTTTGGAACAGGAAGTATCATAAAGAATTATATATTTGACTTAAAACATGTCATTTTTGACTTGGAAAGGGAAATTTGAGAAAATAATTTTAAATCTGATTTATAAAAAAGAGGATTTGCACAAAAAGTCCATGTTAAATGTCAGAATTCGTAAGATTCTGACTATTTCTTTAAGAATATGAACAATATTAAATAAAAGCATTCATGTTTTATTAAAATAATGAAAAAACTCCAATTGAAAATCCTTTTTAATTCATAATAATTCAAATAGAGAATATTCCCGTTTAGAAAATAATCAAATTAAAGTTGAACAAACGGAAGAAAACATTTAAATTTTTCGACTTTGCAAGAAATTAACTTTATAAATAAAGCTACAAAAAAGTCCTTCTGGATTGGAAAACCCTTCAAATTTAATAAACGTTAAAAATCATGCAAATTAACTTAAAAATGCATGGAAAATATAAGCTTGGCTCATTTGAGAAAAGTTCATCTTGATACATTAAACATTTAAGAAAGAAGTATTTTAGACGTGAATAAATCCTTTTACTGAAGAGTAATTAATATATGGGTGCTAGTCGAATAAGAAGCTTTTTAAAATATATGTCAACGTAGGAAGAAATTCTTGGGATTTAAAAATATTCCAAAATTAAATTTTTTATGTAGAAAATTTATTACACATATTTGAACATATTGGGATATACAGGGTGTCCAAAAAGTCCCGAGACAGCCAAATAAATCGGTAGGTACAATTTTTTTTGGAGAAGGTTGAGGTAATTCTTGAAGTAACTTTCAACGAAGAATCCAGTGGTGACCTTAGTTTTGCCCCTGACCATGACCTTCATGATTATTTTAAGGTCACCTTTCTTTTTTCAAATGGAATGGCCCATTTTTGACATTGGTAATCGAAAGAGCGGAAAATTTTATTTTAAAAAGTGTAGTCAGGTTATAGGTATCGTGTGGCCTTGATGGACGTATCAAGGTAATTCAAACTTCAATATGGTCTGAACATTTTTGCGCAAGCTAGCTTGTGAAGATCATCCTCTTACCCGACTTACTTACTTAAACAATATACATTAAATAGTGACTATCCAGTAACCTTGACCATGACCATCAGGTCATATCAAGGTCACTCAATAGTCAATATGCACATTGTTCAAGTAAGCAAGCAATTAAGTAAGTGGAGGTAAGAGGAGATTTTCCACAAGCTAACTTGCGAAAAATATTCATACCTTATTGAGGTTTGAATCAACTTGATATGCCCATCAAGGTCAAACCTTACCTATGACCTGAATACAGTTTTTAATGTATAATTTTTCCTTCCTTAGATTTCCGATGTCAAACAGAGTCGTTTCAATTGAAAAGACAAAGAGTGACCTTCATATGACCTTGATGGTCATGGTCAAGGCCACTCGAAGGTAATGTTCATTGTTCAAGTAGTAATTAGGGTAAGAGAATGATTTTTACAAACTAGCTTATGAAAAAATGTTTAGACCATATTGAAGTTTGAATGACCTTGATACGTCCATCAAGGCCACACCTTACCTATGACCTGACTACACTTATTAACGTAAGATTTTCCGCTCTTTCGATTGCCAATGTCAACAATGGGCCATTCCATTAAAAAAAACAAATTTGACCTCGAAATAACCATGAAGGTCATGGATAAGGTCAAAATTCAGGTCACCACTGGATTCCTCGTTGAAAGTTACTTCAAGAATGACCTTAGCCTTCTCTAAAAAAATTGTACCTAAGGATTTATTTGGCTGTAACGGGACTTTTTGGACTCCCTGTATATTTTTAGAATGATTGAAGTAGAAATTAATTTTCAAAGCTTTTCTCTATCTTTATAAATCGAGTCGGAGTTCAATAATTTTTATTTTAGGCGGTTATTTTTTTTTTAAGTTATATTTTTCTCTTTCTATTAAAGTCTGACTATTCTGAAATGGAACTGTCAGGGTAATATTTTGAATTTTTATCAATTGCCCTGCAGAAGACAATAAAATCTTGTGGAATTTTAAACCACCACCATATAATTCAAAATTATTAACATAGTTTTTAACATATTTCTACTATGTTTATCAAATTTCGGCAAACCTATATTAGTTTGTTTTTATTTCTAAGCTTACATTTTTAATTTCAAGAATTTTTAAATGCTTCCTTGAATATTTGAACAAATAAAAAATAAAAGAGTTGTTGAAAATTTTGGATAAAAAACATTTTTAATAAATAAATAATTTTTTTTAATTTATCTGTACTTTAAATAATACAAAGTGAACAAAAACGATTTGTCAAAACGATTTTAAACCAGTTCAAAATTTAAGAATTTTCAGATTTTAACGTTAAAACTTAAACGGTTTCAATTTGAATGGATTATATTAAATTCAAAATATTGTTTCAGTCTAAAATATTCAATTGTTAACCCATTCAATTTGAAATTTTTAATTAAAAAAAAAAAGTTCATAATATTTAGCAATATTTGAATTTTTATTTATTACAAGTAAATTGAAACCAAATATTTAAAAGTAAAGAATCTTCAACTGAATTTTTTGACATAGAAAACCTGGAATCGTTACAAATTCGAAGACCCTTTAAACTTTGAACGTTATAGTTTTAATTGTAGTATTTAAAAAATGATTAATTTATAAGTGAAATTTTTTTAATTTCGATGTATAATTTACAAATGAACATTTCTAGAAAAAATTTGAGTAATTTTAAGAGATATTTAGGAGTTTGAAAAATATTAGAAATTATCATCCAAATTTTAGAACGTTTTCTTCAAGTCTTTTAAAATCTTTTTTGAAAATTTTGTTTAAATCTTTGAAAAACTTTCTAAATATTTTCTTAAAATAATTTTTCAAAATGAAAACCTATTTTTAATTTTCCTAGGAATCTTAAAAAAATGTTTTACATTGTTTGAATCTTTTCAAAATTTCTACAAATCTCTTAAAATTATTTAAATTTGGCCTGCAAATAATAAATGTTCAACTGTTATTTATACATCTAAATTGTAAAGAAATTTGTTTAAATTTTCAGCATTTTCTGAAAATTGTAGAAATAATTCAATTCATTTTGGCAGATATTTAGAAGTTCTGAAAAAGTTTCTAAAATAATTAAAAATTTTAAACCAATTTAAAACACCTTTTAAATTTCTCAAGATTTTAAAATATAATTTTGAAGGTTTCCAAGGATGTTTAAACTGTTTAAAAAGAAAATAATTGAATTTCTAATTTAAGAAGTGTTCAGTTAAATTTATTTCAATTTTTCAATATTTGATGGTTCTAGCTTAAAATTCCTTAAAATTATATAATTTTGAAAATTTAAAGTTCATTGATTTGAATACAACATTTTTAAATAAAAAACTTTTAAATTTTAATTTTAAAAGTTCCATTTTTTAAAGTTCATTGACCGTGAAAAATATTTTCGAACCGAGAAAAGACTGGGAAATGACCGGGAATTTATCATGTTATTAAAACGGCCACAGAAATGAAAAACAAATCTACTTTCTCGATCTTTCATTTTTTTCAATTCCACGAATTTTTGAAGCATTGAAAAATTCGCGGCATTAAGAATCCGTTTAATCTCAACTATTAGATGTTTACGTTTTGTTTTATTTTTTTACAGTTTGTCTCAAAAATTTGATATTACCTGATTACTTAATTAGTTTTTATTTTTGAGGGCGAGGAACTGTATTCTGAATCGCATCTGAAACTCTCGCTACAGCTTGCATGCGATTCACTTAGCCGCTATCGATTTGAGACGTTAATCATTTCTTGAATATCAATTCGATTAGGCTAAAATTTTCTGTACGTTAGAGAAGTCCGATAAGCGCCACACATGAAAAAAAAAATTTACAGAAAATTTTGTCAAATAAATTTTTGAATTACTTGTTCTCTATTAGTCAAAGTACATTTTGAACTACATTCCCTAAAAATTATATTAAACAATTTAAAGAACTCACTGACTGAGCATGAGTTGAATTAAAAAACGAATTAAAATTGATTTTAACAAAAAAGCAAGTTTTTAAGCTTTAATTAGAAAACTAATATTTAAATTCAAATAATCAAAAATTCAGGAACATTTCGATATTAAATATTTCAAAATTTCATATTCAAAGCCTTGATAGTCACTTTAGAATTTAATCATTTTATATGTAAATATAAAGCAATTTCGAATTGAAAATCTTAAAATTGTACAATTTCAAAAAATCAAATCATATTATAGCAATATTATTGTTTATTCTTTATTTTAATTTTTCATTGTAAATGTAACATGAAAATTAAACTATCTGTAATTAATACATTAATACACGGATAATTTCTGTCATTTTAAACGGTTGCAATTTTAGAGTTTTGATTTTTCATGCTGAACGCTTAATTTTTCCTTTCATAGGTTTCAATTTTGGAATAAAAATTGAATTGGTTAAATTTTGCAAAGTATAATTAGCAATTTAAAAATTAATAATTTTCAAGCTAATTTAATTCAATTCAAATAATTGTAATTTTAAAGGGTTTGAGTCTAAAAAAGTTTTAATATCACAATTATTGTTGTGACTAAGCTTTTCGTTTTGTTTTAAATGAAGTTAGCATTTGTTTCAGCTGTAAGGTTCCAGAATAGAAATGTTTCGCATCTAAAATTTCGATTTATTTTGAACGTTTCTTTCGGTAATTCATTTTTCTACTTTAGAATAATTTGTTTAATTAGCTTGAATGTTAAATTATAATTCCATTAAGTAATCAAACTTCAAAATTCTAGAATTTCAGAACCTTCGATTTTGAACAATTTAATATAGTTTTCAATATTAAATTGTCAAATTTTAATCGCTTTGAACTTAAAATTATTCAAATTTACAAGGTTTCAATCTTTAATTATTTAATTTTGAACGTTCTTAATTATAAATAATACAATTTCAATTCCTCTGAATTTTCAGAGCGTCGACTTAGAAGTTATTATAAACTTCAACTCC
>NC_046658.1:118918429-118921874 GCF_010883055.1 Belonocnema kinseyi
TTCCTTCCTATTTAATATAGGATTGAAAGTCAATCGATTTCTTGCAAAAAGGTTTGCTGATGTTTTATCGGCTTCCTCAATAGATAATATATGTGAAAAAACTGTGGGGTTTTCAAAGAAATGAAATTTTCTTCTAAATCAGGAGAAATCACAAATATTATACTAATACTAATAATGATAATAAAATTCGAAACTTTTGACGAATTTTTATTTAAATAATGACATTTAAATTACTATTTTTTGACAATTCTGAAATTTATGTTTTGTCATCACATTGCTTTATAGCTCAAAAACACAACGATCGTATACAATTATTTGGCAAATCTTTATAATTCATTAAATATCCGGAAACAAACATAATTGAGGATGTTTAATGCTCATTGTAAAATAAAATAAAAAAGGCCAGTACCCGGTTCTCCGCAAGTAAACAGTTTTAATATTTATTTTTTAATAATTAATTTTTTATTAGTCTGTTTACGTTTTTTCTAGAAATAAAAATTGTTTGACTGGCTCCTTAATATTACGAGAGCTTTTCTAAATTATTTAAGATTCAAAAAGGCATTCGCTAATTTAGGGGAAGCCCCTATCTCCGAGTTCACGGTATTTTTGCAAATTTTTCTTTGACGTATTCGGCCCCTTTTTCTAGTGCACCAGGATAGCGGTGTTTTTTGTTAATTATGCAGTAATTATGTTTCATAGTGTTACACATTTTTTAAACTGGATTGCTTGATTATTTTTATGTTTCTTTTACGATTTAATTAATATCAAAACTAATTTTTCTATTTTTTGAGTTGACGGTGTTCTTCCAAAACAGGGTAGATCATTTTCATACTTAATTTGATACACTTCCACTCGTGAAGTTTTTTTATCAATTATATTGTGCTTTTTTTAGTAATAAGGTAATCTTTGTTGTTCAACATTTTTTAAAATTTTAGAATATTAAAGTTATATTTCAATTTAATGATATCTGTTTGCGTTTTATTTCTAATACAATTTTGGATGAGAATTCTTTAGTCGGAAAAGATTTTTTAAATATTGAAATTTTTATCCGTTTTAAAAATAACTGAATAATCTATAGAGGAGGATGAAACTAATGGTTTAACTAGATGGAAATTTTTGCGCACACCGTTTTGTTTTCTAATCAAGTAAGGTGCAAAGTCTGTATGAGTTTATTTTTATGTATTTGTGTCTTACTTGAAAACTTTAAGTAAATTTCGCTCTTTGTGTAATATTTTATTTAATCAAATATATGTAGTAATAGTTATTAAATTAAGCAAAATCATTAAGAATAGATTAAATTTGTCAAAATTAAATGTTTTTATCTGTTTTAAACGGTGTGTGATTTCGGTATTGCTCTATATGACTGAAAAATGCCCTAACGTGGCCTCCAAGGTCAGGTGCCGCATGCGTCCCGGGACGTAATCCCTAGGTTTAGGTTCTATTGCACCAAGGCGGTGAGCATGAGAATCGTCGAGTGAATTTGTTGGTGTGACTGTGATTTTCGAATTTTTTAATGTAGCTAGGAAGGCAGGTTCCTTTTTTCTGGTCCGAATGTTTAATTTTAAGCAGGTAAAGCTAATGTGAAATATTTCTTGCGTGCGTTCGATATTTCACCATGGTTATTTTGTTAAAAAGTTAAAAACTAAAATTGATATTGTTTCAAAAGTAATAAATTTTCTAAGTTAATTGACTATCCTTCAACTTCCGAAATTATTTACCGTGTGACAATATTGAAAAGGAGAACTACGTTAAATCGTAGTCCAAATGTTAACATATTTGCGGACATTTAAAAATTTATACATTTTCCACGCTAGTCACTATGATGATTTGTCTTTTATTATTAATTTTCTATTTCTACTTGCTGCTTTGAATTTTTGTCTTGGTATGTTTTCTTTTCAGGGTCTTACGTACATTTTTTTAAACAAAAATTATTGTGTGGACTGATTCCATGCAATGAACATTATTTTTTTGTTCCATTTTCTTTATATGAATTAGACCATTTTTTTAAACTCAAATTAATCTTTAGAGTTGGAGATAAGACTAGCATATTTTGAAATTATCCTGTTTGAATTTTCATCCGTACTGTAAAGCAGGACTTTGATTGTTAAAAAATAAGTTGTTAGACGCTGAGTTATTGACCGTTGAGTAAGGGGGGGGGGTATTTAAAAATCACACACACGTGCGCGCATATATATAATATATCATATATAAATGAAAGGAAATTACTAAATAAAAAGAAATAAGGTAACATGAAAAACTGAGATCGACGAAAGAGACGAAAGTGACTTAGGTACACTGCCATGCAAAAGTTTTTGACCACCTTTTTTTATGACTGATTAAGTTTTCATTATTTTAATTATGTCAGAGCTAAAAAATTTCTTTTTGAAGGGTTGAAATCTCTCGAAATTCGGTATAAAATGAATCCAGAATGAAACAAATTCGTTTATTTTTTAATTAGATATTGAAAAAATAGTGTAAATTTCAATGTTTTCTTTAATGTTCAATAACTTCCGAAATAATAAAAAAATGCAATGTTCTTGGGCTCATTTTGAAAATATTTTTACCGCAGGACAACAGCTTATGAGTATGTATAAATCTTAAAAAATTGTTTCGTATTGCAAGAACTTGAAGTTGTAACAAGAAGGTTGGAAAAATTTGAAAACATCTTATCTGTAGGCAAATCAGAATCAAAAATAAATAAATATATATTTTAAGGAAATAACATAGAAACTTTATGATTATATGTTTCATGTATTGCATAAAAATATTTTTGTTACCAAAAAGAATATTGCAATTTTTCCAGCTTTTTTGTTACGACTTTAAGTTCTTGAAATTCGATACAAAAATTTTTATGATTCATACTCATAAGCTTTTGTGGTACGATAAAAAAGATAGTTTCAAAATGAGCCCAAGAACATTGGAAAATGTGAATTATTCCGAAAGTTATTGAAAATTTAAGAAAAAATTGAAATTAACACTATTTTTGCAATTCTACTTAAAAATTATATAAATTGCCTTCATCCTGGGCTCATTTTATACATAATTTCGAGATCAATCAACAATCTAAAGAGAAAATTTGTTGGCTGTGGTATAATCAAAATAAAGCGTATTTATTCGGTCATAAAAAAGAGGTAGTCAAAAACTTTAGCACGTCAGTGTACGTGCAATTTTGTAAACTGCCCTGAAGAAAAAATATTACACAGAAAAGTCAGTACAGGCCTATAGTGATTTTTTTATAATTTTTTTCGCGGTTATAGAAAATACTTTATATAAAATTATTATGCAAAAAATAATTATCGGATAATCAGCATTTTGGAATAAATAATACAAAAATATATTGAAGGAATTAATGTAAAAAGCGGAAAAACTACAAAGGAACGATTTATTTTATTAGATGGCTTATAATCTCATGGCAGCATACAATAATTTAACGTTTCTGCACATA
>NC_046658.1:118921974-118924876 GCF_010883055.1 Belonocnema kinseyi
CCGGCAATAAAGAAAGAGAAGCGACACTAAGACCAACCACGGGCAGGCATCCAATAGATGAAGAGCGATGCTTTACGATCCGGAGAAACATCAACACCAAGGGTTCTCTGAAGCCTAAAGATCTGGCTGAAATGGATGAAGAGCTTCGTGGACATTTTTCCGGTGAATCCGACCTCTGGGCTATCAATTATTGTGTGTATAATGCAGCTAGAGCTTTGGCCGATGCGTACCGTAAAACAAAACCAACGGCTGATCATAAGACCAAAAGATGAATGCATCAACTTGCCATAAAGATAGGCTGGGCAAGACAGTACGCGTCCCGCATTCAATGTGTGATTGACTACATCACATCTGGCAGGAATTTTACCGCCAAGGTTCGAAAGTTCGCGCGCGAACTCCGGACCCGTTATCACACACTTAACAAGGCAAAGCTGCTGACCACCAGGCAGCATATTGTTGAGAGAATACGTATACTATCTGACGCCAAGAGAAGTCTAGAGCGGAGGGAGAGGTGGGTCAGAGAAAATCAACAGTTTCTCTCTGACCCATCTCGACTCTTCCAAGACCCTCCAGTTACTGTCGAACACCCACCCAAACCAGAAGAGGTCGAAGTATTTTGGAGAGAAGTCTACGAAGTTTAGCATAGACCGAGGAGGTGAAAAAAGTATTAAGAGGGATGAAGAACTATTCCGCCACGGGACCAGATTGTATCAAAACCTTCTGGTGGAAGAAGTTTTCTTCAACCCATCAGCATTTGGCCCATATTTTCACCTCATATTTGAAGTCGGAAGAGCCGATTCCAGAGTGGTTGGTGGAAGGGCGCACAATACTTCTGCCGAAAATAGGCAACTCAGCTGACCCGAAGATCTACAGGCCAATAACTTGTCTGAACACGCTTTATAAGATATTCACAGCTGTCCTAAATGATAGGATTGTTCGGACAATTGAACTTGTGTGGCAAGAAATGTATGAACAACGAGGCTCAAAGAAAGGCGTAGCCGGATGTCGGGAGAACCTGCTCATCGATAGATGTGTCTGCAAAGATGCAGAATTCTACCAGCGTGACCTATCGATGGCCTGGATTGATTATCGGAAAGCTTTCGATTCGACATCCCATAGACTTATCATCTGTCTTTTGGAAATCTTAAAGGTTCATCCGCAAATAGTTGGGTGCATAGAGAGATTGATGCCGCTATAGAAAACCAGATTTTCTATCTCATCTGGCAAAAATCATGTGACAACTCACAAGGTCACGTTTCAGAGAGGTGTTTTTCAGGGCGACACCATGAGCCCACTCCTCTTTTGCCTTACATTATTGCCACTATCTCTAGCACTGCGCCATTCCGACGGGTACTTGTGTGGCAAACCTGCAGATCGAAAGTACAAGGTCACTCATGTATTTTACATGAACGATCTTAAGATCTATGCTAAAAACAGAGAGCACCTGCATCTAGCTCTGGGGATTGTCGAACGATATACTAAGGAAATTGGAATGGAATTTGGGGTAGACAAATGCGCCAAGGTTTATTTGAAGCGGGGAAAACTTAATGGCATCCCTGAAGATCCTGAGCTCGTTGATAGAAGCGCCATACGACACCTTTGCGATGGAGAGACATATACATACCTGGGTGTACCACAGAGCCGCATTCAGGATGTGACATCTATAAAGGATACTCTCCGAAGCAGATACAAACGTCTCATCCGACAGATTTGGTCTTCCGAACTGTCGGCGAGGAACAAAGTATCTGCAACGAACATGCTTGCCGTCCCGGCACTACTCTATTCATTTGGAGTAGTTCCATGGACGAAGCACGAGCTCAGATCTCTTGATATCGGGACAAGAAAGGTTAGCACATGAACAAAAGCATGCATCTTAAGTCTTCCGTTCCGCGACGGTACATCTCACGCCGTCAAGGGGGTCGCGGAATATTGAGTCTTGAATGTCTTTACAACAGGATTATTCTGGGTACAGCACATAGAGTTGCAAATGGAAGAGACCCTCTTCTTAAAATGGCCAGGAATCATCAAGAAGTGGGCAAAGGAGGATTTCTGTACAAAGCAGCGGAGGAGGCTGCTGAAACACTCGGACTTGACTTCAGTATTAGGGGTGACTAAAATGCATCAAATCTTATCTATCTCGAGTACTCACTCCTGAAAACCCGGATTAAGAAAGCACAAGAGAAAAACTTTCGTGATCAGCTCCTCGATAAGAGGATGCACGGTATCTTCCACATAAATGTGAAGGATCAGTCAATGTCTTGTGAGCTAACGTTTGATAGCTCCAGGGCGTGCCATGCACACCCCGAGCATTTAGCTCACATACTATCTAGTTGTCCAACTCACGCGGGAACGACCTACATTCAAAGGCACAATGCGGCACTAAGAGTGCTTTATTACTCGTACCATCTCTATCACTCCTACGGCATTCACCTTAATATCGCTCCTCTAAATGCTCCTAGGGAAATTGAGTCAATTGTCGAGAATGGGAAGTGCCGTATATACTGGAACTTTATATTCTCGACAATTGTTTCTGTTGCTCACTCGAGGCCTGACATAGTTCGTCCTGACTTCGAGAAGCAAACCATGTTCGTTATCGAATTTTCGGCACCAGCTGACAAAAACATCATAGCCAAGGCGAATGAAAAGAAAGAGAGGTATCGAGACCTTATAAGGGAGTTGCAACGATTGTACCCGGAATATTCTGTTAAACTGATCGTCCTTATCATCGGCGCTCTTGGAGGTGCCAAGCTTTCGCTTGCTAATGGCCTAAAAAGCATCCCTGCGTGTCAACAATATTCTGGAACACTTGCGGGAAAAATGCAGAAGGCGGTTGTCCTTGGGTCGCTCCGTGTTCTTAGGGTGCACGAGGCTTTTGCTAGATCGTCGTATTGATTCCTTTACA
>NC_046658.1:118924976-118946538 GCF_010883055.1 Belonocnema kinseyi
TATAATAATAATAGGGTAGCAAAAATCTGTGCATTCCCTTGACATCTTTAAAATTCTAGTAAAATGTCTTGATAACTTTAGAACTATTTTTAAATCCATTAAAATGTTTTAAATTTATCGAAATCTGTTAAAAATCCTTGGAATCTTCTAACCTCTTTTTAATTCTTTTGAAATCCTCAAAATATTTAGAAATTTGTAGAAATAATTTAATATCTCCTGAAAATAAAATAAATTTATCCCCTAAAGTTTTCTAGAAATCCCTTAATATTCGTAAAATCTCCTAATATCTTTGAAATAAATGGAAGCCTTATCAAATACCTTAAATCTGGTGAAATTCTTTGAAGTTCCTTCAAATGTTTGGACACCTTACAATGTTGTTTGACATCCCTTTAAATGTTTTTGATCTCCTGAAATTCTTTGGATTATTTCCTAAAGTTCTCTAGTTAAAGTCCCATAAAATCCATTGGAATCTTAGAAAATCTTTTGAAAGAATAAGAAAACGTTTAAAATCACTTCAGTGCAAATTAAACTAAACTTATTAATTAAATTGATGTAAAAAATAATCGCTCAAATCCCTAGAAATCTTTGAAATTCTTGGAGATCCTACAAAAATTTTTAAATCTTGTAAAATTTATTGAAGCACCTTAAATCCCTTGAAATGTTTGGAAACATTAGCAATTCCTTAAAAATTGATTTCATTTCATTAAATTTTCCAAAGTTATTTAGAAATCCCTCAAAATCCTTCTTAATTTCTCTGCTTTATATGCATCAGATCAAAGTAGACTATTCTGCATCTGGTGAAGTGGTTATGAATTATCGTATATTTAGTAGGAACCAGGAAAATGATAAAAAAAATTTAAAAGATCTGTTTAGAAAAAACCGATAAGAAAATGACCATTCATCATTCCTGAATTTTTATTCAATGGGATTAAGGCTTTTCCGTTAAAGGGTTAAATGAAGCATAAACCGTTTTAAATCTCTTCAGTGCAAATTAAGCTAAACCATTTCATTAAAGTTCTCTAAAAAATAACTGTTCATATTCCTAGTAATCTTCTAAATCCTATAAGATTCTACAAAATCTTTTAAATCTTGTGAAATTTCTTGAAGTACATTTATTCCCCTTGAGATGTTTAGAAGCAATACAAATTTCTTAAAAATATATTTTAATTTATTTTCCAACCTTCTTTAGAAATCCCTTAAACTCCAGCATAATATCGCTGCAAATTCTTTGAAATCCCCTCACAGTAAAAACAAAGTGTGAATCTAAAACTTATTTCAGGGTAACAGGTACCTGCAACAAAAATTAGTCTGGGTAGCGTGAATGGTACCAATTCACAAGGTATCGTTTCCCTCGCACTTAGGGTACGAACCGTCACCCACTGTCAATTATTTTTACAATTTTCAGCAAAAAAAAATCGAGGAGTTTCGACCCCAACTACGAGCGAGATTGAACATCATCTTTGAAATACCTGTAACAAAATTGATCTCATTTTTTACTGTGTTGAAATTTTCAAAGTTTCTTAAAATTCTTCAGAATCTCTTAAAATCTCGTAAATCTCGTAAGATAACTGGAAGTCTTATAAAATCCCTTAATATTGTGAAATTTTTTGAAATCTCTCGAAATATTTGAAAATGCTACAAAATTCTTTGTCATTCCTTATAATTATAGTGAAAATCTTTTTTAAATTCTTTGAAATATGTTAGAATTTATAAATATATAATCGTAAAAATCCATTTTAAGAAGTAACTATGGGAAATTCTTTATATATAAATAAAATTAAACTTATTCAATAAGGGTTCCTAAAAAAAGACTCAAATTTCTTGAAATCCTTGACATTCCTAGAAATAACTCTAATGTTCGGTGATTCAATAAAATCCTTTAAATCTGGCGAAATTCCTTGAAATAAATTAAAATCCTTTAAAATGTTTGAATTGCTAGGAACTTCTTGAAATTTTATTTAATTTCTTTCTGAAAATTTTCTCAAGGAATACCATAAAATCAAATTTAAAATCTTTAAATCTTAAAGAAATGTTTGAAATTCCATGGAATTTTTTTAATTTCTTGAAATTCGTTTGCTATCTTTTAAAATAACTAAAAATATTTTAAATCCCTTGACAGTTTTTAAATTCCTAGATATTCCTTGAAATGGTTCAAATCTGTTTTGAATATTGTTCATGAATGTAAAGAGAAAGGGGGATAATAAAGTCCTTCAAATCGTCAAGATCCAAAAAATTCTGGTAATTGTTTTTCACGAAATCTACTTAAGAGTTGAAAATCAGATTTTTTCAGCATTATTGAAAATGATCACAAGCAAAAGGATATGCAAGGGAAAACTGATATTATTCTTAAATCATAATATATAGCGGTAAGAGTTCCAGAATCTTTGATTCCGATATATAGTGTTATTAGATAAAAAAGATTTCATCAAATTATGTTATAATTAACATTTTACTTATTTAATAAGTTGCAAACAATATTATTTAGTAATGTGAAAATTATGATTCTGCATCTCTACACGCAGATATTCTGCTACGGTTACAGGATTTCCAGTTAAAATAGGGACAGCATAGATTTTCTGTAGAGTTTACAAAATTATTAGTTATTTCATAAATGTACTGTAACTGTTACTGAAAATATCCGTAAATTTCTAAAATTACTGTAAATTTTGTAAACTCTGCAGAAAATTCGGTAATAATTACAGAAAATCCACGCTGTCCGTATTTTAACTGAAATCCTGTAACCCTAGAAGAATTTTATCTGCGTGTATTTTAATGTATTTCAGATATCCGATTATCTCCCAACATCAACAATACGGAGGTTATAGATACAATTTTCATACTTGAGCTATACTTGAGATATATTTGTATATGAATCAACCAAAACTAATTTCGGTTGATTCAACAAAATATTTGATTGACCCAAACACATTTTTTTGTTGGCTAAACCAAATACATTATCTACCAAAATATTGGGTTAAAATAACCGAGAAATGTAGTTGTGTCAACCAAATATTTCATCGATTTAACTAAATCGTTTTCCGAGTGTATAATTTAACAATAAATCGTTATACTTTAACTATATTTAAGCTATCCATCTAGTTCGTTTAAGTATACTTTTTCTTTCTACTATATATTCTATCTGAAAGGTCACATACTCATACGATTTTCCAGATTTTTTTCTAGATCAGTTCCATACAAATATTTTCTACCCACGTAGGTCGCTTTTTGAAAAACGACTTAATTTCGATAAAGTATCTGTAATTGGTTTTATTTTAATTGCGATTTAGAATTCAGTATAATTTTGACAATGGGATTTTTTTTGTAAAATCACTACATAATTATAGTGAACTAAATGAATCGACCTGTGTGACTGAGGAGCTAAATCGATGCACGCGCATGCGTGTGCATCCGCGTGTACGCATGTGAGCGACGCTGTTCTCACGCGGCGCCACGCGTTTTCTACCCCTTAGCACGTGCCGGTTCATATACTCACGGAAAACTCATAATTATCATAACAGCTTGAATTTCTCTTGTACATGTGCATTTGGCGCGTATATGCATTTACATGCTTATCCAATCACTACGAATTTGCGCATAACTAATTGTTTCATTAGAAAAACGTATGAAGCATAACATAATATAAACAATTTCAGAATTAATGACTGTACACATTTTTAAATATTGAGTGAAAATTTTCGGATTTTTTGCAAGCTTTAAATTAACAATTTCAGCCTAGTTTCAAAAAAGTGGACAGTTTCGTTAGAAAGGAGCAGAAATTAAAATTTTTATTCCTAAGAAAATAAAATTGTTTAATTTGAAAGTCTAAGCTTCAGAAGTTCTAGAATTTGAAATTTTTATCACATATAAAAACTGTAATTTAATACGAAAATTTATTACAAATTTTTTTCTAAAATCACAAAATAAATTCACCATTAGGAATTGACATTTTTCAATTATAAGCCTTTTAAATTGAATTATTAAAAGAAAACCATTCAGTATAAAAAGCAATTAAAATGAAGAACTTTCTACCACAGAACGTTTAAAATTAAACGAATCCGCACTTCATTTAGAACTGAAAAAAAATTAGAGCCAAAAGAATTGTGACATTTAAACAATTGTATACTCAAACCCTTTAAAATTTTGAATATTTTAAGCAAAATGAAGTCGTTGAAAAATTATCAATTATGAAATTGTTATTTATACTTTTCAAAATTGAACCATTTCAATTTTAATTGCAAGATTAAAACTTATGAAAACGAAAAATTGAAGGAAATTAAATTTGTTTAAATTCAGTTTAAAATGTTGAATATTTTGGAAAATTCTCAATTAAAAAATTATTCAATTTTTAATGTCTAGTTGTAAAATCTTCTAATTTTTAAAGCTTGACTTCGGAAAATTACTTTAAACTGAAAATTTTACAACTATCAGGTCTTTCGATTTTATATTCTATGATTTTTCTGAATTTAAACAAACCAGACATTATTAACATTCAAAATAATTGAATAGATTGTTGTTTTTTTTGTTTACTAAAAAATGTGATTTCTGTGAAAATTGTAAGTTTTTAAGGTTTAATTACTCTAAGACATTGAAAAATGATATGCTTTCTTATTGAATACATTTTCAATGTTAATAAATTTAAAATTAAATCAAAACGTTAAAAAGTTATAAAAAAAATACCAAACTGCCTTGAAAAATTGAAGCATTTTTAAGTTAAGATCATAAAAATACGTGGCTAAAAATGTGCAAACATAGCCATTTTAATGTGACCAAAGTTAATAAATGAATTCGATGTGTATTATTATTATTATTATTAATCATTAATTTTATAGATGTAATGAATGAATATATAAACTTAAAAATGTAAAGGTTAATTTAAAAAATGGTTTGATTCTTTTTTAGGTACTTTCATTTGCGCATTGTGTTATAACGTTTTCGTCTCGGCACAAAATAAGAATTTAATTTAGCTAAAAATATTATTAATGATAAAAATAGTGCTATTATTTTTTTTAAACTGAGTCTTTGTTAGCGATTATATAGGGAGTCTTATCGTCTTACTATTTTTTAATTTGCTATATGTCCGCTTCTCAATAAGTAACTGAATCTACATGCCACGTGGCACTTATTGATATTGTTCGGTACAATGGTGATTGAAATTGCATCTCGAAAAGGTTCATATTCAAGATAAATCATTGCCTCTTTGTTTTCTAAAAAAACACTTTATTCCTACACACTTATTTTCCGCATCGCAAATTAGTTTTGCAAATGATAGGGCAAATACATTATATTTAGGACAGCAGTAAGTTTTGTATAAAGGCAATTTAAGCGTAACAAATCAAGTATAAACATTTTTCATTGGTTAAACATGTTTCTTTAGACTCCAAAAAAACATGCTTCAACCGTAAATAACATTTTATATTTGATTTAATATGTTCAATTTTACTTTGTTCAAAACATACTGCTGTGCCAAATTTCGCGTGTTTTCCCTAATTCTTCTAGACACATTATTCCTTCAGTGTAAAAATAATAAAGGCGATATTAGGTATCATTCTTTGACGGGGTACCCATATCATATTTGAATGTTGCAAACGCTACTCCCTAAATTTCTTCCTGTAGATGAAAAATACTGTTTTTTTATTGCTTAAAGCTTGAAGGAACCCCTGCTGTTTTAAGTCTGAAAATTAATTTTCTTAGTTTTTTTTAAATACAAATTGAACAATGACAAATTCTTACAGCCCTAGGAAGCATTTTTTATTTATTGAGGAATAAGCCCTACATTTTATGAAACCAAACTTCTTTCAAGATTTTGTTAAACTCAGAGTAACAAATTTTTTTATTTCACTACATTTAATTGTCTCAAGTGGCCCCTAAATATTTTTCCCCTGGCATGTATTTTACCTATTTTTTACCTATTTTTACCTGCAACGGATGAAAGCTAGTTAATTAATATCGATTTCCCTAAATATGGCTTGATGTAAATTATAAAATAGGAGCTGTGCCTTGTGCAAAGGGGTAAAATTACATGGATAAAGCTCAGAAATGTTAATATAATTAAAATAACACAATAAAAGAAAATTGAACTCTTTTACTTGTATTATTTAAATTCTTTGATAATTTCTACATTTATGACGTATATAATTTTAACTTATTGCACGAGTTACGCCTCCTATTCTTATTAATAACCGGGCTTTTTTCGGCAATTATAAAATTATCACAATTTTTATCTTATAGAATTTATAATTTTTCACGATATTTAAGAATTTATGATTGGCTTAGAGGAATTACAATCCAAAGAGAAAAAAGAGAAAACATTGTCAACAATTGGCGCAAAAAAAGGAAAATGAAAATCTAACATGATTGAATCAACAGTTTCTTAAAATAAATTGAGATATTTTTTTTCTTGTACCATTTAATTTATAAATAAAAGTTAACCGAAGGAGGGAAAGCTAAACGGCGCTAAGTCCACTTTTTGACGAAATTGAGTCTTTTTTTTTTAATTCAGACTTTCTCTCTTTTTTACACCTATATGCAACTGAAAAACATAAGTTTAGCAATTATTTACTCTAAAATTTATGATTTAAATGTGCAAAAAATTAATGTTTTTAAAGAATCAGATTTAAATGAATGAAGTTCATTAAATATACTTAAGATTTTTTAAAACAATTCGATGGTTATTATAGGATTTTAACAAGTTTTTAACAATTTGAGGTATTATTACAAATTAAGAAATGTTATACTAGTTCTGGAAATGTTTTTTTCTTTTTTTTTTTTAATTGTGATTTTGCTTATTACACTGATATTTTAAAAAGAAAAAAATTTCCCTTTTTTCGTAGAAAAATTAGCTTATTTTTTTACAACTGAACTGCTCAATCACTGTGATCTTCCCCTGTTTAAACTATGAGAAATATGTATTGTTTGTCTCTTTCGAAATTCAAGATTTTCTTCTATCACATGGTATAAATATTTCGTATTTTTTCATTTTGAAGAATATTCTTTTATTAGGGTGCCCAAAAAATGTGTGATGTTGGATTTTTGAACCGATACCCCCGAAATTTCTTCCTACCGGTGAAAAAAACTGCCATAAATATACTCCTATTTTAAAAAATGGTCATTTTAGATCTAAAAATAAATTTTCACAAATTGAAGTTATTATGGGACACGGAATACGAAGATTTGTGATTTTACCACAATTAACTATTTAAAAAGGCCCCTTAACATTTTCCCTGGAATAATATGCACAGTACTTCTTTCAAAATATAAAGAGAATATTCTGCATAAGAAGTATATTAAAAATATTTGTACCGGTTGATACAAAAAAAATCTTAATAAATTAAAAATGGAATGAAATCGAGAAGCAAGTTGATAAGTAAAACTTATAAAAATGGATATTTCCGTAGAAATCGACCCTAATTATAAATAGCTTTTATCTTTTCAAAGAAAGTGATAGGTAAAAATGCAGTTTCAAGCATTATATAAATCTTTAAAGTATAAAAAATATGTATTTCGAAATTAAAGATTTTTTCCGATTACGCCTAAAAATATTTTAAATTTATTTCTTATGAAGAAAATTTTTCTTATATTGTAAAAGAATTACTTTACATATTATTGCAGAAAAAATGTAAGGGTCTTTTCGGCCCATTAATTATAATGAAATAAGACAAATTTGTGATCTATGTCCAATAACATCACCAGCAGTTTTTAAATAAAATTTAGGTCTTATTGCTAAAAAAAATTCTCTAGAGGTAAAATAATGTTTTAGCTTTTAGGTATTTAAAAAAATGTAATACTACAAAAATAATTTTCAGACCTACAACGGTAACATCTAAACAATTTTTTATTTAAATAAAAGGAAATGTATTGCAGTATTTTTTTACAAATGGGATTTTTTTTATTTGTACGTAATGCCACAAAGAAACTTTTAATTGCTATTCCAATGAATCTACACTGCAGCCCCGCTATAGTGGCCTTTTCGGAGGTACCCTCAATGGCCTTCGTACTATCTCGGGACTTTCGAAACCATCAATAATCAGGGCCGTGTGAACCATTTATTTTGGAGTTGCGGGTGGACATTTTTTTTGTTATTTTTGCCGTTTTGGTTTTATAATATCATAATGGACGTGAAAATGTTTGTGCTCGAAAATCAACTTTATAAAATTACTGATTTTTAAGTATGCAAGTACATATACCAGGATAGCCATTTCAATCGAAGAAAAAATTAGCGGTGACATCCCGGTTTTCCTCGGTTCACAAATATTTTTCACGTAAATAAAATTCAAAAATTCGAACTCTAAAGCTAAACTTTTTTCCATTCAAACTAATAAAAAAGAAACTAAAAATTAAAGCACTCAAAGTTGAATTCTGGAACTTTGTAAATTAGAAGCTAAATTATTTTAATTTCAAACAGTTAAAGTATACTTGAAAACCTTTAAAATTTTAATTAGAAATCTTAAAAAATGTATAAACTGTTTAAATTTTTTTAAATTTCAAATTATTTAATAATTTTGTTCGGAACATCTGAATATTTTAATGAATAATAAATGTTTGAATGATAAATTTTTAAATGATAAATCTTTTCTATCCCAATTTTTCAACTTTAAACACTTAAAATTTTTAATTTTTTAGGCCTTCAAGTATGCATTTTGAAATTCTTTAAATTACAAATTGTGAGCTTTCAAATGAAAATCTAAAATGGATAATATTTAAAGTAAATGATTTTCGAATTTTAAAATTAATGGTATCATAATTGACACTCTCATAATTGAGCTGTTAAAATCGAACTTGGACAGATTTTTCTTCTCAAGATTGGAAAAATTCCCGTCAAAACGTAAACTATTAACCACCGAAGGCACTACTCTCTCACCTCCTTGTACCACCTTTTCCTGTATATCGGGAACTTTTATAGCTCGACTGAACTATAATAAATTTTTATTTTTTCAGTCATAAACGAATCCAAACGTAACAAGGTTCTTATATCGTGAGTTGAGTGTATCCGTGAAAAATCTATATTGTAATAAAATTTAAGAAAGGAACCTTCAGCTTGAAATATTGTTACTTGGGATAAAATTAATTTTGCACTTGTGCCAGTGTTCCATATCGTAGCCAGTGCACTTCTAATAATTTTTAGGGGGAAACAATTGCCAATGATGATGCCGATGAGGTAATGATAGGCGCGTGCCGATCACGTGGCTGGGATGCGTTCAAACATTGTAACCCTGGTATACGCGAAGTGTTCACATTCAAACAAAATAAGCCTCACCTAATTGCAATGGCTGTTCCATTAGAGATTAAACTTCAAAGAAGGTCCAGGGTACGAACGTCCGCTCGTTTAATTAACTCGCGTTTGTGTAACGAGCGATCAAGTTACCGATTTCGATTAAAACTCCTTCGGCATACACAATTTTAGATGCAACGATTTCATATCTGTTAAAGTACCTTTTATTAAATTCTTAACAGGACCTATTTTAACAAAAGTAGAGAACTACATGAATCATTAACCCTGTTTTTATTTTTAAATTAACAAATTGGAACATTACAAAATTTACAAATTTTAAATGGGAATGAGATTGCAAAATTAAAATGGAAAAGTTCAAATCGCAGCGTTAAAAACTAGAGAATTTTTAATGTATAAACTTTCAAAAAATAATTTTAAATTAAAACGTTTTAAGCAGGAGAAGTTGCGCAAGTATTAAGTATTCCAAATAGAACGATTTTGAACTTCGCGCATTTTAAAAGGCCCAATTCTTAAGTTAGAAACGGGACAAATTATATAATTGTGAATTCAAACGTCCAAGTTGGTATCTATTATTTCGTAGTAATTAAAAAAAATCTTAAAGCTGAAATTTATTAAAATTGGTTAAGTATTAATTAATTTTCGAATTTCATCTTTTACAGTATACACACATAATAGGTATACATTATTAATTGATGTTTCAAATAGAAACATACGAAATAAATTTATTTTTTCATTTTTGTTTTTCAGCAGAGCGAACGAGTCGTTAAAGGGTCTTCACTCTAATTTTACAAAAAACGAAGCAATGCAGACCTGCTACAGAACCTGTAAAATCTGGAACTCCTGGAAGTTTTAAAGATAGCCTCGAAATTTGTATTGCTATTTCTTTTTGAAGCTTTGATGAATATTTTCATACTTTTTTGCTTGTTTTGCAAATTCAGATTGATAAGAAATTATTAACTTACGTGCGTTTTACCTTTCCAATTTTGATTACTGCATATTGCATCTCAATAATTTCTTTAAATTGCTATATTAAAAAACGTAAATGTAAACGTAAATGCTTTGGAAAACATCTCCATTCGAATTTTATTAGCAATAACTCTTTTTAATACCTCCATTTTGTCTTGAACTTGGGATCATTAGAGGCAGTATTTTATTTCATTTCTCATTATTATATTATGCAGAAAAAATTTAATGATAATATTATAAAAATCAAAGCGCTTTAGCAACTGCACTATAATTTTTCCGGAAATTATATTGCAAACAGTACAATGCTTTGAAATTGATTTGAGTTCAAATTTTAAGTAGAATTTGTTTATAAGTAGTCCTAGAAATGTTTAAAATTGACCTGAAAAACCTGGTAATGTCAAATTTTGAAATCCGACTTCTGTAATAACCCTGCAATCAAAATTTATTGCCAACTAGGGCGTCTAATAGAGATATATTTCTTTAACAAAAGGGGGTTTTTCTTTAAAAAGGAAACATTTGTTTTTTTTTCTAAAACTGGCAGCGTAAGGAACATAAATGAATAAATGCAACACTTCTATAATAAAACAAAAATTTTATTAAAAAATCAAAGAAGTAGGCAAATCAGAATAAAAGTTAAATATATATATATATATATATTTTAAGAAAATTAAATAGAAACTTCATGATTATATCTTTCATATATAATATTGCAATTTTTTCAAATTTTTGTAACAACTTCAAGTTCTTGCAATTCAAAAAGAACATTTTTACGATTTATACTTATAAACTGTTGTCATACGGTGGAAAAAAGATTCAAAATGAACCTAAGAAAGTTAAAAAATGATTACTATTTCGGAAGTTATTACAAATTTAAGAAAACATTGAAATTTACACTGTTTTTGCAATACTTACTTAAAAACAAGACGAATTGGCTTCACCCTGGGATTATTTTGTACAGAATTTCGAAAACAAACCTTTTCAAGAAAATTTTTTTAGCTTTGGTATAATCAAAATTAAGAGAATTTGTTCAGTCGTAAAAAAAGAGGTGGCCTAAAACTTTTGCACGGCAGTATATCTCAATTCTGTTTTTCTGTTTTTTTGCGCAAAACGCTTACAATTTTATTTTCTCTTTTTTACATTCTCATTCATGAGAGTGTAATGTAATCGTCCAAATTTTCGATCTCTGGTTTTTAACGGATCTGTATAGACATACAGATATGCCTGTTTGTATGGTTACCTGAATGTTGTAGCCACGCTAACTTTCGAAGGATTTGTCCAATCAAGTCAGCCTTCGATACAATTTTTAAGTTTCACAAAATAAAGGCTTCTTTCGTTAAGCAGATATTTCCAACCAAAATAAAAAAATTTAGAGCATTTTCAAAATTTGAAATTTTTTTTTTAAATTTGAAATTTTTTGTTAAAGTTTCTAATAGATAGATAGAAGAGTTGCAAATTATCTAAATAAAATTTTTAATTTCGATGAAAATGAGAAAAGTTATGTACTTTAGAAAATCTTTAAAATGTTCAGAAGAATAAAAAATAAATATTTTTCTAAAAGATAAGAGAATTTCGTCTGAATTCATCACTAGATATCAAGTATATTTAGAAACTATATCAGTTAAATTTTTCGATTAGACAACAATTCAGAAAGTTTGAGCTTTTTCAAAATTTGAATAAATTTTTTTATGAGTTTTAGAAATTTTTGTCAATTTTTCTGATACACGTCAAAAAGAATTGCAAATTATCCTAATTACATTTTTAAATTAGATAAAACTTCAAAAAGTTATATACTTTTCAACATTTTGAAAATTTTCTAAAAAAGGAAAAACAAAATTTCCAAAAAGTTGAATCATTTTCAAAAATATGCAATTTTAATTTTGTAAGAGGTCCATAAGTTTAACTCGTTATTTTTAGTAGACTTTAAAAAGATTTAAAAATTATCTTGATGAAGTTTTTGAAGTGGACATGAATTATCTAGCGCGAAGCGCGAGTTTCATAATGAGAATGTAATCGTCAAAGTCGCAGGTGTTTTGAGAACCCTCTTTAAAATCAAATCGAAAAAACTTTAGTTACAATTTATGGCTGTAATTCCTCAGAAGTTTAAATTACAGTTTTCGATTTAAGTTATAGTATTCACAATATTTGAAAAAATTTAGTTAAAGTGTACGCATTAAGCGTACGAAAACGAGCGCGAAGCGCGAGAGCGTATCCGTGCGCCGTAGGCGGGCTCAAACTTGGCGCGAAGCGCCAGGCGCGCAGTGCGCAAGAAGAATGTGCCTGCGAAGCGGGCATATTTTTTTTATCATAATGTCTCTAAACTACTTATAATTTCTTTAACAATAGCCGTGAGTTTCGCATTTGTGTTCAGCATGTTTTGCAATGCTTTTCTAATATATTCCGCATTTTTCTCATCTACTTTCACATCAGACTCAAATTAGTGCCTAACCTTTAATCTGCTTAGCAGTTTCTTATAAGTCTAGAAAATTAATCACACTTAAATAAAAGTAAAGACAGGAAAAAATCGAAAAGCTTCTCAAATATAGGCATCATAGGTGATTTTGAGAAGAATAGAGAGAATCAAGAGAAAAGGGGGGAATAATAATAGGGGACTTACAGTGAACCCTGCAACTATCACAGGGTTGTTGTTCTTTACCTAATAAAACGTGCTCAAAGTTAATGCAAATAAAAAATATTGCACATGAAAATATGTCAGCCTTTTTGCCCAGTTTTGACGATTCTGCCCCATTGTGATATCTGTCCCTTGCCCCTATACTCCCTTGCAGGACACCACCCTCCTATCCCCACTCTGGCGCACTTCGGTCGCGTGTGAGGCTTGGGTCGAAACGATTCCCACGCATTTGGCAGACCAAAGGATTAACACCATCCTTGTACTTTTAAATGCACACCTATGTAAGTACATTGTGCATGTACTTATAAATGAACATAAATATAAATTTTACTTGCAAACGCAAACGCATACTAATGCACATATCCTTCCTGCAAATATAAATAAGTGCAATGATTTCCTGCACGTGACATATAATTTATTCATGCAAAAAGATATTGGAAAGATAACATTTTATCGTCTTCTGTTTATTGAAACAACAATAGAAAGTGCGCACTTTCTTCTCTCCTGTTCATTAATAATTCTATTTCTATGCTGGCTTGTCGGTTATTATTTTAGTAATAAAGCCTAATATTTCAACTAGATCAATCTATATTCTATTTTGTGTTTAAATGTTATCATACTTTTAAGAAGTTATTAGAGTAAAAAAAAATGTATGCGTAGATTATTCAACGGTGAATTCACTCGTCAAAAACATGTACGGAGTATAGTAGTAGCATAGAGAATTTGTTTGAGCAATGCTCTTTTAAATCCAAAATTATATTTTTGACATTGAGCTTTCAGATTCAATAATTCCCTCGAGATGATCGAAAACAGTAAAAGTGAGGGCCACCGGGCCTTAATAAAGGGAAATTTTATAATTCGTTAAATTAATTTGTTTTTCAATCTGTAGGCTTTTATGAAATAACAAGTCGGATCTTTTTTCTATTTATATATATTTTCGATAGATATTCGCAATAATAAAAACAAAAACCCACATTTTTTTTCTTCTGGAAATCAATAAGTGATTAATACATATAGATCGTCATAACCAGAGTCGTCACTAGGACTGCACACATAATTTACCAAAGAAATGTAGATAATTGGAGTTTCAAATAAAAATATTACTATTTCAGGCCTCCGACTTACGGCCTTATGAACATTTGTTTTAACGACGTAACCATTTTACTATTGTCTTTAAAAAAAGAGAATAATGCTACTATTTTCGTGAATTGTTCGCTGATGCAACTATTTAGTCATTGTTTCTTTAAATATATTTTAAAACTTCTTCGCTGATGGGCCAAAATAATATATGCGCCATCTAAAAAATCGAAATTTTCAAAATATTTATAAGTTTAAAGATTTCAAAAAAAATTTTAAGTTTTCAAAAGTTTTGAGGAAGCTTTAAGAGATATTATAAATTGTAAGATATTTCATGGAATCTTAAGGTATTTCAAAGGATTTGAAATTTTATAGGATTTCCATGAACTTTATGGATTTACAAAATTTTAATAAATTCAAGAGATTTGCAAGCTTTTAGGAGATTTTAGGGAATTCCAAAGAATTTCTAGAGAACCTTAGGGGGTAAATAAAATGAAATAAAATTTTGTGGGACTGCTAGGGATATCTACTTAGGAGGATTTTAGAGATTTATATATTATTTAAGGAGTTTTAAAAGAGAATAAACATTTTAAGATTCTTACAGGATTTCACACGATTTAGGGTATTTTAAACATTTCAAAGGATTTTAGAGATCACATTCTTAGTGCTTCTTGTTTAGTATCCCAAATTTTCAACTCGATGTGGCCTTTCATAAAAAAAGTAGCGCTAATGTATGAATCTGGTCACGTGACCCACTTATCACATGGCCTTAAGAAATTTCTAATTATTTCGTAAGATATCAAACATTTAAAAGATTTTGAAGATTTCAAGGAATTTGCCAATATTTGAGGGATTCAAAGGATTTTAAATGAAAAAAAAGATTATATAGTTTGGAAATAGGGTGATCGCTGGATCGGTAAACCGGGAATGACCGGGAATTTTTTGAGACCGGGAAAAACCGGGAAATGACAGTGAATTTTTTTTTGACCGGGAATTTTACAAATTAGTAGAAGAATAATCTGTCCCCGTTCGATTTCAATAGTTTTTAAATAATTAGTTGAATTTGTGTGTTTTTTAATTATGCCATTATTTAGCTTATAATGCAGAATTCAAAATTTTTTTACTTTAGAAATTTTCAATTTAAAATTTTTATTTTTAAGTTTACATTTTTAATTTAAAGAATTTTGAAATGCTTTTCCAAAGACTTTAACAAAAAAAACAAAAGCCTTTGATGTTGCAAATTTCGGATGAAAAACAAGTTCATTTAATAAATACATCTTTTTTTAAATTTATCTGTGCTTTAAGTAGTAAAAAGTGAACAAAAATGATTTGACAAAACGATTTTAAATCAGTTCAAAATTGAATAATTTTCAGATTTGAACGTTAAAATTTAAACGGTTGAAGTTTGAAAGTCTTGTTCATTAAACAAATATGGACGTGTGACTAAAAGTTTATAAACTATTTTCAACTTAAAAATAACTTCATAATAATATATTCTTAATTAAAGAATTTTATTGCATTTAAAATATTGTTTCAGTAAAATTTTCAATTTTTAACCCAATCAATTTGAAATTTTTAATAAAAAAATTTTAATTATTTAAGATTTAGCAACCTTTCAATTTTTATTTAAGAAAACTAAATTGAAACCAAATATTTGAAAGTATAGAATCTTTAACTGAAATGTTTGACATAGAAAGCCTGGAGTCGTTTAAATTTCTAAGAGCCTTTTAAACTTTGAACGTTACAATTTTAATTATTGTATTTGAAAAATGCTAATTTGTAAGTGAAATTTTTTAATTTTGATATTGAATTTACAAATGAACTTTCGTAGAAAAAATTTGAGTAATTTAGAGAGATAATTAGAAGTTTTAAAAAACATAAAAAATTATCATTTAAATTTTAGAAAATTTTGTTAAAATCTTCTAGAATCTTTTTTGAAAATTTTGTTTAAATCTTTGAAAAAGTTTTTAAATATTCTCTTAGAATAATTTTTCAAAATGAAAAATTATTTTTAATTTTCTTAGATATCTTAAGAAAATCGTTTTATTCTTTTGAAGCCTTTCACAATTCTTGATAAGAATGTAATTTTTTGTTTAAAATCTGCAAAAATCTAAATTTTGTTTTATGTTAGGCTATCATTTCAAGTTCTACATTACGTTTGAATCTTTTCAAAACTTCTACATATCTCTTCAAATTATTCACATTTCGCCTACAAATAATAAATGTTCAATTGTTATTTATACATCCAAATTGTGAAGAAATGTCCTAAAATTTACAGTATTTTCTGAAACTTGTAGAAAAATATCAACTTCTAGATTTCTAGATTTCTCAAGATTTTGAAATAAAAGTTTGAAGCTTTCCAAGGATGTTTAAACTATTTAAAAATAAAATAATTGAATTTCTAATTTAAAAAGGTTTCAGTTAAAATTTTTTTCAATTTTTCAATATTTAATGTTTCAAGCTTAAAATTCCTTAAAATTATATAATTTTGAAAATGTTAAAATTCATTGATTGATTTTTTAATTTAGAGTATTGAACATGAAAACGTGGATTTATATTTTTATATATTAAAAAATGTTAACACCTTCAATTTTATACGCGTAAATTATTGAGCATTTGAATAAAAAAAAAATTTTTTTTAACTTTTAAATTTCAATTTGAAAAGTTCAAAATTTAACCGTTCTACTTTGATTGCTTTCATTTGCAGCTCAGTTTTTATTACCTCAAGTGGCAAATTTGTTAGCTTTAGTGTTCCATTTTTTAAATTTCATTGGCCGTGAAAAATGTTTGCGAACCGGGAAATAATCGGAAATTTATTTCATCGATTGAAACGGCCACCCTATGCAAGGAATTTATATAGATTTTGAGGGATTTAAACAAATTCGAGAGTTTTCCAGGGAGTTCGGACTATTTCAATAGAATTAGAGAATTTCTAGATTTCAGTGAATTTCAACGGATTTGAACAATTTCGTACAGTTTTCATACCTTGTCCGAGTTATTCAATCCGAGAGCTCAATTGCTAAATCTGGCACTTTATTTAATTTTATGTATTGCTAAACAAAAGATTTTATTGAAAAATTGAGCATTCTGAAGGTCTTAAAATTTTGCTGTTACACGTTATTACGATAATATTGCGCGCAAAGTGTACGGAGTAATAGGCGAGGTAATACCCCTTTGATATAATTAAAATTCCAATAACAAAAAATTTACTGTTTAATTTTTAGTTGGTTTTAATCATAAAACTTGTTTATTTATATATTCGGTGACGAATGTGACGTCACATTCGTATTAATAAAGAATGTTCAATCAAAAATAGGCAGTTCTTATCTATATAACGAAAAACAAATATCGAAACGGAAACGCGTCAGCAAACATACCAATATTTGTAGGAAATCAACAAACAAACAATGTGTTGAAATACGAACGTGTTTATAGGTGTAGAATTTGACAGTTAATATAAAGGGGATTCCAGAATCCAGATTAGGATTTCGAATGAGTCAGGTCAATGAGAAAATTTGAACGTGACTTCTCAAATGCCGACCGGGATAATCACGAATTATTTTAATAGTTGCTAGTGCACCATTAATAATTTATAACCAAACTTGTTTTCTACAAACTGTTCCTAAACCTTCTTGTGAATTTAGTATTTTTTTATGTTTCGACCTAAATATACCAAAAATAACCAAGAATTTATTCATATCAAAGAAGCTTTTCTTTCATAGCATTATGCACAAATTTCTTTCATTTGAAGCATTTTTTTTTAATTTGAAGACACGCTTTCCGCGTGTACTTGATGCAATTTCATTTACCTACACTTATAGATAGTTATAAATATTAAACTTTCACTAATATTTTAAAAGTGCCTAACTCTGTATAAAATCCGTTATTATTGCTTTAATTTCTCGTAAACACACATGCCAATATTGTGAGAAATGCACATTTTTACTACAATTTAATGGAAAAAAGTCAAGGAATTAAATATATAATAGTTATCATGCATTTTTGGCATACTATTAATTTTATATTGAAAAACGAAATGAAATGAAATTTTCTTTATATTTTTCGTTTTAAAGAGTTTTTTGCACGAGCTAATCTAAACGCTAGACAGTCGGTCTTATGAAAATCTATCTATCTATTTATTTATCTATCTAGACTGACTAAATAATGAGGGAAAAAATTCATTTTTTATTTTTGATACTTTTAAACACACTTTAACTCTTCTAAGAAATGTAAAAAATATAGTTGAATGAGAGAGCAATTTTGTTAGTCCTAACGGACTAGCCAGCAACCGATTAGGACCCGAAAGGAGTGACTATAGAGGAAAAAATTAATTTTTTGAGTCTCCATGTTTCATTTTTGATAATTTTAAACGCGTTGTTTTTTTTGGAAATATGAAAAAAAAATATTTATGTTTAATACTTAAAAAATTTTTTTATTCATGCCGGGTTAGCCAAGACAGTCTATTATTGCGATGAGCAGAAGTAAAACGTTTTTGGGCGATCGGATGCTAGTCTTGAAAAGCTAATCTAGCGATCATCAGTCTATCTTGTGAAAATCTATTTTAGATGGTTGACGTTAAAAATTATTTCAGAGGAAAAAAATTTTTTAGTGTTCAATCTTCATTTTTGATACTTTTAAACACACGGGCTCTTTTTAGAAATGTACAAAAAATATTTGAATTTAACACTTTGAAAAATGTTTCGTCTTGATAAGCTAGTCAGCATCTGCTGAATAAAAAATATATTCAATCGACTGGCATATTCTGAGTTGATCCACTCGCAAATAAGCTGATGTCATTCATTAAATAATCGTCGTCGACTGGCATGAAGTATTTACAACAAGTTCGTGAGAAGATTAACTAAAACATTGTCTAATGTGTGATTTTATTAAGTTGTCACTGTGTATTGTTAAATATATATGACATTTAATTAACAATCTTTGCAGTAACAGTGCTAATTTTAACTAATCAGTCTTAGCCTTTTCTTGAACTGGAGAATGAGAGGCATCTTATGAAATTTATGTTAACGATATATCTACTTATTTTCAAAAAATCTATTCTGTTTTTTATGCTAAGTTTTTACCAATTTATTAATGAGTTATCATGAATATTATAGAAAAAAGGTCTCTTTGCTGTCTTCACTTCTGAAAAAGTACGTATAAAAATAGTGTTCCTTATTGCATAGTAGCTGTAAGATACATTTTATATTTCGTTAACATAAAAAATCAAAAATAACCTTTTAAATTATTCCTTAAAATTTTCGAAAGATTAAAGAGAAATATCTTCGCACACATTGATCAAACAAATGTTTGATCCTTTTACCAATTTCTGCAGTATGGGATTGTCCATATATTACGTAAGACGTTTTTCTGTTGTTTGAATAAAGACGAAAATAATATTTTTATCAAGTTGAAAAGGACACAGCGATATAAACAAAAGAAAAAATTCTTACGTAATATATGGACGATCCCTATTTGTTCTACTTAATAATTTATGATTGATTTTACATTCTGCGTAAAAAGAGTTGAGGGACATCCTATATATCAATTGCGTCGTATCAAAACATGTTATTGGAAACCGCTTGAAATTTAGATGGTAATTATTTCACATGAATATGTTAAGTTGTTAACCCAATTTTTTATTGGAGGTAGTATATATTCGTTGCTTATCAAATGCAGACATTATTGCAGTAAAGAACTACATTTTATGTATATAAAGCAAGAATACTAATGAAACATTCAGTTATTTAACAGTTTTTTTACAATAACAGACATGTGTTTTTTAATTTTGATCTTTTTTGCCTCCTTTATCTGCATTGGTGAAAGTTTGAAATGTGATAAAAACACCCACAATGAAACTAAAATGCTAACTAGAGATAAAGCTTTGTGTGAGTCTGGCATTTAATTTTGTTCATAACATTTGATGCTAAGAAAACTGGCATATACTAAATTTAAAACATTACAAAAAAATGAAATACAAATATAATTTAACGCGATTTTACTTACACGTGCGTAAAGTTACGAAAAAAATGAAATTAAATGTCTCAAATTAGGTGTTTCAAAAAGGGATATTTTTAGTCGCATCAGAATCAGATTTTTTGTGCAGAATTAAAAATATAGAAAGGTTTATTTTTTATCTTCTTTAAAAATTGCGCTCTTCGTTGTTTCAATTTTTTCCCCAAAAACATCAATTTTCCCACAATCCTGACGTGGTAGAAAGATTTCGCTTACGGATTCGGATTTAGTGATTAAAAACCTACGGAAAATACCTTCTCTTGTTCCAGTTCAGTTCATATATTTTTTTTTATTCTTGTAATAATTTTTATATATTACACATTGGTGTCAATCGATAATCTTTTATGAAGATCATTATTTACAGGTAATTGCATCGAACCAAGAGGGGCTATTTTTGGATGTGTATATAAAAATCATTTACTTCCATTTAAAGTAAGAGACCACGGTCTCAGTGCAGGTATATATATATGTATGATACTTTTCTAATATAGTTATCAATTTCTGCAAAAGTTAAAAGATTTGTCATTAGTATCATTATTCAGTTTCCTACCACTATTTTTTAAACTTTAATGTTTGTTTTATTGTGCATTCTTCTATATTTTCGAAAAATGTTCTTTTTCAGACAGGTGTGTAAATATTTATGAGAATAAAGAAAGTGGTAAAATCCAATACTATGAATGTAAACAACAATAATCTGTATTCTACAAGCAACGCATACAATAACGAAGTGAAGTACAAGGCTTTTACTTTGAATAAGAAAAACAATGACTATCAATTAAATATGTACACCTATCATACTTGTATCAAATAAAAATCGTATTTTAAATATAAAAGACCATTAGAATGGTTATTCAATCAACATCATTCCTAAATTACTCAGAGTATAATATATTCTTAATTCTTCACTGAGAAAACCATATCGCACAAATTACAATATATATCGTAATTCCTGCGCTATATATCATAATTGTCGGATTATAATAGCGCAAAGTCGTGATATCGCACATTGCAAGTTTTTACATTATATACCGCACAATTGTGCAATCTATAACGTAAGAAATGGGGATTCCCATCAGTCAGTTACATTTTGCGCTTTTGCTAAATTGTATTAAGTAAGTTCTAATTCGTCTACAATAATGTGATTTATTTCGGAGGAAATATATCAGTAAGTACATATTTTTTTGTGTTTTCTGTTGTAGATTCTACATGTTTTACTGAAATTTGCTCACTTCAGCGCGACGCAGTCGACGAGTTCAGAATTATTTTCTTAACCTCAATGAAACTTTCGCCGAAATATGCTTAATCATTAACAGTTGCATGTCTTACCTGCAGCAAATTTTTAATTTTCTCTGTGATTGTTTTAAATCTAGAGTCCCGATTTATAGCTCGAATTGACTCATACTCTGCCTTTTTCCCATTGCTGCTAAGGACGCCGTAGCAGACGACCGCAACAAAATTTAACTTCATTTTTGTCTGTGATACGAGGGTAGTTCAATAAGTCCTTAGAATGAAGTATAAAAACAATTTTTTTCGGGTAAATTTTTTTGTATTTTTCAACATAATCTCCCTGGAGCTCTATACACTTGGTCAATCGCTTTTCAAGTTTTTTTAATCCTTCAGAAAAGTGCGTTTTCGGAAGTTCCTCAAAA
>NC_046658.1:118946638-118956513 GCF_010883055.1 Belonocnema kinseyi
TTCATTTTTTATCTCATATGGAGTTAAACCCTTTAAATGAAAATGTTTGATTACCGCTCTGAACTCGTTTTTTTCCATTTTTCTTAAGGAACAATTTTTTTTCAATTAGTTATAAAAACACGTAAACTCAGAAGATGTGGACTGTGACTGCGCCATATATCTAGCCGGGAGTGGTGCTGACTGAAAACAGATGATTTGGAGCGATTCGCGCGCCATCTGTTGGTCATTTTAAGGACTTATTGAACTACCCTCGTATTAGTGCATTATAATATCGTACAAAGCTCCGGGACCTGATTGTACGTTATCATATTGCGGTTTCTTGCAATATAGAGATTTTGCGATATCATTGTGCGATATATTTTTCTCCGTGTTAATTCAATACAGTTTATTATCAAATGGAACTTTAAATATATATAGCGAATAACTTTAAAAAATGGAGCCATACTTAATTTCACAAAATTAAATTTCATGTAAGATGAATCTATATACTTTCTTTTGTATTTATCTAACTTGCGCTGAGTGGATTAACTATATAGATATTTCAGCAATTGTTATTAAAATATCTGAAAAATCGCGATTTCAAACTTGCTTCAAACTTGCTTATGTATGTGGTGGACACGTCCGTCCTAACCTACGCCAATTTTGTTTTCTCGTACAACTTTAAAAAATGTAGTTGTAATCGATTGAAGTCTCGAAAAAATTTTTTGAGACTTTAAAAAAAATGACTAAATTTTAATTAATTTTCTTAAAACAATTGACTGAAATGTTACTTTTTTTGACTGAAAATTGATCTGTTTGACTATTTTAAACTATCATCAACTCAGGTTTAAGAACCTTTGAAAAAGGTACGCATGTGTACCGAAACGTCAGGAAGTTTCGAAAGGAGTTTTTTCTATTAAATAAATATCTGAGTTTCGAAGAACATGTTTTTTTGACTCATATTTATTTTTTCGATTTACGATTGGACCGTAAGACATAAATAATTTGAAATCTACGATTTGAAATCAATTTAACAAAAAGTTGTATGCAACCCCGCATACACGCTCATAAGAATGGCATTGGCGTGTAACACGGGTTGCATACTTTTTGGTAAGCCCCATAGTGTTTACCGAGTGCAATGACTCCGTTGCATCGACAGGTAGTACTGGACCGCTGGTTACGGATCTTAAGGGCATGTGATACTTAGAAAATTGACGATTTTACCAGTTTTAGGTACCTCCGGCTTTTTTTTTAAATAATAAATATTTTGCCTTTAAAATCTGGAAAATGATAGCGAACATGCTAACGGACGTCCCCACACACTTTTTGTTTGTTTTTTTATCAAAAAATTTTTGATATTGCTAACAACGTGCGTGTATATTTTGAGGTTATGTGTGTTACAATTCACTCGAGCCAAAGATATTATAATATCTTTGCTCGAGCGTTACTTCCAAACTAGACAATATTTTTGGCCGAAAACTTTGGACTTACAAATAAACATAGTAACTAATCTTCCGGAACTAACATTGTTTGCAGGCAATCAAAAAAGTTTATTTCATGAATAATTTCCAGATTATCGGAAAGGCAGAGATGAAAAACGACGTAACCTCGAAATAATGCATATGCATAAAATTTTTATTTAGCACAATAAATTTATTTAGTTATTATCCCTCAAAAAAGAGTCCGGCGACGTCCGTTATGATATTTTATAGCATCTCCGAATTCAGTTTTTAAAAATTTTCATTTTTGTGGAAAAAAGCCGGGGAAACTGCAAGTATCACATGCCCTTAAAAGTGGGCCAGGGAATAGAAAGAGAGAACAAATCGGGAAAGTCCACTTGTCCTTTTCTAAGGATGGTGATTGGGTCTACTCATAACCAATCGCTATCCTTTGAAAGGGATAGGTTGACTTTCTCGATTTGCCTTCTCTTTCTACTCCTTGGTCTACCTCGGAGAACCGTAGTCAGCGTAGAAGCGCATGCAATTTTAAACTCCCAATATGGGATGCATGCGCTACTGCTGGACACTGCGTGATTTCAAAAATATGGCCTTCGGAAATATACACTTGGTTATGTTTTTATACGAGAGTCAGACGATATTTTGCTTTTAAATAAAGAAAAATTGACATAATTTTCAACAGTGAGCATATAAAGCCTTGTGATTAAGATTTTGTTCACGAAGCTGGAATTTCCGACTGAGCATCAAAAAACAAAGTGTTGCGTGAAAGGCTGTGACTCCAAAACAGGCAATTCTTGTCAGTCGAGGAAACCAACTCCAAAGTATTTAAGTATCTCCTACAAAAAAAATAGAAACAAATAAAGGTAATACTTTAGAATCACGGCTTTTCTGAATTTCATCATTTTACTTGCAATTTTTATTTTAATAACTTTAGTTGTCCATTTAAAAGAAAAATCAGTCGGGGGAAGGGAAAACATAATAGGTTTTATACATGTGTTATTGATTAAAAGTGTCATTTTTTAGGGGTTAAATTTTCGAAAAACTTTCCGAAAGGTGGTTGGATGTAACAACTAACTCTCCCCCACTTTGCTTGAGTAATAACAATTTGAATTTTGTGTGTTTACTCCTAAAATCAAGTGTAAATAGCAGAGCAGCTTCCTTTTCGCAGCTGGTTTTGAGGTTAAGTATAACGAACTAAAAGAAATTTAACGTTCACTTCAATCACACCCGATCGCTTTTCCAACTATAAAACAGGCCTTGAAAACGAAAAAATATATTTAAGAAATAGTTTTCTCGCTTTCCCCGACTGTTATTATTTTTAATGACCAATTAAAGGTATTTCGATAAAGATTGCAAATGAAATGATGGAATTCAGAAAAGCCATGAGATCTTACATTATTACCCAAATAAACTTTATTAACACTGAAGTAAATGTATAAATATAACATTTTAGTCACAAAAATTACTCACCTGTTACAGTAGATTGACTGGTACCAGCTTTGCACGAACATGTCATTTTGTCAATTGAGACAGAATATTTTAAATTCGAGTGATTATTACAGTTATTCCTAATTTTCAATCTTCGAGTTATCGCGTGTGGGTCTTTTGTTAAGGCACTAGTTTGAAGGCATGAAGGATACAAATCAATGCTTTCACCCGTTTTTGCAATCACACCGCACATTATTATCATGCCAGAATTAATCACTCGCTGACCTTCTACCATGTTCCTGGATGACGGCGTAACTTTCGTGAACTCGCACAGAGTATCTAACCGAAGTGACAACATTTTTCACGTCTTAAATTATTAATAATACCTTGATTTCTTTACGACTCAAATTCAAAACACAACTGATGTGTATACTCCGGCGGCCATGTTTTTTGAGCAACACGAGCGCTCTCCGTCCCGCGGTGTTATTTTTATTTCCCAATATGCCGATGCTCTGTTGCAATGCGTCCACCTGAGTTGTAGATGGCGACACGTGAAGGCACATTCAATCACATGTTCACGACAGAACATCATTTTCTTCCACTTTTACACGTACTTTTTCCCACTTATGAGACTTTTCCTCACTAGAGGAAAAATATGCTATTTTTAAACGCTTACGTCAGCGATTGAGAAATCGTCCATTTTTTCCACTAGTTTCAGATTTAAAAAGTCGTCTTTTTCGCGTAGGTGTTGGACGCAATTTTTAAATTATTTTATTTTAATTTTTTTTTTAAATTTATTTTAATTCAATCTATGGAGCTAAAATAGTTCAATATCACAAGAATGCTGAAATATGTTTATTAGGGTGGTCTAAGAATATGGACACAGGATGTCGTAAAGTTGTCGTAACGATGTCGTAAAGACATCGACAAATTTTGTGCCCACTGGGTTGTGTTCGCCCAAGTCACAGGTCAATTGTAACGTTCAAGGTCAGTTAGAGGTTATTTGAAATTAATAAAGTTTTCCAAGAGGTCAGTGCAAAACCTGAAGTAAATTTCAACGAGAAATTCATTTGTGAGCTCTGCATTGATCTTGGTTACAGCGTTTTGAATATTGTAAAATCATAAGGAAATTTTTCATTAAAAGTTCCAGGTGTTCTGTCTCAAAATGAACAATTGAAAGAACTGTAAGGTGCTTTATGAATCATGGATCTATCAAGGACCTTCAGATAACTGGTCAGCCAAAATCTGCAGGATCTGAGGAAATCCAGATGGACATAGCTTAAGCATTTGTTGAAAACCCATACCTTAGTTTACGTCGAGCTAGTGATGAGCGTGACGTTGCTCCTGAGACAGTGTGAAATATTTTAAAAAGCATTAATTTCCATCCTTACAAAGTTCATCTGGTACAAGAGCTCAATGAAGACGATCCTGATCGTCGGGTTGAATTTTGTGAAATTATGATGGACAGAATTGATAGAGAGCTTCTCAGAAACCAAATTGTACCAAGAATAAGGGAGATTACAGGCGATTATTTTCAAAATATTTGGTTCCAGCAGGACGGAGCAGCGGCTCATTACGGTAGGGAGGTTCGAGCATATTTGGATACTCAGTTCCCTCAAAGGTGGATTGGAAGAAGGGGTGAAATCAAGTGGCCTGCCAAATCTCCTGATCTGACGCCTCTCGACTATTTTCTTTGGGGTTATTTAAATAGCAAAGTATACTCAACGCAACCGCAAAGCTCAGATGAATTGCACAATCGGATTCTGCAACAAGCTACTTTGATTGATTGCACTCACCTCTTGAAAAACTTTGTTAATTTCAAATAACCTCTAACTGACTTTGAAGTTGCAGTTGACCTATGACTTGGGTACGTACCTGAACGTAGAATTTTCCACTCTATCGATTGCAGGTGTAAAAAAGGGGGTTTCCATTTAAAAAAAAGCTGATCTTCAAAAAGCCATGAAGGTCAACTTCAAGGTCAAAATGAAGGTCACCATTGAATTCCTCGTTGAAATTTACTTCAGGAATGACTTTCACTTTTTTGGAAAATATTTTACCTGAGGAAATATCCAACCGTCTCAGGACTTTTTAGACACCCTGTATATATAAATTATAACTTTTCATACCCTCCTGATTGTTTACGTTCTGAGACCCTACATTTTATGTAACCGTCAGTCCAAAAATTGATATTAAAGCCAGGTTTTACTGTATATTAACGATTGGAGAAAATTATTTTCTAAGTGTGAGATGATTTTTTTTAATTCATCCTTTATGGCAAGTTGATCACAGGGGTGTCTTCTAGCCGGAAATACATGTTCGAACCGGAAATCACATTCAAATTTCTGGAAATTATCATATTTTTTACTAATTGTGATAAAAAGACAAATAAATTTCAATGTTTATCTTTTTTTAAAAGGTTGTAGTTACGATATCTCCCAGGCACTGTTGTTGAATAGCCGAGTCGCTGCAACACTTAATGAATACGACTTTAGCCGCTGTTTTCAGTTTGTTTGCCTATTAACAAACAATTCGAATTTTCTGCACTATTAATATTTGGTAAATGGGAATTTCTAAGTAATTTTATTATATCAGAAAATTTATTTCTAAATTTTTCTAAAAATCTGTGCTAAAAGAGAACATTTTAATTGTAAATGATTTTCTGATAATGATAAATAATTCTGTTCTTATCATTTTACTGTCACCGAGGGGCCATTCACTCTCGAATCAAGGGGTTTCAGCGTTTGAAACCGGTATGAAATCAAATGTAATAAGCATAACACTTTGTCACATGATCTGAAATCAGCGGCATCTGAGTAAATCTTTTGGAAAAGATCCGATCTTTTATTGAAATGAGCAAAAGTCAAGTGAAATCAGTAGAAATCTCTTAAACTATTCCGAAATCGTGAGCGAGTCAGCAGAATTCCACGAGAGATTGTGAGCAATTATGAACAGTCAAGTGAGCAATCAATTAAGAGATCAGTCAGTATCGTATATGCTTTCAGCGTATTATTGTGGACTAGTAAAAACTATACATGTAAAAAATTCGCCATACATACCATAAAACTGAAATTAAAATTAAAACACTCAAAGAGGAAACATTTTGAGTTTTTAACTTTTAAAATTAACGCTTAAAAGTTTTTTTTATCAAAGCGCTCAATAATTTGCGCATTTAAAATGGAAGCTTCTGGCACATTTCAAGTGCACAATTTTAAAATTAAATGCCGTGAAGTTGTGAATTTAAAAAAAATTTATTTTTTCTAAGATGTACAGTTCAAAGATTCTCAATTTTTAAATCCTAGCTATCATATGCAATTCAGAAAAAATAAAAATTAAGCGATTATAATTCTTTTTGGCTGAAGATTATTTTTATTAAAATATAAGTTAATTTTATTTTATATCGTAAAAAATTAGACATTCCCGTGCAGAAGTTGCCCAACTTATTCCCGAGATCCGATCTGGGCCCGATCGGATTTTCCACATGTGGCCCCAAGAGGGCCGATGATGTGGCTCGCGTCAGAACCACGTCGGGTCGGGTTAGGTTAGACAAGATTATGTCAAGTTTTCTGTTATCGTCGTGATATTGTTTTCTTTCATATAACTTTAAATGTTAAAAACAAATAGTGGATTGCGAGTTCGGAATCACATAATTGTTGGTGAAATTTCTTATATCCACAACGAAGGCAAAGCTAAGCTTGAATTCGCTAGAATCAACATCACAATTCATTATTAGCTTCTGAAGATTTCCAGTAATGTATTCGAGAAAACGTCATTTTAAGCGCATTTACTATTTATTTGAATAAAAAAATGTTTTCCAGCTTTTTAGAATTTTACATTTTGTTGCTGATATTCTGAAAATAGAGATCAACTTATACCGAATGTATAGATTTCCGGATTAGTAACATTATAAATTAAATGCTTTTTATATTTTCTCGAACATAACCTCACTTTTCAAATCTCACTCCACGTGCCCTATGCGCATTAGTCAAACAAATATCATTCCAAAAGAATACTGAGAAGATTAAATAATATTTAAAATTAAAATTCATTTGTGTGTGTAATAGCTCTAAATTTGAAGATTGTTTGTCAAAGCATAATAGTTCTCTTCAAAATGCAAACTCTCATCGATAAATTCAAGCAATACAAACAGATAATGTAATGTAGTATATTGAAAATAAGATTTAATGTATAATGATATATAATGTAGAATGTTGAAAAATTGAAGTTTTATAAAATGCAAAGTTGAAAAAAAATTAATATAAAAACTTTCGAAATTTTACTAATTATAGAAATAAAAATTAAAGAGGCCATATCTGGGCCAGATCGGGTCCACATTTTGGATGCCCAGATCTGGGACCGGTCGGGTAGGGCGTTTCAATTACGGTCTGGCGCTAGACAGATTAACCCATCGGGCCCACACTTTCCTGATCGGGATTTTTCATTGTTATTCATTTATAAAAACCTGTGTTTCTTTTCAAATCTTTTAAAATATTCTTTTAAAACTGATTTTTTCAAAATGAAACATCATTTGCAATTTTTACAGGAATTTTGAGCAATTGTATTTATTATCTTAATACATTTTAAAATCCTTGAATGCTTAAAAAAATTCTATTGTTATCTTAACAAAGTTATATTTTGTTTTAAATTCTTTGACATAATTTAATTTTTATATCAAATTCGAATATTTTCAAAACGGCTAAATATCTCTTAAAATTACACGAGTTTTCGAAAATTAAGAATTGTTATTTATACATCAAAATTGAACGATTTTACTAACAAATTAAATAACTTCAAAGTAGAACAATTACAATTGTGTTGTTAAACCTTTCAATTTATAGTTGTCTGAAACTTTAACTATTTAAGGCTCCCTATTTGAAACAATTCAGTTTCAAGCCATTTAATTTGAATATAAACAGTTAAAGATTGCTTTATATCAAAAAATGTTTTTTTTCTTGATTGTCACTAAAATTGTTCAAAATGAATTTAGAAACAGCCTTTTTTTGCACCAACATTATTGATATTCTAGGTGTAAAGTTGTTATTATACCTAGAAGAATAGTTTAGAACGGTCAGGAAAAATAAAGAATTGGTCAGGGAAAAGTAAGGGGGAAAAACAGGGAATTTCGAAATTGAGATATTAGAAATATGTCTGTCAATGGTCGAGAAACTCGAGGAGGAAAAAAATCTATATTATCAAGTTGACTTATTCTTCTATTATTAATAAATTTCATATAAACGCTGTAAACATTCCTTATAGAAGATGCATTGATAAATTTTAAATCTTTGCAATCTTTTTAAATTCTGCAAAATTAAAGTTCTATCAAAAGTTATTTTAGATATAAAGTTTTATATTTTATTAATTTTAAGAATATTTGTTCTACTAAAAAGTATTAAATAAATGTTATTACCTTTTTTATTGTTATTTAGTTCACATTCTTCATTAATAAAATGCAGGGACATCCTATTTGTTTATATCGAGTGCCCTATAAAGAAGTTCAGCTACTTTTTTTGTTTCGAAGTTCAACTTTCTGGTTTTAAAATCATCTTTCTGGATTAAAAGTGAACTTTTTTCTGAAACGTTCGATATATATATATATATATTGTACATTAAAAAAATTGTAACATTAGAATTTTTATTTTTAAACATTAATCGTCCGGGAAAATAAAGAATTAGAGGAAAATTATTAAAAAACTTTGTTTTATTTTCTAGTTATGTATTTATTGAGATTTTTATTGTCCAAATTAAATTAAAAACTTATAAATAGGGTGATGCAGAGGCAAATTTCAATAGATTAATTCACGGTATTACGTGATTTTAGAGCTACAATTTTTACGTACTTTGAAGTCTCGGACTCTATGATCTAAAAGCATAGAATTCGAGACCCGAAAGCAAAGGAGCATGGCCTAATGTATGGAACTTGAGATCTATGCTTTAAAAGAGCAAGGTTTTATAAATCTTAGTTTTCGCGCCAAAGCCAAGATGCAGTGCCGTGGATTAATTTCCCGAAATTTTTCTTCCTGTAGTCCCACCTATCTTTCATAGCCTCAGACCTTATATATTTACTAAAAATACACATATTTTTCAGCACATTACATAAATGGTCTGAATGATAAAAAAAAAAGCTGAGCTGCAAGTAGCGGTCGTAATGGTCAGTCAGCTGCATTGTGGGTATCGGACACCCCAAGCAATTTCCGAACTCTTATAAGTCATACTTAACTCAAAAGAATTAAATAAGTGTCGCCATCTAGATTTAGTTGGGGACACTACCTGTAAGTAAAGCCGTTAGCATACTGCGCCAGGCGTCAGTGTCAGTGAGTGTAAGTCTACTAGCAGCAGCTGCTGAATGTGAAGGTGAAAAAGTCGTGGGGTACCAAGCACCCAGTATGCACTTAGTAAGTGAAAAAGTAATTTCGGAGAAAATTTTATTCCTTTTTGTTTACTTTCTAATGTAAGTAAATCATATGAAGTGAAATCATTTTTTTTTCGATTATTTCATACTTTTTTTCTTTGCAGATGGCTTATTACTTACGCAGCGCGTCATGTGAGTGCAGACTGTGGAAGTGTTGAATGAAATATAATTGTTAAAATACAGTTATATGTCTCTTTTTTAAATTTCTTGTATCTTTTTTTAAAGCACCTATGTTGACATTTTTTAAAATAAAAGTAAACTATTTAATTTGTAAGTAAAAAACCATTCTTTCAATAATTTTTTTAACAAACTTAAAATAAATAAATCGCTATGATGAGCCAGTCATAAGTACCCGAAAACCATAAATATTACAAATTCTCCATTAAATATTTCCAGAATATTGGGTAACTGTAATTTCGATAATGGGAAATAATTGAAACAATTTTCTCATATAAAGGATATTTTTATTGTCTAAGAATGGCATTCGTTGTAGAGCTATCAAATTATTGACAATATTTTTATCTATTATATAAGGGGCCGTTCAAAAACTACGTCATAGTGCCAAGGCGGTTAACTAGTTATATTGCGATTTTTGAATTAGAGTG
>NC_046658.1:118956523-118961111 GCF_010883055.1 Belonocnema kinseyi
GTGTGCACTTTAATAAACAATAGCAATTTTATTTTACAAGTAAAGCTTCTAATTTAACAGGTTACCACTATATTTTTCGTTTCGAAGACATTTTTTGGTAAAAAATTCTATTTGGTTAAGATTGAACTATTTTGTTAAAATTATTTCTGGTTGAAATTTAGCCTTTTTGTAGAAAATTTTTATTTCTCACTTAAAGATTCAACTGTTTTCTTTAAAATTCAAATTTTCGGGTTGAAAATTCTATTCTTTTCGTAGATGAATGAATTCTTTCGATGTTCTTATTTTCTTTTTAAATAATTTTTGTTTAACTTGAATTTTATTCCAGTTGCAATTCATCATTTTAGTTGAACATAGACCTCTTTTTTGTTGAAAATCCAACTATTTTTGGTCGATAAATTTTGGTTAAAATTATATGATTTGGTTGCAAATCTAATTATTTTGTTCAAAATTCAAAAATGTTTTTAGAAAAAAGTTCTATTCGGTTTAAAATTAACAGCTTTGTTAAAAAATTGTCTCTTTATGTCGAAAATTTAATTATTTTGGTAGAAAATTGAATTTTGTTTAAATCAAGTTTTTCGTTGAAGTAATATTTGCGGTTTGAAACCTCAATTTCTGGCTTAAAGTTTCAACAATTTGCATGAAAATTTTCTCTCTCTTGACTAAAAAATCTTTTCTGTTTGAAAACTCGTATTTTTTATTTAAATTCAACTGTTTTGTATTTAAGATCAAAAATGTTTTTTGGTTGAAATATCAACTACCAGTTTTTTCCGTTGAAAATTCTTTTTCTTGGTTGAATAATACCTTATTTTGTGGAAAATGGATCTTTTTAAAATTAATATTCAAGTACTTCGGTAAAATTTGAACATCTTTGTTAAAAATTCAACGAGATTCTTAAAAATCTAATTATTTTGTTGATTTTATAGGTTGAAAATTCAACTATTTAATTAAAAAATCATCTCTTTCGTTGATAATTCATCCCTTTTGTTTAAAAGTTCAGCTAATTTTTATGTTTCGAAGTTCAACTTTCTGGTTTTAAAATCATCTTTCTAGATTAAAAGTCAACTTTTTTCTGAAACGTTCGATTTTTCAACTTGAAAACTCAAATTTTTCTATGAAAATTTATCTCTTTTGGTTTTATTTAAAAGAATTGATACTCCTATTTATGAAAAAAATCACATATCATAAAGAAGGGGAGAGGCCAAAAAAAAGTTTCCAAAGTAGCGTGACGTAGTTTTTGAACCATCATAAATAAACTTCTATCCCAAATGTTGAATGTCTCCTTAAAACTATAAAATATTGACTCCTTACGAAATTAATTTTTTCAAATCGCTTTTCGCGAACTGAAGTCTTTCACAAAAAAAAATCTTCCTCCTCACATCGACGAAAAATAAATTGAAATTGATATTATAAATTCAGAATTCTATCAACAACTCTCAACCGCCCAAACTAGAATCATCATCACTCAAAATAGGAGCGTAAAACTTTTCCTTGTCATACGGAATCGACATTATATTCCCTGGAAGTAATATCGGCGTAGTTTTTATCCTAAAATCGTAAGGCATAAACTCGTTACAGAAGTCATTGAAGTCTTTGCGATTAACAATGAGTCCCAATCGAGCCATTTCTTCCATCAAACTCTCAAGATCATCCACATAATTTTTGTACAAATTCTTTTTCATGATCTTGTTAAAAGCCTGTGTCAATTTTAAAACAAATTTCTCCGAACGAACCCTCTTTTTACCTTGATATTTCGGTTCTATCTTCTTCCAAATAAACTTGTACAAATGATCCGTTGCCCAGTGTTTTGGCTTTGGAAGATTCGGTGGTTTGTAAGGGAGACCATTCACGAGATAAGCTGGATCTACGAATTTAGATTGCTTCTTTTTCGATATTCCTTTGGCAATCAATACTTTCTTCTCAGGTTTTTCCTGTTCCCTGGGTCTTTTTAAGAGTTCCCTTTTAATAGGTGCAACAATGGCCTCAAGTTGCTTTTTGTGATTCGCCATTAGACTCTTATTACCTGCAGCCGCCGCAAATGGAATTCGTTGCAATTGAGATTCTACCTCCGTTTTTTCCACCCCTCTGCGTCTGAAGTAATCATCAATCATCTTCTGCTTCTGATCTCGCAAATCCTTTTCAGGATTTTTTCTTTCCAAATCCTTCCCAGTTCCTGTGTGGACCAGCAACGGATTTTCACCAACTTCAGTCTCATTACCCTCATCATCTTCCAAAATCTTTCGCAAATCACTACTGGATTGATGATTTAAAGTCTCCCTAGTTCTGTCATTATCAGACTCTTTATTGAAAAGTCTGCGAGATATTTGAGAATCTTCACGAGAAGTCGAAGCAATTTCTGATATCGCTTGTCCATGCAATCGACTAAATTTGTCCTCGAGAACTGACATCTGAGAATCTTTTGTCAAAATTGAGGATTTTTCAACACTCGGAATAGAAACATCTCGAATTGCAGATTGCGATCTTGAGATATGATAAGACGTTTTATTTTCCTTCGAGATTTCTCTAAAGCCCTTTAATTTCCTTATATCAATATCATTGACTTTTAGAATTTCGTAGTCAGTAATTACTGGCTTTGCTGTTTTCCTCTTCGATGAATTATTCTCTTCCAAAGCCTCCTTATCGCTGCTACTATCTGCGGGAATGAAACTCGTTCCGTACCGTTTATTAGAAATTGATTTTATATTTTGATTAGTGTTTTGCGAAGTATCGTTGTATTGTATTACTGATTCAATCGACCCATCTTCGGACAAACTAATCGTGTGAGATCTCTCTGAATCGATACTTCCTTCCCGTTCCCTCGGATTTTGAGTATTTGCAAAATCTCCCGATTCCTTTCTATTATCCTCAGTGGAGATTAATATTTTTGGATCCAAAACTGCGTTAGAGGCCTCTTTCTGATCAAAAGTTAATTCCCCGCTTCTCTGATTTTTTATAGATTTCGGGACGTCTATTTTTCTCGTCGATTCATACTTGGGCTGTTCTGCAAAAATGCTCAGTCGATCAGGAACTTTGACACTGTCGTCCAAGCGAGAACTTTGTCTACTATTGTCCAAATTCTGTGAACTGCTTCTAGATTTGTTGAGACTTGAATTATGGTTCTTGCTGTGATTATTTTGATCAACTATTCCTCGAGTTCCAAAGCTGATTAAATCTTTCTTCTCTTCACTATCAAATATTTCAGCAGTTTGTTCAGAACGACTAAAGGAAGTAACAGGAATCTTGTGAAATATTTTTTCTGAATTATTTTGTGAGCTTGTTTGTGAAGGTTGATGCGATTTTCTATTCTTGGAAGACAATTCGAGACTTTTTTTGCTACTCTTTGTACTTCCAAGATTCTTATACTCTACGTCGAGTTCCGAACTTGAACGAGAGAGATCTTCTCCTTCTTTCGGCTTATTTTCAAGATTCTTTGTATCTTTAAAATGTGTCAGTCTGCTACTTTGAGATTTACTTAGATTAGCTTTGTTTTGCTTCTCCTCGTGATGCTTTTCTAAAGACACAAGCTCCTGAATCGGTTCTCCTCCAGCTAGGTTACCATCGAAAGTTGAATTTTCTTTTCGATTCTCAGTTCCCTCCTTCTTACTACGATTGTGACTGGCATTCGGTTCAATATCCCCTGATATTATTTTCTGGCTAACTGAATCTGGATTAGGTCCAATTTCTCGTGTAATTTGAACTTCGGATTTCTGCGATTCATTCAAAGTTCGCGCCTGTTGACTCTTATTAATTGCGGGGGTTGAAGATTCGCTGTTTACACTTGCATCGTCAAGAAGATTGTTAAAAACGTTAGTTGCTGATTCAGACTGAGAAGCTCGAATTTTGTTAAAAAGTTTTGCTCTCGTCTTCCGCGTATTTGGATTTTTTGTTTGGATGAACGAGTCCTCGTCAGATAAGAATAAAGTGTTTGGTACAGATTTCTTCCTTTTACTGGGACCAGGATCTGAAAAAACTGTCGTTGATGATTCGTTTAGCACATTCATAAAAGCCCTGGCTCCCAGACTTTCCCTCTTTTGGGTGTCAAGGAACAGCCTTGTCTTCCTTTTTCTAGGGTCCCTCTCTGGTAGGGAATCCATTGAACCATCGTGGATAGTGATGTCTTCTGAAACACAAGTGTTTCAAATATATCATCAGATAAAGTATTAAGGGCAGGTGACACAGCTAAATACCTACTTTACTGACCTCACTTTTTCAGTTCACTGAATGTTCTTTTGAACTTTTGAACTTTTTTTGTAAATAAAATATCGAGCTGAAACTTTGGAAAATGTATTAGAGTATAATAAAGTACGTTTAAATATAGCATTTTGGTAGGAACTTCACTGAAAATTATATCATCATTTTTCTGAACCTCGACATTTTTTGAACGTTCGAACTTTTTTTTATACATAAAATATCGGTCTCAAATTTTGAGAAATGCAAGAGCCGAAAGAAAACTACGTTTAAGTACAAAGCTTAATAATAAAAGATGTACAAAAAAATTTCAACTATCAATTCCATCGGCATCAGCCGGTAACGTTGTACACGAAAATACGAACCCTGGCGGCCACTAGACGAGGCTCTAGAGGGTTCGTAT
>NC_046658.1:118961211-118985505 GCF_010883055.1 Belonocnema kinseyi
GGCTCTAGAGGGTTCGTATTTTCGTGTACAACGTTACCGGCTGATGCCGATGGAATTGATAGTTGAAATTTTTTTTACATCTTTTATTATTAAGCTTTGTACATAAACGTAGTTTTCTTTCGGCTCTTGCATTTCTCAAAGTTTGAAACCGATATTTTATGTATAAAAAAAGTACGAACGTTCAAAAAATGTCGAGGTTCAGAAAAAAGATAAAATAATTTTCAGTGAAGTTCCTACCAAAATTCAGTACCTAAACGTAGTTTATTGTACTCTTAGGTTCAAAAAAACATTCAGTGAAATGATAAAGTGAGGTCGATAATATAGGTATTAATATAGGTACAGCTGTGTCACATGCCCTTAAGGGCATGTGATACTTACAGTTTCCTCGGCTTTTTTTCCACAAAAATGAAAATTTTTTAAAACTGAATTCAGAAATGCTATAAAATATCATAACGGATGTCCCCGGACTTTTTTTTTAGGGATAATAACAAAAAATTTATTGTGCTAAATAAAAATTTTATGCATATGCATTATTTTGAGGTTACGTCCTTTTTCATCTTTGCCTTTCCGACAATCTGGAAATTATTTATGAAATAAACTTTTTTGATTACCTGCAAACAAGGTTAGTTCCGGGAGATTAGTTACTATTTTTTTTTTATAAGTCCAAAGTTTTCGGCCAAAAATATTGTGTAGTTTGGAAGCAACGCTCCGTGAAAAAAAGTGTGTGGGGACGTCCGTCAGCATGTTCGCTATCATTTCCCAAATTCAAGGAAAATTCAAGGATTTTGAAAGAAGTCTTACAAAAGTCAGAGAATTGCTATCTGGTTCATAATATTTAATATTACATTAATCGCTGAAAATTAACCTTTTTTGGCAAAAAATTTAACTACTTGCCTGAAAGTTAAACCAGATTATTTTAAAAAAATTTGATGCACAAGATTCATAATTTTAGTTGAAAATGCATCTCTTTCATTGAGAATTCGTTTTTTTTCGTTATAAATTAATTTTGTAACTGAAAATTTTACTATTTCAGTTTACAGAATCATCATTTTATTTCAGTCGAAAATACATCTTTTTGATTGAAAGTTGGAATAATTTGTTGAAAATTTATCTTTTTAATTGAAACCTCAACCACTTTAGAAAAAGTTGAACCACATTACTAAAAATGTGTGTTGTTTCTTTGGTTTGTTTAAAATTAATTTTTTTGTAACTAAAAATTGAATTACTCTTTTTTAGATTGAAATTTTATTTCTTGGTCAAAAACGAATCTTCTTCGTTTGAAATTTCATTTTTATTAATTAAAAATGCAACCACTTTTTTGAAAATGCACGTATTTTGTACAGAGTTTTTATTGGGAACTCATCTTTTAACTTTAATTTTTAAACTAAAAACATGAACTCAACTATTTTGTTAAACATTCGTATTTTTTTCGAAAAATTCAACTGTTTTTTATTAAAAATTAAATTTTTTTTGGTTCAAAATCTAATATTACATTATTATCAGAAAATTCTTTCTGTTTTGTTAATAATTAAACTACTTAGCTGAAGATTGAACCACATCGTTGAAAAATGTATTTTTTTTGCTAATTTAACTATATGAATAAAAGTTGAACCACTTTGTTAAAACATTTATTTTTTGGTTGAAAGTTCATCTCTTTGGTAAAAGATTGAACTATTTTGTTGAAAATTCGTTTTTTTGTTGAAAATTAATTTTTTAACTAAAAATTTAACTTCCATTTGTAGTGGAAAATGTATCTTTTTACATAAATTAAAGGCCAAATTCGGTAGCCAACCATTATGGATAAAAATTCAAAGTGATCGCATTTGAAATATTTTTTGACAACTTTTTTCAAGATTCAACATTTCTCTGTACGAATATTCGTATTATTCAAAAAGACGAATAATTAATCCCAATGCATTTTTTTGATAAAACCAAAAATTACTAGATTGACAGTTTTACAGAATTCCAAAAAACAAACGAAAATGAACATTTTAAACCGTATAACGCACAATATGAAGAAAAGTAAAGAAAATGAAAAAGTTGCATTTTGAATACCCTACAAGGTTATCATAACAAATTTTTTAATTTGCTTTGAAAAATCGAAAATTACAATTTTGAAAGTATAAAAAATAATGAATAATCAAAAATTTCATGTTTGCATTCAACAATTTCACAGTATTCCAAAGATTTTCAATTTAAAAATTTTAAATAAAATGCAGATAAACTGAAAAAATTAGAATTTTTAACTTTTAGAAATCAATGAGTTCAAAGATTCAGACAAAAATGGTAAAATTGTAATCCACGTTATCATTTTCAATTATCTAAATCAAAGAATCAATGAACTTTACATTTTTTATATTATATTATTTCAAACAATTTCAAGCTAGAAACGTTAAAAATTGAAAAATTAATTTTTTTTTAAAAAGAATATTTCTTAAATTATAAGTTAAGTTATTTTCATTTTAAATAGAAACATACTTAAAAAGCTTCAACATTTTATTTCAAAATCTTGAATTTAAAATTAATTTTGAAATTTTTTAGAACTTCTAAATGTCTTTTGAAATGAATCGAATTTTCAATTTTTCTGAGAATCTAAAGAAAATGTTTTTATTTTTTTAAAGCCTTTCACAATTCTTAAAACGCGGCGCAATTTTTGTGTACAATCGGCACTAATCTAAGTTTTGTTTCAAGTTCAAAATTAATTTTGAAACTACAAAACTTCTAAATACCTCCTAAAACTACTCAAATTTGTCCTACAAATTATAAGTTTTTAATTATTATTTATACGTCAAAATTAAACAATTTAACTAACAAATTAAACATTTTTTAAATAGAACAATTAAAATTGTAACTTTAAGAGTTTAAAAGCTCTTAGAAATTCTTGACATTTAAAGCCTTCTATGAAAAACAATTCAGTTTAAAATTTTTTACTTTTAAATATTTGCTTTTAATTTACTGGCCTTAAATGGACAGTGAAATATTTCTTACTATTCAATAATAATTATTTTTCTCAATTAAAAAATTTTTTAATTGAATTGATTAAAATAAAATATTTTAGACTAAAGCAACATTATATAAAAAATACATGATTATGAATTTATTTTTAAAATGAAAATAATTTATAAATTTTATATGGTAAGTTTACATTTTTTAAATAACTAAGACTTTTGAATTGAAAACGTTTAATTTTTAACGTTACAATCTGGAAATTCTTAAATTTTGAACGGAGTTCGAATCGTTTTTTTTTTCAAATAAATTATTGTTCCCTTTTAATACTTCAAGCACAGAATGATTTGAAAGATAATTTAATAAAATATTTAAGTATTCAAGACTGCATACTAAAATTCTTTAGATTAGAAATGATAACTTAAAGTAAGACATTTTTTAAGGAAAATATTTTTGTACGCATTGTAAACTGAATGATGTCATAATTGAAATGGATAAAAATTCAACTTATTACTTAACAAACTGTTGAAATAAAACTTGGAGAGAATTTTTTTTCTAAAAATGTTGTAAAATTCACGGTCAAAAAATAAATTCACTGTCATTTCCCGGTTTTTCCCGTCCTCAAAAAATTACCGGTTTTTTAGATTTCCCGGTTCAGCGGCCACCCTGAATATATAAAAACTGGGATGTAGAACACGATGCGATAGAAAATTAAATTGAGAAAGTCTGTATCACTGAGGTTAGTGATAGAGTTCTGACCGAGAAATAAATTTTCTGAGAATTTATGAGGATCTCAGAATTTATTACAATATTAACAGAAAATTGCATTTTTTTGTTAACTTTTCGGTTGAAAATTCAACTCTTTTTTTTTAATGTTTGTCTTTTTTATTTTAAAGTTTATCTGCCTCGGCAGAAATTAAATAGTTTTTTTTATAAAAATGCAAGTGTTTGGTTAGACATTAAACTATTTTGTTAAAAAGTCATTTTTTTGTTGTTGCAAATTCTTTTTTATTGAAAATTTAATTATTTCGTAGAAAATTTACTTTTTGTTTAAAATTAAAATTTTGGCATTAAAAAATGCACTAACATACTTTTAAAAAAATTGTCGTTTTTTTATTAAAAATTTATCTTTTTTAGTACAAATTTCATCTTTCTTAGATAAAAATGCAACTTTTTGGGATAAAAATTCCATTTTTTTTTGTAAAAACTTATTTTTTGTTACAAAATTCATATTCCGATCTTGAAAAGTCAAATAAAATCTTTTTTTAATGAAAATTCAACATTAAAAAAAAATTTGTTTAATAAAATAAAAATTCATCTGTTATAAGAGAAATTTCGTCTTTTTATTTAAGTTCAACTATTTGGTTGAGTGTTCAACAATGTTGTTAAAAATGCATGCTTTTTGGTGGAAAAAATTTATCTTTTTTTATGGAAATTTAGTCTTTTTTGTAGAAACTTATCTTTTGTTACGAAATTCGTATTTTTACCTTGAAAAGTCAACTGGAATCTTTTTTGGGTGAAAATTCAAGCATTTTTTTTAAATATGTATTAAGAAAAAATTAATTTGTTTTAAGAGAAATATGATCTTTTTCTATTTAAAAATTTGAACTATTTGGTCGAGAACTCAAGAAAAATTTCAACAAAAACGGGAATTACTTTTTGAAATACAAATTTTTTTATCTCAACTGATAAATTTTCAGCATAAATGATGAATCTTCAACTGGAATAGTAGTTGAATTTTATGCAAAAAATATGAGTTTTAAACTAAAACAATGAATCTTTAACTGAAATAGTTGAATTTTCAACAACAAAAATTAATTTTGACTAGAAAAAGATCAATTGTCAACCAAAACTGAAATAATTATGTTTTAAGTTCAAAAATCAATTTTCAACCAACAAAAACGAATGTTGAACTAAAAAAGTTCATCATTTTATAATCAAAAATTGACTAAAAAAATTTTGAGTTAAAAAAATAATTTTTCAACCAAAGAGATGAATTTTTAACTAAAATTATGGAATATTCAACTGGAACAATGGTTACATTTTTAGTTCAAAAGAACAATAATTTTCAACAAAATAAAAAAAAAATTCAACAAAATACTCAAATTTACGGCAAAAATTCCTTTTTATAAAAAAAAAGTTTTCAATCAAACAGCTTATTTTTCAACAAAAATAATTCGTAATAAAAAAGTTTAACTTTAAGCCAAGTAATTTTATTTCCAACTTAAAAGATGAATTTTTGACTAAAATTATTATTATTTAATTAGAATACTTACATTTTTAACTAAAAAGAAGAATTTTTAAACATGGAGGATACATTTCAAAAGAGAATTTACAAACTTAACTGGAATCTTTTTTTGGATGAAAACTCAACTTTTTTTGTAATAAAAAATTCTTTTGCTTTACGATAAATTTCATATTTTTAAAATGAAAATTCAACTATTTGCTAGAGAATTCAACAATTTTGTTAAAAATTCGTCCTTTTTGGTTAAAAATTCGTCTTTTTGGATTGAAAATTCACATTTTTTCGTAGAAAATTATTTCTTGTCAAAAAATTTATAGTTTCATCGTGAAAACTGGAGTAAAATCTTATTCAACAGAAAATCCAACTATTTTAAAAAAAATTGATTTTTTGGTTTAAAACTTCATCTGTTATGGAAGAAATTAAATTTTTTGTATGAAAGTGCAACTTTTTGGTCAAAAATCGTTCTTCTTTGATTGACAATTCAACTAATTTGTTTGAAACATTGGGTTAAATCGCTTTGTTAAGAAATCACTTTTTCTTTGTTAAAGATTTATATTTTAATTCGAAAAGTTACCTCGTTGGATAAAAGTTTAATTCTCTTGTTATAAATTAATCTTTTTTCATTGAAAATTTAACTACTTGGGTAAATGTCACTTTTCCACTTTTTAATATAGATATTTTTTAGTTAAAAATTCGCGTTTTTGTTGTTAAAAATAATTTTTTAGATTGATATTTTCTTTTTTTGCGTAAAAATGTATCAGTTTCGTGGAAAATTAATTTTTTGTTGAACAGTGAACTTATTGTTTGAAAATTGAATTTTTATGAAGAAAATTTGACTTCTGGGTTGAAGGTTCAATAAGATAGATAAACTTTCACTTATTTTTTGAGTGAAAAATCTTTATTCATTGGAAATTCGTCTTTTTGGTTTAAAAATTCTTTTCTTAAAAGAGTTATCTTTTAAAGTAGGAAAAACTTTTTTTTTTGTTTGAAATAAACTAATACATTTGAAAAGTTTAAATTTGTCTATGAAACACTGCAATTCCTGAATATGTCTGAGCTAGAAAATAATTTATATTGAACCGCTGATATGACCTGAACAATAAAAATATTGTTAAAAATCATAAATTCTTAAATTCCCTTAAATTCTCCTAAATTCTGTCGTATTCTCGGTTATATAACCTTAATTTAAATTCTCGGGAATTTAAGAACTCTAGGAAATGAGTAAATTCAGTTTATGAACAAACGACAGATGTTCCAACAAAATGCTTGAGAAGACATTTTTTTTAATGAATTAGTTTTTTCTTTCAAACGAGACAAAGAAACTAGGTCTGTTTTAATACAATTGCATGTTATGAATCGTAATAATATACATTTGTGGAAATTATATACATTTTCAGGGACAAACTCAAGTGCGAAGCATGAGATACATGATGAGATTGTGTACGTTAAAGCCGAAGGAGCTTTAACGAAAGAGAATTCACAATCACCAGATTACTGTTGCCTATGCTTTGATATCTAGTTTTAAAAAGTCTGTCCACAAATACCGAGCGCGTAGTGCGAGGCAAATAAAGTATCGAGCGCGAAACGTAAGATAAATATAGTAACGAGCGCGAAGCGTCAGAAGCAACAGTCGCGCGCCCTGGGCGCGCCTAAACTTATGAGTGAAGCGAGCGCGCATTTTTTGTTGAGAATTAAACTTTGTAAGTTGAAAATGTAACTATTCAATTAAAGATGCAAATATTTGATTGAATATTTAATAATTTCTTTTCGGATGCAACTGCTTCTGGTTGACGTTTAACCCTTTTTAAATTATAAAAACTCAACGGAATCTTTCTTGGTTGAAAAGTCTTCTTGGTGAGTTAAAAAAAGAACAATTTGTTTAAAAGTTTAACAATTTTGTTGAAACTTTGATTATTTTATTGAAAATTTAACTATGTTGTTAAAATGCCATCCACTTTAGTCAAAAATTCAACTATTTTGTTAAAAATTTAATAGTGTTTTTGAAAATTCTAGTCTGATTGAACATAAAATTTGTCCTTTATAGAATATTCTACGTTTAAAATATTAATGGTTTCAATATTAATTTAATATTAATGGTTAGGTAAAATTAAAAATTCGTCAGAAAAAATCTGGGAAATGTCAGGAAATTTTGAAAATAAAGTTTTTTTGACCACCGTGATTAAAGTTTTATCTGAAATCTTAAGTAAAATATGTGTAAGAAGAATATTACAGTAAATATATTTTACCTGAAGTAGGATCTGCGTTTAGACTTGAACGAATAGTTCTTTGAACTTCGGAGGTCCGATTAATTGTCTGATTATACTTTCTTAAAGGATTCCACCAACGATCCTGAGGTGGAGGCATATCTTCGTCAGATTCAGAGTCCAGAACTGCTGATGATTCTGCAGCGATACTGAGACGCAGAGAAGGTCGAAGTGCTGTATTGTTTTTTTCCATACGTTTGTACCAAAAGGGATCTTCTAAAAATTTTAATCTTAAGTTACTACTCATATAATGAAATGTTCATATTAATCATTTTTACTCTTCTTTACTACTGAATGTATGATTGAATATTTTCTAAATAGATATAAACAATTATTTTCTAAATAACTTGAGCAAGTTTCAAAAATGAAGCATTTTTACTATTTTATTTATGTAACATTTTATTTTAATGATAATTACCAATCACGCGTTAATGTTGTTTTTAGATTTAGCGGGAAAATTAATTGTTCATATAAAATAAAAATTTCCTTTAACTATTTATTTCTTTAAAGATTTTTAACACTTAAATTCGAGCTATTCAAAACTATTAAAAAATTGGTTTATTTTACAAGAGATTACAAAATAGTATGAAACATTCGAGTAAGTTTAAAAGATATTTAAAACCTTTCGGAGACTGGGAAAAATAAAAAATATATTTGATAAACTTCCAGAAATCTTTTCAAATTTTTAAAATATTTTTATTCTCTTTAAAATTTTCAGAATTCCTGTATCTCTTCAACACAATTTCTCTTTAAATAAAAAAAATATATATTTTAATATTAAGAAGTCTTTTGGAATTTTCTTTAAAAAATAGTTTTTGAAAATTAAAAATAATTTCACATTTATCCAGGAATCTTAAACGAAAAAAAGATTCTTTTTTGTTCAAAATTTTCAAGAACTTACATTTTGTTTGAATCTTTCAAAAATTTTGTAGTTTTAATTATTTTTGAATATTTTCAAAACATTTCTAACTTGGAAATTGTAGGAAAACATTAAAAATGGCTTGAAACATTTTTTCTTAGAATTCATTTTTAAAAATAAAAAAATCATCAAATTTTCCCATGAATCTTAAAATTTTTTTTTATTCTCTTGAAACCTTTCAAAATTCTTACAAAGCTGCCTGTTTTTAAATCTTCAAAAATTGTGGCATATGAAAAATCCAAAAAATGAAATTCTCGCCACTGTTTTTGAATATTTTATTTTTCGGGAATTTTTTTTCGTGATTTTTCAATTATCCTTGAAAATCTACATTTTATTTTTAAAAAATTTTTAAATGCAAGATATAAATTATTGTCAAATTTTTTAAGAACTTCTAAACCTTCTAAATATCTTATCAAATAATTGGAATTGTTATTACATTTTTTTAATAGTCTGAAAACTAAAAAAAAACCTTAAATCTTCCGGGTTCTTTTCTGTGAATTTTTGGGGAAAAAAATTTATTTAGGTACCACAACCTAGGAGAAACAAATTGAAACTATTAAAAATTGAACTCACTTATTCAAAACTTTATTTATAATTGGCCATAAAAGCTTTCAGTTGAAAAAAAAAAACAATTTGATCTTAAATCAAATTATTTTTTGAGAATTGAGATAGATGCCAACGTAAAAAAAAACCTTTTTGTTTACTTTCATATTTTTAAATCAAAACAGTTTTAAGATCGGATTCTTTTAATTTTAATTTTGAACGGTATGGTGGTACATTTATTTTTTTTATTTCAGAAAAATGTATCTTCTCAATTTAAATTTTAAATCATAATTTTCTGATATAGTTTAAAATTCTAGAAATTTACAAACTTTGAAAAATTCAATTTAGTTTTCAATTCAAAATTCTAAAATTTCTATCGCTTTTGAATTCGAAATCATTTGAATTGACAACCTTTGAATTTTAAATTAATCAATATTGACCTCTTTTAATCAGAAATAATACAATTTTAGTTCCCTTGAATTGAAAATGAAATCGGTCAATTTTGAACGCTTTCAATTAGGAAACTGAGCTTCATTTTTTCAATTATGAGAGTTTTTCGTTTTTTCAATTTTAAACACCTTTAATTTCAAATTATCCAATTTTAAAATATTTATTTAGAAATGACCCAAGTTCAATTCCTTTTTACTCCATTAGAAATATCATTTGTACTTTTTCAAATTTTACTTCATCTAATATTGTTTGATTTGGAAATTTTCAATTAAAAATTATTCGAAATATATATTCAGAATATTTATGTCTTATATCAAAAAATAAAATTCTTCCAGGTCTCTTTTTTATAAAAAATAATTAAATAATCGTTCGTGATACATGTAAAAGATGAGACATTTCATTTTTTATTGGTCAATAATTTCGAGAGAAAGCAGAACCATAAATAAGTTAATTTTTAATTTTTTGCAAACATAAGTGATGTTTGTGAATATTTTTAAATCTTTGAAATCATCGTTTGTGAAATATTTTGTGTTCATTTGAAATCACTGAAATTTTTCGAAATATTCTGAAATTTATGGAAACTTTATCATTTTTAAAATCTTTCAAGTCTTTTGAAAGTTTTAAAATCTTTATAAAATGGTCGAAACCGTTGGAAAATTGGTGTAAAATCTCTTAATTCTAGTGTATACGCCTTTATTGAATCTTTTGAATCTTTGTTATATTTAATTTGAAAAGATTTCAATTCGAATTATTAATTATGAATTTTGAGAAAATTTCAGAATAAAATCATTACTATTTAATAAAAAATATATCTTGACTGAGCGATGAAAAAGGAGTTTAAGTTCACATAAATTCGTGCAACGATTGAGAATATTGTCATATTAACTAACAATGGCTAAGATATATTCTTTAAATAAATTATTTCTCTTAAGTTTGAAGTTAATTGCCTTCGCGCCTTTGAGAAACATCACAAACTTATCCTAAACATTTATCACACTTGGCAGTTTACCTTTTCCAAAAACGTTTGAATCCTCTTCAAGCTCTCCGGGGCCACTACTTGATCTTCTCAAACGAGATTGACGCCTCACAGCACTAATTCTCCGTTTAGACATTGTTTTGCAGTAATAAAAGTAAAATTATTGTTGAATAAGACAAATTACGATTCACAACATAACCTTAAAATTGTAACGCTAAACCCGCTACACTGAACGATTCCAAGCTTCCTGGCTCACATTCTGAGAATAGTGACAAGTAAATTCAATAATTTTTCACAACATTTTCGTAATTTGTACTCATGATTAATAACTTTCTAATGTTTTACTCAAGGCTTTCGATTTTGTCAGCCAACACATTGGTCAGTCTTCGAATCTTTGTTTACGACTTTCGTAGACTTTCCTGCCTTTCCTGCTGTCCAGTGATACGTTGCGTTTCATGAAATAGACGTTAGGTGACGCTAGTGTTCCCGCGCGTTTATATTTAAGGGGTCACCCCGTATGACAGCCCGTTTGTTTACCTTTTTTTGGGAATTTTTTTTTATGAACGATAACAAGATACAACTTTGAACTTTTCACTATATATTCATTCACATTTGAACAGTAAATAGCACAAGTTTGAACCCAAAATCTTTATTATAATGCGTATGGCGCCACTCCGAAGACACCCATGTCAAAAAAAGTGTATCCATGATCGGCATGATTCCGGGCGAACGGCTTATTTGAAATTAAAAAACCAAACGGCATTTTCATCTGTAAAGGTGTGGCTATGGCCTGAACTAGGATATTTTTAAAATATTGAAAATTGAGTAATTGACCCGGTTTTGAACTTTTTTTCAAATCTCATGATTTTTTTCGATTATTTCCTTATGAAAAAAAAACGGTTTAGAATTTTGTAATTATCCTACACTTTAAAGTTTCATGTAATTTTACCACAAAGATCATAGGACATAAAAATACCAGTAATTACTTTGGGAAAATTATCAAAATTAGGTAGAAATAACACGTCAGTGTAAAGTCGCACACAGATGGTAAAAAGCAGTTGTGGAAGAATGGATTTTTACATTCGCCTTGTGAAATTACAGTGACGCTGTAAAACGCCGCATGTAAAAGATTGCGCATGCGCAGTGATCAGCCCGGGTATTTTGAATCGCTTAATGTATGTTTTAATTAAATCGAATCGTAAGAATAATAAGATATAAATAAAAGGAGTCATGTGTTTATTACACAGAAAAAATTAAACTTTTTTCTTGGTTTGCTGTTACAAAACAAATACGCATCAAACTTATAAGGTTATGATCAGTGGGCGAAATGGGCGCATCCTAATTTATATCAGCAGCTGTCGAAACAGCCGTAACCTTCAAAATTATTTTTTTTTTTGCAAGCAAGCTAAACATACGAACAAATTTATTTAAGTAAATCCTATTGCACTCCGCGTGTGAAATTACACTAATCGTTGGAAGCTACATTTGTCGTAAAACTACATTTTTATTTCAGTTACACTTTAGCGTAAAATTCATTAATTTATGGTAAAATTCCTTTAATAATGACTTTCAATTTACAAGAAATGTGTAATTTTGCCACAAGAATCATAGGAAAAAGTTATAGAATGAAATGTAATTTTCAGCAATATGCTGCACAAAATAATTCGCATAAAATTGGGTTTGTTCGCCACGCTTATTCTTAAATGCACAACTTGAATAAATAAAACTATTATTATAATAAATATTGATACTGTACACAAAATTTTTTCAAAACTTTTGGAATAATTTTTCTTCAGTCCAAAATATTCAAAGACTTCGTCCATCCTTTTTTAAGTTTTGAGTAAGTAGCTGCATCCTCTTGAAAAAATAACGGTTTGCTATATTTAGGTTTAATACACGGAGATCCTGAATTACTAAATGACCTATTATTATTTGAAATCAGAAAGCCAAACGGCATTTTCATCTGTGAAGCTGTGGCTATGGCCTGAACTAGGATATTTTCAAAATATTGAAAATTGAGTAATTGACCCGGCTTTGAACTTTTTTTTTTCAAAACCCCCTTAAAGAAAATCATGAGAAAATGCAATATTAAAAACTGAAAAAATGTCAGAAGTAAAACTAAGGGTTACAATTTACTCTTTTTTTCGATTATAACTTACCTTGAAACAAATTTGACGTACATGAATATTGAAGAACATGAATTAAATTTTTGTTAATTGTGCCGCATGCGCACAAATACTCGCAAGAATTTCTTTTTCTCCATGACTCCAACCCATGACAGTTGTGATTATTTTGTGAACTTTTGTTTGTCTTTATTTTGAAAGTTCCAAGAAAGAAAAAAATATTTGTTGAAAATCGCTCCTTTTGATTTAAGAATGATCTGTTTGTTTGAAATTCGTATTTTTAATCTGAAAATTCTATTACGTTCGTCTATATTATAGAAACCTTTTTAGCGTGAAACTTTAATAATTTGGTAGCCATTTTTTCTCTTTTGAATGAGAAATCTTTTCTGGTTAAAAATTTAACTCTATTGTTGAAAATCCATTATTCGATTTGAAATTTAATCTCTTTTTGTAGCAATTTGATATGTTTTTTATTAAAAATGCATCTGTTTGGTTAAAAATTAATTGGTTTCTGTTAGGTATTTAACTACTTTGTTGAAATAACAACCCTTTTTGTTGAATCAAAGTGAATTTATTTAAAATTAAAGTCCGTTTTGGTTGAAATACCAACTATAATATATTTTTGTTGAGAATTCGACGCTTATGATTGAAAATTCAAATTACTTGGTTGAATTTGGAAATACTTTGTCAAAAAAATAATTTTAGTATCTGAGGATCATATCTTCTTGGTGGTAAAATTAGTTTTTTTTTGTGTGCTGAAAAACGATTTTTTGACTCGAAAATTTGAGTAAATCATTTCTGGCATAAAAGTTATCGTTTTTAGTTGAAAATTCAACAATTAGTTAAAAATCAACCTTTTTTGAAAACTCATATTTTCGGGTTGAAAATTTCACCGAAAATTCGTCTTTTCGACTTGAAAGTTCAAATGTATTGTTTAAAATTCTATTATATTTGTGAAAATTGGTAAAAAAGGTTGAAAAAAACTTCCAGAATGAAAATTTAACTTTTTTGTTGAAAATTTGGCTTTTCGGTTTAAAAATTCATCTCATCTTTTAGCAATTTTATCTTTTTTGATAAGCAATGCTACTGCTTGGTTAAAACTTATCAATCTGTTGACGTTAAAGATTCAAGTATTTTTGGAAAATTCGCCCTTTTTTGTTTAATTAAAGAGTTTTGGTTGAAATATCAAATATTATATTTTTGTAGGGAATTCATCGTTTTTATTGGAAATTCAACTACTTGGTTGATTGTTGAAATACTTTGTGAAAATTTATTTTTTTATTATTTGAATATCAATCTTCTTCTTTGTAAAATTCGTTTTCTTTTTTTTAATCATTTTTTTTATTGTAAAATTCAACTATTCAATTTCTGGCTTAAATTTCATCGTTTTTCGTAGAAAATTCAACAGTTTGTTAAAAATCAAACTGTTTTTGAAAATTTATATTTTCGGGTTGAAAAATCCAAAGAAAATCCCTCTTTTTGGCTGATAAGTTCAACTGTTTTGTTTAAAATTCTCTAATTTTATTAGAAAATTCAACTGCTAGGTTGAAAATTTACTTCTTGGTTGAACATTTATATTTTTGAATTGAAAATTTAACTGTTTTCTGAATATTATACCTTTTTAGTTTAGGAATTCAACACTTGGGTTTAGAAAAAATGGTTGGATATAAATTAATTTGTTTTTGTTGAGGATTTAACTATTTTGTTGAAATACCACCCTTTTTGTGAAATGTAAGTCGTTTTTGGTTGAAATATCAATTATTATATTTTTCGTTGAGAATTCGACGGTTTTGATTGAAAATGCAAATTATTTGGTTGAATTTTGAAAGATTTTGTTGAAAAAAAAAGAATCAATTTCTTGTGTCGAAAATTTGAGTATTCCATTTCTGTCTTAAAAGTAATCGTTTTTAGTTGAAAATTGAACAATTAGTTAAAAATCAACCTTTTTTGAAAACTCATATTTTCGGATTGAAAATTTTTCTGAAAATTCGTCTTTTCGTTTTCAAAGTTCAAATGTATTGTTCACAATTCTATTATTTTCTGAAAAAATGCAACTGCTTGATTGAAAATTTAACTGTTGTCTAGAGATTTAACCTTTATTAGTTTGAAAATTCAACAATTTAGATGACATTTTTTTCCTTTGAATACAAAAGCTTTCTTAGTTGAACATTGAACTCTTTTGTTGAAAATCTGTCTTATCGGTTTTAAAATTCATCTCTTCTTGTAGAAATGTTATCTTTTTTTATTAATAGTGCTACTGCTTGGTTACAAATTATTAAACAGTTTTCGTTAAGGATTCAGGTATTTTTTTTAAATTCACCCTTTTTCTTTAATTTAACTGTTTTGGTTGAAATATCAACTACATATTAAATTTTTCGTGGAGAATTCGTCATTTTTTTTTTGAAAATTCAACTACTTAGGTGAAAATTAACTTCGTGGTTTAACATTTATATTCTTGAATTGAAAATTTAACTGTTTTCTGAATATTTTACCTTTTTAATTGATGAATTCAACAATTTAGAATTTAAGTGCTTTTGATTTAAAATTAAAGTCTGTTTTGGTTGAAATATCAACAATTATATTTTTCCTAGAGAATACGTTATTTTTCATTGGAAATTCAACTAATTAGTAGAATGTCGAACTCTCTTTTTAAAAATTAATATTATTAATTAAAAATCAATCTCCTTTGATTTATTTTCTTTTTTGTTAAAAATCAAGTTATTTAAAACACTAAAGTAAATGGTTAGTTGGGACAACTACAGTGAAACTCTTTAATCGGTGAGCACTCGGGCGCGAACAAACAAAAGAGGAGCGGGCTATAATGAGTTAGTCACCACCATTTTACTAGTTGCTACAGTAAGCATTAAATTGTGATAACAAACTGCTGTTTATTATCAAATCTGTTTCACTTTTTCTAGTGATTCGCAGGCTTAAAAAATATCTTAAGAAATGGTTTCTACGACCCCCCCCCCCCTAATGCAAGAGATAGGAAAATCGTTCACCCGCGCCCTCAGACTTTACGTATCATTTATGCACGGCTTCGTAGCGATTTGAAAATGCGATATTGGATCTTAAAGTTCATTCGATTGCGAGCATATGACCTTTAACGTGCCTTAAGAACTTAAAAAATCAACACGTAGTAAATTTTGTTCCTTAAATTAAGCTTATTCCCATTTTTAAATAAAGAAAAATTACGTATTTTTCGAATCGAATAACTTTTAAATCGAACATGTTTATTTTTCAAACATTAAGGGTATGTGACACAGTTAAATACCTGTATTACTGACCTCACTTTTTCAGTTCACTAAATGTTTTTTTGAACCTAAGAACTTTTTTTGTAAATAAAATATCGAGCTGAAACTTTGGAAAATGTATTAGAGTATAATAAAGTACGTTTAAGTATTGCATTTTGGTAGGAACTTCACTGAAAATTATTTCATTTTTTTTTTTTTTATGAACCTCGACATTTTTTGAACGTTCGAACTTTTTTATACATAAAATATCGGTCTCAAATTTTGAGAAATGCAAGAGCCGAAAGAAAACTACGTTTAAGTACAAATCTTAAAAATAAAAGATGTAAAAAAAAAATTTCAACTATCAAATTCATCGGCATCAGCCGGTAACGCTGTACACGAAAATACGAACCCTGACGGCCACTAGACGAGGCTCTAGAGAGTGCGTAATTTCGTGTACAACGTTACCGGCTGATGCCGATGGAATTGATAGTTGAAATTTTTTTACATCTTTTATTATTAAGCTATGTACTTAAACGTAGTTTTCTTTCGGCTCTTGCATTTCCCAAAGATTGAGACCGATATTTTATGTAGAATAAAAGTTCGAACGTTCAAAAAATGTCGAGGTTCAGAAAAAAGATTAAATAATTTTCAGTGATGTTCCTACCAAAATGCAGTACCTAAGCGTACTTTATTTTACTCTAATACATTTTCCAAAGCTTCAGCTCGATATTTTATTTACAAAAAAAGTTTTTAGGTTCAAAAAAACATTCAGTGAACTGAAAAAGTGAGGTCGGTAATATAGGCATTTAGCTGTGTCGCATGTCCTTAATGGCAAAATTATACAAATCTTTTTATATTCGTTTATATTCATATATTATAAGTCCTCACCTGTGTTGCATTCTGTCTTACACATTTTCTTGACACTAAATCGAAAATTTTATTTTAACAAGAGTTCTATCTCATCCAAATATTTAGCTGTTGTGAAAAATAAGTTATTCCATTTACAATAAAGAAATAAGTAACTGAATATTGTAATTAGTTTATAGTTTACATGCGACCAGGGATCCCCGATTGAGCCACCCTGGCGCTCCAACTATAAAGCCATAAAGCCTATATATTAATTTCTTATTAAATAACTTTGAAGTAAATAGCCAATTTTATTTCTTATTAACATTACTTGTAAATTTTTAAAAAACAATTAACACTGTCATCAAATTGTTCTTAAACATACATATCGAATTGCTGCACCACAATGAGACACGGATCAGTTACTTGACATGTGAGACGGGAAGTACAAAATGTGTGCTATTTCATTAGACTTAATCTGAAATATTAACTTACAATCTCTTAAAATATGAAGCAGAATAAAGATGCTTCTCGCTTCCAAATTTATGAGTATTGAAATTCTATAAGAACATCCTGTGAGTTTTATGCGAGTTCCCGTGTAAAAATGCATCGACTTGAGTTCGACTTGAGTTGGACTTGGTTATGTCTTGAGTTTGTCTCCAAGACATCATTGTCTGGCTGCGTCTCAAAACTGAGTCGAGACATAGGCCTTCGTTTTAATTTTATGGCAGAAAACGGCGTTTACTTGTCTCAAGTCGAGCCTTGTCTTGTCTAAGATGGTCGAACCTTTTTCGGCTCATAAATGAGATTGAAATTGACGGATGAAAAATGTGTAATTATTAAATTAGTCGATTTTAATTGAAAAATTCAGAATCTGTGGGTTTAAACAAGTATAACCCTTACCATTTTTTTTCAAAATTATAAAAATTGTAACTTTCTAGAATGATCTCCTAAGTCGTTAGAAATAAGTTAAAACAAACAAGATTTTCGGTATCATCGTCAAACAAGATTTTTTGTTTTTTTTAAACAACGCCAAACACGAAAAAAGGTTTAATGAAGGTTTGGGCTGCATAAAAAATCAAAAATGTTCTTTATAAAAGCATAAAAATTAACAAAATATTGGACAATATAAAAATGTGGCTTCCGTGAAATATACATTCTACGTTTTCAATATTTCTCGGGAAATCCCATTTTTGTAGCCACAAGGGCTTTTTTTCAATGTATTCAATTTTTGCCAAGAGATCTAAGACTGTAAGTGTATCTATGTGCATAACTTTAAATGGATCTGATTTTCATAATTTACAAAGTAAATATGTACGTAAAATTTTAAAACATTTTTGTAAATGATTATATATTCTGTAGATTTTTGGAAAGCGCTAAGGACCAACTACTTCTTTTTTATTTTTACCATACCTGTTGTGAATGAAAATAATCAAATAATTTATAATTTATAATCATTTCAAACTCTTCATATTTGAATAGAAATTTTTAATAGTTGAGTAATTTTAAGTAAAATTGAATTAATAAAAACTGAAAACGTTCGAGTTAAAAGATCTTTAAATTGAAATTCAAAAGAATACAATCTAAAATTGTTCAGTTTTGACTTGTAAACATTTTTGAAACTTGAAAAAAATCGGGAATTTGTATCTGAGATTTTATCGATCTGGCTTTTTAAAACAAAACTATAAACCGTGTTAACTTGGGTTTTTTCTAATACAAGTGGGCTCTGATTCCCTATATTTATTGACGGAGTTTCGTGGCATTCTGCAGGGCATTGCAAATTTTACGACATAAAAAGTGTTTTCGGAGGTTAAACAGTGTTTTTTGACGCTTGTGGAAGATTGTATTTTATTTTGTCCATCATCGTCTTCTATGATCAAGGTATATTTATCTTGTGCAAAAAAGGTGCTGGACATGAATGTGTTATTAAATTTTAATTTTCCGATGATTTTCATTTTTTTATACCAATATACAAAATTGACGCGTGGGGCTAAGTCGACACCGAGTACGCCGTCATGCTTACATGATGCAGACAAATATACAGTCATGCATACAGGCATACATAGACATACATCGAGACATATAACTGTTTAAAAATATTTTTTTCTGACCCAGAGAGTCTCAATAAGTGAAGATTTATTGAAAGCCGATAAAGTCCAATTTTACATAAAACTACACCAAACTCTCGCTTCCAGTCCAGTGTCGGGGGTGGCCTTTAAATAGCTTTGGACTGAATTCGGGGAAATCGAAACATAAACAGTCAGGGCCACCTGAACCATTTCCATTTTATATGAATGCTATTGCGCAATATACTTAACTGAGTACTCGCGCACTATGGTTCTGCCGAGACGACTGTCGCAACCGCTCTCGCCCTGCTCGCCTGAGAAACTGCGGGGGCCAGCAGTTCTAGTAAGGCTAAAATCGAGGGGTCTAAGCCAATGGTCGGCACGCTCTTGCTCAGGGCAGGGTAGCCTGCCTTGGCTGCCCTACGACCTACTTTCAGGGCAGTACCTGCAAGCTTGGCGAGACCAACCCCTTTCCGCAGGGGTCCATTGTTAGAAAATGGGAAAAAAATCGTAATTTTACAATCAGTGACCTAACAGTAATATATTTGGAATCTCCGTATTTTTCCGATTCCAAAGACATGTAATTTGTATATAAAGGTTGAAAAAATCAGAAGTATTTAGTATTAAATTGACTGTAAAGCTGATGTTTCCTGCTATTAAACTCCTTCAAATTTTTAACTTTTCTAGGCAAGTAATATATCGTTGGAATCGGAAAAAATCGTAGATGCTGATAATGCTATTTTCAAATCGCTAGTTAAAAAATTAAAAGTTTTAAAAGTTCCTTACCTTGACATGTCTATAGACAAATTACCCTTGCTGGAGTGAGTTCACTCATACTAAGGTACATAAATAGACCGAAAAGTTGTAGAAAAAATTAAGTCGGGTGGAGCCTGACTATACCTGAAAATTGAGCAAAAAGTTTGCCAACCACTGGTCTAAGCGACAGTTTGTTGTAATACTAATACCTCCTCATTATAGGATGAGAGTGTAAAAAAATTTTTTTGACAAGGTATTATATATTGTTGGATCGATAATTTAGTTGGCTATACTGATACACAATTTTTAAATGTGCCCTTTCCTTTCTTCAAACATTATATTCAAATGTCGACTTGTCACATGAGAGTGCCGTCTTAGCCCCACGATCTTTTGCTCGACAGATTTTCCATCTCTTCTTTTTTCTTATAATAATTGATAAACAAAACATCGTGCTGCAAAATCAAAAACAATATTTTTTATTCAACTTAATTTTGGTTCCAACAATACCTAATACGTTTTCAATTTTTTGTTTAAATTAAAAAAACGAAATGAAAAAAGAGCCGACGTAGCCTTACTCTTTCCTATATAAATAAAATAGGAAGATGCGAATAACATAATTATTAATAAATTATACCTATTGAAAAATGGGTTTTAAGGGTCAATTATTAATTTTCTGAAGTACTTTATACAGAATAATTTTATTTAGAAGATTATATATTATAATATACACTACATAAGATGTTAGTTAAAGATTGTTCTTATTGAAAACACCATAGGTTAGCTGTATGCAGCTTTACCACCACCTTCTTGATCCATCTTTATTAGTATAAGAAGATAAGTGACAACGGCCCCTAAGAACTAAACAAATTATTCTCTTATTTTCTTTAATTCACACATATTTATGAAAAATGAAAAATTGTAAATACTTACATTGTAAATGAAGTTCACTCCTAAAGTTCTAAATCCACATGTTGTAAATTTCAAAGGTCGTAGAGTTATTTGCTGATAAAATAGATCTATCTAGCATATCATAATTGGCATTAATATATTATTATTAAGTATTTTAAGAATCGATAACCTAAAAAATGTGCTTACCTCTCTTATTATTGTGTAGTTTTTCCTCAGTAGTTTCATATCCAAAAGAATCTCTTCAGTTTTATGTGTCTAAAGATTAAACACATTTGATTGAATTGTCTTTAAGTATACTCAATTTAATTATGCATTGCGGACACACACCTCATTACTGGTTAATAAGCAAACGATGTTATTGTGCAGAAGTTTTAATAAACAACTTGTGACATATACCAGTAGGTAGATTATCATTCCATATTTGAATTTGGTAGGAGGACTAAGATATATTGTTATAATATTAAAGAGACATACTGTTGTGACCATGAAAATCAACGTTATATGCAAAGTGAGATGCACTCCAAACATTTGGTTTACTTCTCGTGCTAATTTGCAAAGTTCCAAATGAATTTGTCTGAAAATATCAGAGATACACATAATATTTCAAGGTTCAATTATTATTATGGTTTTAAGGGATTATATAATCATATAATTGATTACGCACTTTAATAGCTCCATAACATGCTTAATTTTTTCAAAATTTGTGGAATTGAGATTAGTTCTGAATTGGAAATCCTTAATATCATAAATTTCATTCTTGTTAAAAAAGGGATGAATTGGATATTCACAAAATCCTTTGCGCAAAAGGTGGTTAATATTCATGAATCTTGCTCTAATACAGCTGCATATTAAAATTCATAAGTAAGTATCATTACAGTTTTTTTATTTCTTTGAATTAAATTACGTATTTAAAAAATACGACAAGATTTATTGCAAATATTCAACAGTACTTACCGAAGTGCAATTCCGAAAGTAAGGTCTACTAAAGTGCACGCAAACATTGGTAAACTGTTAATACTGCTGCACAAAATAATTTGCATAAAATTGGGTTTGTTCGCCACGCTTATTCTTAAATGCACAGCTTGAATAAACAATAAAACTATTATTATAATAAATATTGATACTATGCACAAAATTTCTTTAAAACTTTTGTAATAATTTTTCTTAAGACCCAAACATTCAAAGACTTCGTCCATCCTCTCTAAGTTTTGAGTAAATAGCTGCATCCTCTTGAAAAAATAACGGTTTGCTATATTTAGATTTAATACAAGGAAATCCTGAATTACTAAATGACGTATACTATATGACTACTGTTTTAGGGATATTTTTAAAAGTGATATATTTTTTACTGACTAAAAACGAATATAATTAAAATAAAGATATGATTATTGTAGAAGATATAAGCCATATTTAATGATTATCCAAAACCCACCTTTCGATAATACCAACCAATAATTATTGAAGATGAAGCAATACACATGTACGAATACCTCATCACAGTGTATAAGTTTGTGGCTAGATTGTGTTTTTGCTTTACTACACATGGCACATTTTCGTAATTAAGTGCAGCCACTGAGAAAAAACATACAATTAACAGGTTAAGAATGATAAATAATTTATGCCTTGAATTTCCTACTGGATAATCAACTAATCCCAATCCTAGTAGCCAGTTGATTACTAAAACTGGATACATTGATTCCCTAATGCTTTCGGGACGCCACTTCATATTCGATGCTTTTTTAAAATCTATTTGTAGACTAGTATTCACACCTCGTATTAAAGAATAGTTCTACTCTAGATTCTAATTGCGTTTTGTCATCATAATCATTTTGACATCATTCGAATTTCTGTGCGTGTTTATTACAAATATATCATCTTTTTATTATCTAATTACACGACATTTTAAATTCCTCAGGATGAAATAAATTATTTATGAGTGACTTAGATTTGTTTGTATTCAAATAATGCTGATCGCGTTGCGATATACAATATTATAGAATCCATATTTTCCTGACTACGCAGGAAACAGATCATCGATCTTTACAAGACATTCGGTACAATCTCAACTTTTTAGCAAATTTTATAAGAAGTTTAGTTGATTAACTTTTTTCTCTACATTTCAACAAACTTCCAATAATATCTACTGAATTCCTATTTTCCCATTAATATGCAGATTTTAACGGCAGCTAGGTGAAATGTACTGAAAATCAGTGGATTCAACTACAATTTTTTTGTAAAATTAATTGAAATAAGGTCATGTTGCCCATATTTACAGCGATCGTACTGTTTTTATGGATTTTTGTCATGCATGTACCTTACCGTTATAAAAAAATAAATATTCTTCATAGCAAACTAAATCCGTGTAGGAATCCAATCAGGGAACCAGCCGTGTCCCAGCCGGATAGCCCCGCTAAGCCGGGCGCTGGTCGGGGAATCCGGCCGGGATCCGGCTAAAAACGTCATGGTAAACTGGTCGGATCCCGGCTTTAATACCGGCTGGGATTCGGTCGGGTAATCCGGCCAAAAAGCGGTTAAGAAATGTTGCTTCAAGCGAGAAATTGGTAACTTTTTTTGTCTTTTAAAGCTCATCGTAAAGATTACGGTAAACCTTAAAAGTCAAATCAAGTGAACCATTTCTGGCAAGAAAATTGAAGTAGAATTTTATTCCCTGATGATAGAATCCCATAGCAATTTGGAAGCCACGTGGTGATTTAAGGTTAGGAAGGAAGAAAGTAAAAACTGTATACACAGGATTACATTTTAATTTAAAATAATAATTATTCGCGCACTAAGTGGGGGATTCAAACTAATTACTGAAAAAAGGTTGATTTTAACCACGAGTCTCGACTTTATTTGCGAACTTCGAAGAGACGACGCGACGTGAGTGCAAGTAGCATTCTCGTTCCAGGTGCGAAACTGAAAATTACTGAGTGTCTATGCAGACGACAGGCACAGCAGGCGCTATATATGGCGGTAAATTTGAAATTGCACAAGCTAAACATTGTATAAATAGAGAGAAGTTTATAAAAATTGTATCATTTCTGTCTTTGCACATAGCAGAATCGATAATATTTTAATTTTAAATTTTAAATTATTCGCAAAAATTTAATGTTTTTTTTTAAAGAATTTAAAAAGGCTCATTTTTGTTTCACTGATCTAATAAATCTTTAAATTATAATTTTCAAATAATAATTCATCTAGCATCCATAATTACGTCTTTGATAATATCACGGCTCTTAAAAAATGTGTAATTTCTACAAAAAATTAACCTGACCAGTGCCCAGCCGGCTCCCAACCATGGGATATAACCAGGGTTGGCCCGGCCAGTAACCGGCTGGCCACAGACTACGTGATTCGAGGAAAATGTAATCCGACCGGCTCCCGCCCGGTTCCTGTCCATGAAACCCAGCCAGGGGTAGCCCTGCCGGGATCAGACCAGAAACCTTGTTGTATTAGGGCCAACCGGGGAAATTTCTACACGGGTTAGTTTGATCTGCAACAGAATGACCTTAGCATCTAATTGTTTTTCGTCTGTGTATATTGATAAAGATTCTCGTATCAAGTGAATACCGCTGCAGCAAAAACGGTACCGTTAAATATATGGCTAATTAATAGATTGTCATAAATAAATAAATCTTGTAATTCTGATCGCCACTGGCGAAGTTAAGTATTTGCCTAGGCTTCAGCCTATGTAGCCTATATGAAAAGTCCGCCACTTTTTATGGCACTTACAATTAGTATAAGTTTTCATGAATCCTATATTAAAACTACTTATCCGATCAATGAAACACTCATTGACACGCAATTTTAGAAATACAATTATACTTATGATTGATTTTCTTGCTCCATAATTTAGTTAAAAATAATATAGTTTATAATAATTTAGTTAAAAATTTAGTTAAATGACTTATCTATTGTTACGAGGGTAGTTCAATAAGTCCTTAGAATGAAGTATAAAAACAATTTTTTTTGGGTAAATTTTTTTTTATTTTTCAACATAATCTCCTTGGAGCTC
>NC_046658.1:118985605-119005381 GCF_010883055.1 Belonocnema kinseyi
ATATCTAGTCGGGAGTGGTGCTGACTGAAAACAGATGATTTGGAGCGATTCGCGCGCCATATGTTGGTCATTCTAAGGACTTATTGAACTACCCTCGTATAGAAACTCTCTAAAATTTTGGCTAAATGCTGGTGTAATTAGTATATCCATTATTTTATTTAATACAATTATATTAATAAAAAATGAATAATTGTAAGTACTTCCTCTGAGGATGAAGTTAGTTCCCAAAGTACGAAATCCACATATTGTGAATGTTGAAAGTCGTAGAGTTATTTTTTGATAAAACTGGTCAATATCTAAAGATTGAAAACAGTCTGAATTAATCATTACTATTAAATATTCAAGAAACGGATAAATAATTGATTTTATAAAAACATTGTATGGAATTATCTATATTTCATGAGATCAGAACGAAAACGTTCCAGCTCCCATTTTTTTATTCAAAATAGGAAATTGATGATTAGAACGAATTTTAACTTTATTCAGGCGTCTAAATATGACAAAATCCATTAAATTGAGAACATTTCACCTATTACATTTATATTTTAAAATCTAGAAAGGCTGTAAGAATGTGACATTACACATGGAAGATATAAATTTGTGTACAAATTGTTTGAGATCTTTGAAAAAATGAGAATTATTGATTTTACTTTACAAGTGAAGTATTTAAATATTATGTATTTACGTTTTATGCTTTCTTTTAGACGTTATTCAAATTAAATACAAGAAAATTTTTTAACCTAAATGGTGGTGGGGTGGGTTGTTTGTATTTGTGACGCCACCCTGGAGAGTTTAAACTTTCTGTGATTATCTGCCAGGAAGCAGGCGAGGGGTGGAAAATGTGTTCAAAATAGGGTGACGTAATTTTTGAACGGCAGATAAAGTTGAAATATATTTTTTCAAATAACGATTGCCGAGGAAATCAATTGTGCATATTTCTTATACTTTTAAACAAACAGGCTTTAGCCTGAAATTTAATAGCTTATTATTACGGATCGGTGTAGCCTTTTCACACCTCAAATTTACGCTAACATCCTAGTTATTTTTTTTTTTGAAAGAAATTGAAAAAAGTTGCTTTTTCGTATATCTGTTAATCTTTCAACGAATGAATCGGAATAATTAATTATCGTGAGCCTACAAATCATTTAATTAAATTATATATATGGACATACCCTTACCTGCATAACTGGTTAATGGAAGCGGTGTTAATTTGCCAAAGCCTCGAAGACTCCGGTGAATCCGTCCAGGACGGAACATAAACAATGTAATTCATATTTTTTAAATTAAAAACATATATACGTTTATTGAAAATCAATTGCAGAACAAAAATAAATATTATAGACCCGAATTCCAATTAAAAAATTTTCTTTAAAGTCATGATACTTGGGTCTATTAATAACGATGTCCTTGGAAAAATCAGCAAAGATCTGATCTAACTAATTTTTAATTATTTGCAGAAATTAATTAAAAGAATTGCGAAACATTGGTGCTTTATAAATACTCCAGCACGATTAAATGAAGCAAACTGTCTACCGGCTAACGTTAAGGAAAATTCAGTAATGCATGCGCTATATTTGACCGGTTAGTTTTACGGAAAATTTCACAATACAATTCCGTGTCTCAATTGAAACTTTTCAATTATCTAAAATATTATTGAATATACTATACATTTTTTGTGTCGTGGAATGAATGAAGCTTGAAGTAAAAGACCTTGGATAAAAATAGGGCTTTACATGATGACTTTGTGAGGCACTTCACTTGGGGTGATCGCAAGAGAGATTAATTAGCGACCTGGGTTTGATCAGTATTACTTAGCGAACGAGTTGTTTAAATAAAAAATACGGGATATATATTATTTCCATATTACTTTCATATTACTTTCTTCCTCACCGAGTAAGTCAAATATTATCCATCACACTGTGAAGCGCAGTAATCAAAACAATACTTATCTAACTTCAACATGAAAAATAAATATTATTTATAATAGATTGCCATCAATCAATCAATCTTTAAAGTTCAGTGCACTTAAAATACAGTTTTTTGTCACCTACACGAAAAAAAAAGCTGTCTATCGATACCAGCAGATAACTTATCTCATTGAGAACACATAACTAAAATAACGAATTGTATTTTTATTTGAACAAATTTCTACCTGAAGAAATGGGTATCATTTCAGATTGCTCAAGGAACACAAAAAACAGTTTTGATAAAACATCAATTTCGCACACCTCCAGAATGTCAGTTTTCCAATTTTGTTGATAACGAGATGTCATTGCTTTCATGATGTCTTCACATCAAATCAGTTTTCGTGATTTCAACAAAAGATTCTCTACTACACTCTAATTTTGATCCGTGTGTATATCTTGAAATGCAATTACCCAATAAATCAAATGCTCACGTTTCACGAAAGTCTACTTTTTCAAAGTACAATATTCTCGATTTTTCGACTTTATAAATAAAAACCAAAGGTTTGAATGTCGTTATTATAAAAAAATCGTACCTTTAAAAAAAAACATTTTTAAGGGCCAGTTATTAATTTTCCTAAGTATACTCTCAACAAGATATTCGTACCTTATTTAAAAGATTATATATTATAATATACATACACTCTATAAGATTTCACTCTATAAAATTGTGAAAGATTGCTCTTGTTGAGAACACCATAGCTCAGCTGTATGCAGGTTTACCTGTACGTTCTTGATTTATTTGTATTAGAATGAGAAGATAGGTAACAACGGTCCCTAAAAACTAAATAAATAAATGATCATTTTGTTAATTTCACTTACATTGATAAAAAATACCAAAAAATTGTAAATACCTACTCTGAATATGAAGTTGACTCCTAAAGTATTAAATCCACATATTGTAAATGTTAAAGGCCGTAAATTTATTTGCTGATAAAATAGATCTATCTAAATTGTTATGATATATGTTAATAGATCATTATTATTATCAAATCTTTCGAGGATAGATAAATTCAAAATTGCGCTCACCTCTCGTATAATGGGGTGGTTTTTTCTTAATAGCTTCATATCCAAAAGAATCTCTCTAGTATTATTTGTCTAAAGGTCAAACATATTTGATTTAACTGCCTTTGAGTATTTAATTTAATAATACATTATGGAAACACACCTGATTGCTGGTCAATGAGCAAACGATGTTATTAAACAGAAACTTTAATAAATAAAGTGCGACATATCCCAGTAAGTTGAAAATCATTATGTGTTTTACTTTGAAAGGAGGATCAAGATAGATTGTTATAAGATTGAAAAAATATACTGTTGTAACCATGAAAACTATAGTCATATGCAAAGTGAGATGTACTCCAAAAATTTGGTTTATTTCACGTGCTAGTTTGCAAAGTTCTAAATGAATTTGTCTGAAAATGTGTGAGACATCCATTAATTTTTAGGAATAAATTAATCTTATTCTTATTACTAATATTAGTTGAAAAGCTTTTATGATCATATAATTGATTACTCACTTTAGGAGCTCCATGACATTTTTACTTTTTTCGAAATTTGTGGAATTAAGTTTCGCCGTGAATTGGAAATCCTTCATATGATAAATTTCACTCTTGTTAAAAAAAGACGGTAATGGATATTCACAAAAGCCTTCACGTAAAAGTTGGTTATTATTTTTGAATCTTCTTTCAATACACCTGAATTTATTATTAATAATAAATTATCGTTACATTTTTTTATTTCTTCTATTTCATTTACGTACTTGTATATTATTACAAGATTAATTGTAAAAGTGTCAACAGTACGTACTGAAGAGCAATGCCGAAAGTAATGTCCACAAAAATGCATGTCAAAGGTGGCCAAAATTGAATAAAATTGCAGAGGATGAATTGTAAAAATTTTGGTTCGTTTTCCAAATGTATTCTTAAATACATAGTTTGGATAAATGATAAAAGTACCATTATAATAAATACTGATACTATGCACATAATGTCTTGAAAACTTTTGTAATAATTTTTCTTTAGTCCCAAAAATTCAAAGACCTCGTCCATCCTTTCTAGGTTTTGAGTAAATAGCTGCATTCTCTTAAAAAATAATTATTTTCAATCTTTAAATTTAAAACTAGGTGATGGTGAATTACTAAATAATCTGTCATATATGACTACTGTTTTAGGGATATTTTTAAAAGAGATCTATTTTTTGCTGGCTAAAGAACGCATATAATTAAAATTAAGATATAATTATTGTATAAGGTTCAAGCCATGTCTTGATTGCCCAAAAACCTACCTTTCGATAATGCCAACCAATAATTATCGAAAAACAAGCAATACATATATTCCAGTATCTCATCATTTTGTACAAGTTCATGGCTAGATTTTGTTGTTGCTTTAGAACGCATGGTATATTTGCGAAATAAAACTGAGCCAACCAGAAAGAAGATACAATTAAGAGGTTAATAATGAGAAATAATCTATTCCTTGAATTTCCAACTGGATAATCAACTAGTCCCAATCCTAGCAGCCAGTTGAGTACTAAAACTGGATACATTGATTCCCTAATGTTTTTAGGACGCCACTTCATATTCGATGCTTTTTAAAATCAATTTTTGATCTATTATTTAAACTTATTATTACAAAATTATATTACGATACTTCTACTCTTGATTCTCATTGCATTATGACATCAGAATGTATTGTAACAGCATTAGAATGTCTATATATCTATGTTATAAATATTTTATCTTTGCATTATATCATTACCTGACATTATGAATACTGCTAAAGAGGAGGTTATCTTCAGTGCGTGGTTTCGAGCTGTTACATTCAAATAATACTAATCGCATTGCAATGCGCAATATTATAGAATCAATATTTTCCTGACAATACGCAGAAAACATCACCAATACAATTTACAGGACGTTTGTTTAACTCTGGAAAACATGACTTTTAGTTAATCAATTGCTGTTTTGTAAATTTCAACGAAATTACATTAATATCTACTGATATTGGATCTTCTCATTTATTGGTAAAAAACGATAGAAGTTTGATGAAATGTACAGAAAACCGATTGATCCCAACTAATTATTGATGGTCTTGAAAACTTATTATACATTTTGTATGATGTCTCAGGCTTAAGGCGGTTACTGCCCAACCTTTCGAAGGCATTTTTGTTTACATTTGGAGTTTTTTTAATCGTTTGCACGGGGTTTTCCCTGTATGTATCATCAGTCACGGACGCATTCTTAATGTGATCAAGTGATCTAATAAGAGCAGTGCGCGCCTTTCATATGTTGGGAAAGCCTGGTTTTTACCCCATCATTGACGAACTGTATTTTAGCCAAGTGCACGATGGAAGGGGGGGGGGGCTACAGCTTAAGGTGCGTTCCGAACCACCAGAGCCTCAGTAAAGGTACACAGAAAAATTTCCAGAGGTACCTAGTTAGGGATCGAACCGCGGACCTCTAACGTAAAGTCCGAGCGGCCAACTAACTGAGCCACCGAGGCTTATTATTATGAGATAAGTTGTAGGTTCCAGAAGTTATGATCATGGTTCCTTAAAGCAACCAATCCCGAGACAACCGGAGCGTGTACGTCGCCCACTCCTGCTCCCTCACAGGAGTTGTTCTAAGGAACAACACTGTTACTTAGAGTGTGGTCTTTAGCTGCGGATTACCTTACGCGGCAGACGGCACAGTTGAAGTTAAAGCTTTCACCTCTGGATACTTTTTTAGAGCTACCAATCTTTGTGCAATATTAAGAGGAACAGTGTTGACGGACCAGATGAAGAATTCCCAGAAGAACAGCCTTTTGCATCTGGCTCGCGATGGATTGAGAATGTGGCAAGCCGGGATTTTTTTTATTGGCTAAGAAATGAAGCTTTCATACCTCGAAGGCAGCCGATTATGAGAACCATGAGATGGACTTTGTAATCTTGGTACAGACTGCTCAGCTCGGAAAGAAAAGCTTGATATTTCGCCCGTTTTTCTTCCTCCTTTGCCGTGATATTACCATCAGCTGGTGCCGAGAATTCAATCACGCAAATAATCTTGGACTTGAGATCTTGGATGACGATATCAAGCTATGTAGTACTGATACGTTGAGTGGTGGAAAATGAGAAATCGCAGGAAATCTTACGCTGATTATTTCCCACGACGGACTGCAGTTTCCTTTGGAGTCTTTAAGAGCTGCATTGTGTACCCGTAGCGTGCATACTTCGAGCATACATTGAGAATAGGTTCAAGTGTTTTTGGCTCTTGTTTGCATGCTCAGAAGTTGCCATCGCCTACAGGTACATTCATTATGCGCTCACGGTATACTCAGGTGTCTATAACGCGATCTTGACAGGTAAAAAAATTCGTCCGTCTACGATCTCAATCCAGCAGACTTGAGAAATATTTTTAATAGACCCATTGATAGCTCTTCCCTACTTATAATGCCATAGATTTACCATGATGAGGCTTGTCAGCATGTTCCCCTAGTAGAAGCAAATGTTCTGCTTCCTGTACGATGGATTGTCATCACCTTTCGTGTTCTTCGGTCAAGTTCCATCAACTCATCGACGTTACATTTCACTGTACGAAACGCTTAGAGCAGTATAGTACGGTCAGAATATTAATCGCTTTAATCTTATTCTTTCCACATAATTCGGAAGCCCAAATTTTTCTGAAAATTTGACGATATCTTTTTCAAGGGCCGTTTTTAATAAACGCACATTTTGGGTTTCCGCTTGTGATATTCCAAGATGTGTGATCATCCGCGAAAAAGGGACCTTACGCGCCAAAAATCGATTTTTAGGTTTTTACACCAATCGACAGTTGTTCAGTTGCTCTTTCATTTGCAAAAAACAAGAAATTTTTTAAGTTGACTACCTTTTTTTGTTATTAAGCTGCAAACATAGGCATGATAAACGTAGTCGAAGACCGAACGAGAGGCTTACGAAAACCAGCCACTCTACTTACCACTACACCTGTTCTGAGCTGTGTCTGTGAGCTCCACTGGCTCACGGATATGAGCACCTGAAGATGGAGTGGTAAGTGGTGGTGGCGCTTTTCGTTGAAGCCTCCCCCACTACTCAAATGCCTGCTTGCGGAATCGCCTACGATCGCCCGTACTGTAAAATTCAGCTTTGTCGCGTGAGGTCCCTTTCTTCGCGGACAGTCACATATGCATATGTTTCTTCATTACCCAGACGATGAATGGTATTTCCAATTACACTGTTAGAAATTTTCGGAAAATTCCGACACATTTAAGATACTCAAATAACTGAAATTTACGAAATTAGGTTGCTGAAAATGAAATTCAGTAACTTTTATAATAAATTTACCAAATTTGTATTCAACTTCAGAAGCGGTTTATGAAAATTACATATATTTTCCTAAAATTCCTAAATGGTATCAGAAATATAACTTATCATCACGTGAAGAAATGCGCAGTTGCATGCGCACTCCCCGCCTCTCGAACGTGTGCGTTTAGCAGACGAAGCATGAAGGTTCAGTATTGGTGGTAATCGGCGTTTCGGAAAGATTTATTATGATTTTCTGAGTAAGGGGGGCATTTTATCCTTGCACAAAATTTGTCCGAACATCACACTCTGAACAAACCTGGTGCGTAAAAACGAACTTGGTTAACAACAATTTTGACGATTTTGATCTTTGAATATTAATATGGCCAGGAAAAATGAAAAATTGGTCAGTGGGAAATTAGAGAAAATTAAAAATAAAGTTTTGCGGTAAACGCATTTTATAATATTCTTATTAGAGATTTGTTTGCCTTGTATTTACATTTATTTATTTGCAGTGTCTTTCTCCACAATATTACCTTTTTAGTTATAAATGTTATTCCTTGCAAGAAGAATTCATTAATTTTGTTGAAAAGACATCCATTCTGGTAGAAAATTGAATTTTTGTGTTAAAAATTCAACTAGTATTATAGAAAATTAACTTATTTCTAAATATGATATTTCAATGCTAAAACGTCAAACAAAATCTTGTTTGGTTGAAAATTCAACTTTTTTTGGAAAATTTCTCTATCCATTTGAAAAAGTCATCTATTTTACTAGAAATTGTATCTTTCTTCAAAAAATTCAACGGTTTGATTTAAAATTCAAGATTTTTGTATTAAAGTATTTTTCTTCTTTGTTAAAAATTCAATTGTTTTATTGAAAATTCATAGTTTTGGGTAGAAAATGCAACTTTCCACATAGACAATTTTTTTCTCAGTTGAAACTAATATTTTTATGCCGAAAAGTGAAACTGAAATCTTTTTTGGATAAAAATTCAACTATTTTTTTATTATTTGTCTTTGATTTAAGAATCCATTTATTTTAGTAGATATGACACCTTTCTTGGATAAAAATGCAACTGTTTCTATAAAAAATAAACCATTTTTTTTAAGTTGCCTTTTTTTATTAAAATTTTAACTTTTTCGTTCAAACATCGTATTTTTGAGTTAAAAATTAGAGTATAATTTTCGTGGAAGATTCACTTCTTGTTGTAATCTTAAATTAATTCTAATTTTTAATTTTTTAAAATTTATTGTTAGGTTCATTAACATTAATATAAATTTGCAGTATACAGTTGTCTTAAAAATAAAAATGTAAGTGAGACAATATACGAACGAAGTGTATATATAAATAACTATGTTATATAATAAACTCAATATATTAAATGTCAAAAAAATTCTTATCATAAAATATGGGCTTTGATTATATATTTATTATAATGAGTGTACATATAACATAGATACATAAGAAGTGGTTAGTCTTATTTCAGTTACATTTTCTAGGAATTTTCAATTAAAGTAACTAAAAATTTCTAAACTGCAACATAATTTTGTGATACATGTGACTGGAGTCTCATGCAGTTACCGTTGCTGAAATTTCTGTTACATATTCGGAAAATTTAGAAACGCTTTCTGCATAAAGAGTTACTGACGCGTCTCTGAAAATTCCTACAGAAATTTCTAACAGTATATGAGTTGAAGATCCTGATCTTCACGCGATGATGTATTTTCTATCTTCCTTTGTATAGACTGACGCAGGCATACTTGCTCATTCCAAAGCTCATGCCAATTGCTTTAGAGTACCTATTTTCCGCCGTCACAAGAATTTTAAGGTCCTCTTTTGAAAAGGCAATGAGTTTAAGGAGCATAATAGATAGAGATATGTGACATACCTGGTAGTCACTTGTCTTTCGTCAGATGTTATGACAGATCTTGTCCGCCACAAAAGCATAAGATCTTGCATAAGATCTTGATAGAATCCTGAGTAATACACCTGTCTATATTAACAAGTTCTCTGCAACCTGCAAGTCCTCTCTTACACTATTATTTTCAAACTTTTACTCTTATGAACCCAGTTTGCATCATAGCAATGGACTAAGTCAACTGACAACAGTCACCCCTGGATGCTTTCTGAGGGCTACCATCTGCACATTGCCTGTAGCAAAAATTACAATAGAATGAATAGATGCATATTTCACATTCCTCCATATGGTCTTTACGTTATGCCTTAACTCGCTATTAGTTTAAGATGTTAATTTTGTTTTTCTACTTGGTCATAATCAATATTATTAAAATATTGATAAATTTTTAAGATTGTGAAAAAACTCGCTATAATTATGGATTTCGGTTGTATTGGTTAATTGCAAATTTTGGTTAAGTAGACAAGTAATGTCGATAATCTAGACTCTTCCATCCTTCTTTCTCGCATCACGATGGCAAATCCAATAGCTCGGATGTAATGATCCGTTTGGATAATAACATCCCAATATAAGATGTAATCTTCGTTTTCTAGAACGGGCATTGGAATGCATCTATAGAAAGGCATCTATTCTGTTAAGAGTCCTAGTTTTAGGACAAGATGTTCATGTATGATGCCCTCCACATCATTATGTGTGTGCGTATATTCTCTCTGAGCCATTACGCTATAGCCATCAATAATGTGCTGGATGGATTTGTTGGTATCTCCACATAATTGGCGCCGTTCAAATACGTCTTGATTTAACACGGGTTTGCGATAATTTCTGGCACTGACAACCCTTTCCTGCATCGCAATGACGAATCCTTCCGTTTATGGATACAGAACACCTTTTCTCAGCCAAATATTGGATGCGTCACAATCCACTTCATGCTGATCTAACGTTTTGGGGTGCTTATAAAACTTATAGCGGGATTGAATCTCGAATTGAATGTTGTAAGCAAAATGATTTTTGTAAAAAATTGACGGATATGCGAGATTTATGGTTCCCAAATTACTTGGCCAATTTTGACTTCACAAATTCACATAGTTGTACTTAACAAAATTATTGGATCGCAGATGATTTTGGTGGGATTGTATAATTCCTACTCTATGATTGTTAGGAAAGTAATATCGATTACAGAGTTGATATGGATTGGGGAATAAAAAAGAAAAATAAGATTCATGCACTTAGTAAAATTTGAGTTTTCGACAACCTTGAAAGTTAACTAATAATTCTTTTAAATTCCAGAACAACTGTTTCATCCATGATTTTAATCTTTTGAATTAAGAGTTTTAAGGTCTTAAATGAACAGATTTGTAAAAATAATTCAAATTCATATATCATATTTCGATAATTTTATAGGAACACGAGAAAAATAGTTACCTTGTGAAGAAACCATCTAAGAAATGCTGTGCATCTTGCAATTAATCAATTGATATATTTACTCAAAGTAAAAAGATTTTGTTCAGTAGTGAATAAACTTTTATTTTAAATCAACTAAAATCTAGAAATGGCGACAATTAAATAAATGGAGATAAATGTTTGAAGTTCAACCCTTAAACTTCCTTACAAAGAATTCCTTACAAAAAAATTATCAGATCAAAATTACTCCATCTTCTTTAAAATGCAATTGGTTTTTTAATGATATATTTAATTTAAAGTTTAAAAAAATCGTATTTATAAAAAAACGTAAAAATGAGTTTTTTTGTATTTTTTCAATATTGATTGTTTTAAAAAGGGTATATATTTTGGCAAATGATAACTCAATTTCATGACTAAATGAACCAACACATTTTTTATGTTTAAATAAATTTATTTATATATAAATGTATCTAAAAAGTTATCAGGATAAATTGTTCTACTTTTTAAATACTATAAACATCCTATAAACATCTATGAATATCCGTACAGAAAAATTTTTAATTCTGAAAAAAGTGGTCTCAAAAATATTCAAAATGCACTCACTTTTTGAATTTTATAATCAAAATGTCTGGCTAACAAACTTGACCTTTAGTTTAGGACACTCAAAGGATGTACCAGAGGCCAATCTAATAGAATGATTTTTGCCAAAGTTATCGTGCTCACAGTTAGACAGGCATACATACATACAGACAGATCGACAGGTAGACACATTCGTAAAAACCTTTTTTTCGGATTCAGGGGGTCTCGAAACGTGGACATTTGACTAAAACTATGGGAGGGGGTCAATTTTTACACAAATCTAATACCTTCTCTGATGAGAATGTAAAAATTAATTAATTTGTCATGAATAATAATTTTTTTTACTCTTAATGATTTTTTTCATGCTTAAAGCCAACAAAACGCATCCTATCAAAAAGTGGTTAACAACAAATTAGTAGATCTTTTTAAAATGCATAATTTTTCTTCTGTCAGCTTTTATGTATTTTGTACAGTTTGGCCGAAAAATGTAATTGATGGATTTTTCATTATTTTGTATTCTGTCGAAATTTGAATTTTTGATTTTTCAAGAAAATTCAAAAAAATGTTATGGTAATATTGTAAGGCATTTAAAAAGCAAGATTTTGTTGCCTTGACTTTTTTTCATATCGTGCGTTATTTGGCTTAAAATGTTCATTTCCATGTGTTTTTTGGAATTTTGTAAATGTTACAACTCCAGTAATTTTTGATCGTATGAAAAAAGTCATACGGATAAATTGTTCGACTTTTTAAATACAATGAATAACCGTACAGAGAATTTTTTAATTTAAAAAAAGTGGCCTAAAAAATATTCAAAATATGCCCACCTTTTGAATTTTTATCAAAAATGGCTGGCTAATGAACTTGACCTTTAGTGTAGGACACTAAACGAGTGTACTATAGGACAATCTAAAAGATTACTTTTTTTGAAAGTTATGACGCACACATTCATACATACAGACAGACATACATACATACATACATACATACAGACAGACAGATTCGTAAAAACCTGTTTTTCAAATTCATAGGGTCTTCAAAAGTGGACATATGATAAAAACTGGAAGGGGGGGGGGGGTAAAATTTTACATAAATCTAATACCTTCTCTGATGAGAATGTAATATATAAAAGTGACATGGTTAACAGTTTTTTAATATTTTTAATGTATTCAAATGCCCTACATTCGGTTCAAAGGCCTAAAGGGTGCTCATTGCACTTCGGCCGCATTCGCTGTCGTAAATTGCAGGCCATCTATAAAAGCAAGAAACTATGAAATTATGCAAAAAAAAAATTTTTTTTAATATATATGTATATGTGTGTTATTTCAGATGGTATACTGACGTTTAAAATTTTGTAACTTCTACTTTGAGCAGCAACTGAACGTATACTGACGCTTCGGACACTAAGCTAACGTACTGTACTTACTTCTGAACTCTTCATTAACCCCTAGATGTCCACACATATTTCATTTTTTCGAATTTGGTATAGTTTAATAGAGCGCAAAGTTGTCTGTGGGTGTTCGGTACCCATAGTGCAGTTTAAGGGTTAAAACACTGATGATTGATTTATTGACTTTGAAACACCTAATGGATACTAGATTAAGCCTGATCCTGTGATCTAATTAAGTATTGAAATTGGAACTATTGATTCGTCTATGCATTTCATGTTCATTTTTATATCGCTGTCCTTGGTATATTTTTATGATAATATTAAATAAAAAATATTCACATATATACATTCAGTTTTTAATGTTGCGTGTACGAGATGAATATAAAATTGCGCTGCTTAACATGCACATGAAATGAGATATTAATCTTAGTGCCAATCAATAATTATTTATATTTATTTCACGAGGAAACAAAAAACGAGTCATGCTTTTGTTACAGCCTTATTTTTTTAAACCTTAAGTTAATAAAATTGGATGCAGACACTAAATGCATACTTTATTGCAACATATGTATTCCAGATTTAAATTTTGTTTTTAGGATTACATAATTATTTCTATATTCATCAAGGCTATACATTTTATAACAAAATTAAAATGCAGACTCACTTTGTGGGCTCCAATAAATAATTAAGAGGTCTCGATTTAAAATTCCAAACTTTAACCATAATTATAATGTAGAAAAAGTCAGGAAATTTAAAAAAATATGTTTTTGGGCCACCAATCAAGCATTGCTTGATTTAACCAAATTTTGATGTACGATTGTACGAGCAGGTACATTAGAAAAATGTGTAACTTAGCTACTAATTTTTTTCTCTCTTGTTGCTAGTGAAACTAGGACATATGATGTGAGCCACTTAATTAAAAGTCACTTTATTAGAAATTAATGATCAATAAATATGAAATGTCTCCGTCGTCTTAATCCGTCTTTGTAAAGTAATCAATCCATGAGCATTGATCGTTCGAACTTCTTTCAGTCTACTTTTAGGCAGTAAAAGGAAATCATGAAACTAATCACAATCATCTTGCCTGTTTTATTCGTGGGATCATTTTCGACACAATTCTTAATGCAAACGAAAAATAGTGACGAGTTGGAAAACCTTGAGGCTAAAGCGACCAGTCTCGTGAAATTATTGCTTTACATAAAACAGAATTACTTCGAAGAACATCCTATCGTCGTAATTTACGACTCGAATTTTGAAAAACATCAGCCAATTGAATTCAAGTGTTTCATGGATATTTTTTCCTCATCGTTTGTGCAGGAGAGTTTCGATTTTTCATTCTCAGAAAAGTCAAGGGCACATTTAAGAGACAAGATCTATAATTATATTATTTTTGTGGAAAAAGTCGATTCTATAAAACACTTAATGAAACCTGATGTAAAGAGCAAGATTGTTTTAATTACTGCAGATACATCCTGGACTATCAGGGACTTCCTAAAGAGCCAGTTGTCAAGATTTTATGCCCATCTTTTAATCGTAACTCAAACCTTAAGTCGGAGAGCAGGTGTAAGTACTTTTGGTTTCACGACATGGAATGGGAGGACCCCGTTTTCTGTTGACCTTTTACATATATTTTTATTTATTTCTTTTTTACATTGGAATGTTTTCTCTTTTACTCGAGATTAAATATTTAGAAAAAGTTAGATTTCAAAAATTGGAATATTCTACGATTTATTTTGAGAAACTTAAGGTTAAGGAAAACTTATGCAGAATAAAAACGTCTGTTTTTTAGAGTTATTTCGAAGATAAAATTCTTCCAATTATCATTATTGGTAATTACAACTTTTATCGTATAATTTCTTTAAAAGCCGCTACACAATCTTTGTAATTGATTCTGTTCTTCAAAAAGCATTTCCTTTTCTGATTTATAAACAATTTTTCATAGTCAAAAGTCTTATTTTTGCTGTAACAAGGAATTATTTACAGAATTTTGAAGTTTAAAACTTGTGTGTGAGAAATTTCCGAAATTTGTTTACAGTTATTGTATATTGCAAAAAAATTTAATTTTAATTTTTATAAATTTTGTTTACGTGTCATAAATATTTTCGGAATATTTTCGGTGCACCTAGACTAGGGTGCCTTATGAAATTCTTCTATTTTTAGATTTTCTAAAATTTTTACTCGAAAATTTCTATCTTTTAACGACAAAATGATCAAGATTCTTTCGATGTTCTTAAAAATGACTCGAATTTTTAAACATTTCAATTTTAGTTTCTACAATTTTAACTATACCATATTGTACGATGCAAGAAATTCTTTATTAGGGAGCTACATGACCCTAAAATTTGTTCGTTATGAAAAGAAATTTAGTTACGTGTTAAGACCTTTAAAGCAGTGATTTGATGATAAATTTGAGATTAAGAGGTCAAATTTATAATTAGAATTTTTTTTTAAATCATGAAACTTTCAGGAAATATTCATTACCTTACTGGCAGCAATCATTTCTGTTTGAAAAAACCTTAAGCAATTCTTGCCCTACAATTGAAAAATATTTTTTCCTATATAAATTAAAAACCATATAAATTCTTGTTAGAGAAAAGTCTTTCCTTATTTTTAATATTAACAAGCAACATCAATCGCGCTCGTGTATTATTTAATGATTGGAATAGTAAATGTTATTGTGAAAGAAAAACTTTGAATTTGAAACAAAAATATTAATTTTCTACCAAATAGTTGTATTTTTAATGAAAAAAAGATGAATTCTTGACGAAAAATGTAATAGTTGATAATTGAACTAAAAATATTTTCCTTTACATTACAAAAGTTCAAATTCAACTACAACAGATGAATGATAATTATAATTTTAGGGAAAAAAGAATGTTAAATACAAAAAAAAATTTCGAAGAACTACTTATTTTTCAAGGTTATTTGTTTATTTTCCTTTTAGGCTTATATAAATATACCTACTGACATTTTTTCAAAATTTTTGAAAAGCTCTAAAATTTTATTTCACAGCCGTAAAAAATCTATATAAATATTTTACCTTTTTTAACAAACTTTTCAGCTTAAATTATTATTGAAATGTCAAAACTTCGAAATATGTTTTCAAATAATTCGGGTTTAAAATAACCTCAATATTTTCCAGATTAAGAAAAAAAGTTAAGAATTTTTCAGAAAAGTTTTCAAATCTTTTTTAAATCTCTTAAAATTGATTCTTAAAAATAAAAAATAACGTTTGAATATCTTTTAAATATACTGAAATTTGTTCTAAAATTTTGTAATCATGCAAAATAAAAAATTTTTTGCTTAAAAATGAACATCTTCTTTTTTTTAAAAAAAACTTTAGAGAATTCTTTTGAATGTTTTCGACATCTTTTTACAAAATTTCGAGTAAATAACTTATTAGAAGCTAAAAAATGAAAGGTAATACATATTCTATTAATTATTATGTTATATGCATGAACAGTATTCATATAACTTCGCCATATGATAATTCGATCAAAAATCTGTTTTTTCTAATTAAATATAAAAAATAAGATACCGCACGCTCTGCTTTTACAAGAATTTATGGCTTGTTTGATTATTTGAAAAAATTATTCTTAAATTGTATGCTAAGTGTTCTGTATTTTTTTCCAAAAGTTGAAATTTTTTTCAGTAATGTAAGTAGTATTTGCTAAAAGTTTCATGATTTAACAACATTTTTTATGAATGAATTTTGCTTCCTAATCTCACCTTTATTTTAAATTCTTAGATTTGAGGCAAAACTAAGGAATCATGTGCCAATTGCCCTTTTAATCTTTTGTTTCCTGTTTGATATTTTTAGGTGGACTCTTATTTGCTCTTTACACATAAACTCTATGTTGATGGAAGTGGCGCAAGTGAACCAATTTTGTTAACATCTTGGAAATCTAATTCCCTGACCCGACCGCAAAATAATTTGTTTCCAGAGAAGTTGAGCCAAGGATTCAAAGGTCATCGTTTGCTTGTTTCGACGGCACACAAACCTCCCTTCACAATGCGAAGGTAATCAATGTTAATCATTTATGAACATTGTTTCGTCATAGTTTAAAAACGAAAGTTTACAGAGTTTATTGTCACCATAAAAGTTACAGTGTAATTTATGCTGTCTGCATTGCTCTCGTTTATTTTTATACTTTCTCAGAATGTAATTCATACACGAAAAATGTTTAGAAATAAAAAAATTTATTTGTTAAAATTTGCATATTAGGTTTGAATTTAATTGCAACGTTATTTCTGCATACCCTTTCAGAAAAATTCTGGGAACTGATAATACAGAATGGAATGGAATCGATATTGAAGTTTTACGATTATTGGGCAATAATCTAGATTTCATTGCGGAATTTCGACATCCTATGTCGTCAATGTACAGGTAAATTTCCTTCAGATTGTGATTTCCGAAGCCATTTTTTAAATCTTTTACCGACTGAGAGTATTTTCCAAAAATAGAAAGAGATATTTAAAAGCAAATGCCATACTTTTTATCGTTTGCGAATTTGAGTATTCTTATAGGAGCCATTCTATAGACTATAAATAAATTTAAGAGATATAACGAAAATTAAAAAGAAATTATTTGAACCATGTACGATGCAAAAAGTAATTCTAAATAATATCTAAATTTTTTAATTTACTAAACTAAAATTTTACATAAAATTTGAGAATTTATTAACAATGAAAAAAGGAAATCTTGGCGAAATTGTATCTTTTTAACAAATTCTCAAAGTGTCTGTAATTTTTTTAATTTATTAAATTAAAAAATTAAGATATCTTTTTGAATTACTTAGCGAACTTTGATTTCATGAACTTGGTTGATTGCGCGTAAAACTTTTTGCTTGACGGAATGTTTTGCATCATAGATGTTTTTGGTGCGATTTCACTTCTTTTTAATAGCAATTTCTGATTAAATTAAATATTTGTTTTAAAATAATAGAAATATGTTATACTCAACATAATGTAATGTATGCAATTTGTGTAATTTTATATCACATATAATTTAAAATATTATTATTGATCTAGGTAAAAATTTGTTTGTCTCTCATATGCAGAAAATAGAATGAGCAAGATAGAAGATTTAAAAATATGTACTGCATCATGCCTTTGTTAATAGTTTTTCTATGATGACATGCCTAGCATGTTACAAATTTCAGAAGCCCTTAATTAAATTGAACTTAGAAAAAATCTGTCAGTCGGATTTCTACTAGCTCATCTAGAACCCGAAAAATATTCAACGATTCAAAATTTTCTATGGACTGGTTATGAATACCATCCAGCGAAATTATTTCAAAAATTGTGGACCAATCAATTTAATATTGTAAGCGAAGGTGTGGCTAATTACTAAGAAATTGAGTTTTTTCATAAAAATTATTAAAAATCGAAAAGCAATAAACAAATGGAAATTACGTGAAAATGGAATCAAGGATTTTATCCAAACAACTTATCTTAAAATCTGTATATCAATCGCTTCAATAGTTTACGTTATGTATGATTTCTTTAAAATGGATTGTTCTTCATAAAAAGGACTAAAACTTAAAAAATAATCAACTGATCACGAATTTCTAAAACGGTTGAAGAATTCCATTTAATATAATCATCTTAAAATTTTCATACCCATTGGTTGACTTGTACAGGCTTTAGGTGTATAATTACTAAAAATCGATAGTTCTTCATAAAAACCGGTAAAACTAAAAAAGTAATCAACCTATTCAAAAATTTATGAAAAAAAGATAAAGAATTCCATCCAAAAAACGTATTTACAAATTTATATACTATTCAGTTTGATGCTGCAGGCTTGTCTATAAATCATAAAAAGTCGAGATTTAAAAAAAATCCTAAATCTAAAAAACAATGGATGAATAAATTTTTGCTGAACAACAGATGAAGAATTCCATCCAACAGATTTATCTTAAAATTTCTATACCAATCGGTTGAATAGCACAGGCTGTAAATTTTTCTAATGACTAAAAATTATACATTTTTGTCGTTTTCTGAATCTGCAAGTTGCAGTTTACCAAATGCAGAAAAATGTAGATATATGCGGAGGAGTTATTTTTGGCGAAATTCTATTGATTCTGAAAGTTTTGATGCAAATCGGCAAAAAATGGTTGAGATATCTAATACTTATACGATAACTACTGTTTTTTCTAAAAAATATGTTCGCGTTTTTTTTTAACTTGGCTGCTGTTTACTACAGCGAATCTTCATTTAAATCATATCTCTGTATTCTCACACCCGTTTTAAAGGAATTTAAAAATTGCATTTAACTTTTTGCAGAATGTTTTAGTAACCCTTAATTTTTTAATGAAGTAAAATGGTTGTTTTTATTTGCTTTATGCCAAAAAGTGTTCATTGCAGTGAAACTGAGGCTGTAATAAACGACATTTCTAAAGCTGATGCCCCTGCTGCGGTAGGTGGAATTTATCAAACAGCAGATCTACTATCGCATTTTGATGCTCCATTCGCTCACGTGGAAGATTGTGCATCTTTCATATCTCTGACATCCACCGCTTTGCCCAAGTAATATTTCATATCTTCTTAAAAATTATTCAAATCATTTGGACATCTTTGGTTTAATTTTTTTTTCTCAACTAATTTATGTATTATTTTAAGCCAATAATCATCAGCGCTTGAAAATTTACTGCTAAAAAATAACGCCTTACCGTCAGTTTTTAATTTAAAGAAGGTCCGAGCAGTCTGACCCTGGTATTGGAATTTTTATGGGCTGCAATATTATGGGTTTCCTGGGTAAAGCATGAGACCCGTATCTTTTGTTTGTTACAAACAAATTTTTTCATGCTGCTTGGATATATCGGTGAACTGTGACAAAAATTGCGTAAATGTTTCGAAAAAACTAAAAAGTGAATTGTCTCAAAGTAGACTACATTTTTTCTTTAATTTTTTAAGGTTCATAGTATTATGAGGGAGTTATCATGTGAGTGTTGACCTCGACCCGAATAAAATTGCTTCGACTTTAGTTCGACTTGAATTGCCCCCAATCAAGACCCGCTGAAGTCGAAAAGGTCGACTTGAGCATGTCTCAGTTTTAAGACGGAGCCAGACTTCAATTTATGTCTTGAAGGCAAGTTTCTATGTCTTGAAGACATAAATTTGTCTCTTGAGTCGAATTCTTATGACTCCAACACGTGCGGTTTATAACTTTAAGTGTACACCTGCCCTAACAAAAAGGGTAATTCTAACAGTCATAAAAACTAATCTTTGTTAATGGTTAAACAATC
>NC_046658.1:119005481-119007141 GCF_010883055.1 Belonocnema kinseyi
ACTTGTTTACGGATTGTTATTTGTATTATACTTGTTTGACGATGATACCGAAAATTTTGTTTGTTTTTAGGTATTTCTAACGGCTATGGAGATCCTTCTAGAAAGTCACAATTTTTATTTTTTTGAAGAAAATTTTTAAGGGTTATACTCGTTCAGACCCACCGATTCTGAATTTTCAAATTAAAAATTACTAATTGAGTAATTACAAATTTTTCATTCATCAATTTTAATCTCATTTAGGAGCCAAAAAAGGTTCGATAATCTCAGCCAAGATAAGGCTCGTCTTGAGTCAAGTAAACGTCGACTCAGCCAAGACAAGGCTCGACTTAAGACAAGTAAATGCCGTTTTACTTATCGTTGTTATAAAAGTAAGACGAAGGGCTTTGTCTTGACTCAGTTTTGAGACGCAGCCAGACATCGATGTCTTGGAAACGAACTCAAGACATAACCAAATCGAACTCAAGTCGAAGCATTTTTACTCGGGAATGAACTTTTTCTTAATATAAAACAACTAATCTTTTTCATATTATAAAAAAATCAAAAAAATTAATTTTGTTAAAAAGATTCTTATTTTTATGTCTCAAAGAAGCTAAACGTTTATATTAGAAATTTTACTTTTAATTTAACGAAACATATTTAGAAAATTCTGGTTGTTGAAAAATGCGGAATATATAATTACAAAACTAGTTGAGTTTCCAAAAACTGAAATTTCAAATGCCCCAAAAAGCAAAAGCCACTTAAATCTTTATTAAATAAATTACAATATTCCGAAAATGAAATTCAAAGAAACAAAAAATTCAGAAGTTTCAAATTTTCGAAATTTTGTAACCAGAATTTGAAAAATATCGAGATTTTCACTTAACGAAATTAGTAAGTTCCAGAAATTTCTATTTACCAACATTTTAAATTCTCCTCTACCCATTACTATTTAACGTCATTATTTTTTATTTGTTAGAATAATAATTTCGGGAATTTATTAATTTCGCCAATTTGGCATTTATGAAATTTTATGGTTTCGTTAACTTTTACTTCGAGGCTGAAAGGAAATAGTAACACCAGGGGGGGGGGGTGCCATCTCACGTGTTACGAAAACCTTAAAGCTACACTGTAAACAAAATTTCTGGTAATTTCACTACTTTCAGAGTAGGTCCGATTATTACCTACCCTCAAAGTAACGTTTTCACTGACAATAATTACTCTACTATACTACTTTCTGTATGGAATTCAACTTTTAGGTTATGCAAGTTTCCAGACAGATTCTGTAAAATTAAAAATTCTTTATGAATTTTAGGTGATGGTATTCTAACCAAAAATATTCGTGTTTTTGTTCAACATATTAATTTTAGCCTCTGCATGAGAAATTTGAAAAATAGTAATTTGACTAGAAATGGTAAATTTCTCGTTCGAATAAGGAATACAAGCAGAAAGCAGTTTTTAAAATAAAAAAATTGTTGTTTAATATTTTTAATCAATTTGCAAATAAATTTTTCCGTAAATGATACCGTTCTGAAAGACGCTGTTTTACATATAATTTTAATTTTACCATTTTTTCATTATTCTCAGCAACTTTGAAACTTTACAATTGCTTGTACTTAAACTACGTTAAGTGCTGTGCAAATACACTGCGTTTATAGGAAAAGCGTTATGTATGGGTTGGGGG
>NC_046658.1:119007151-119012313 GCF_010883055.1 Belonocnema kinseyi
GAGGTCAGATAAGAGCGTTATTTATTTTTAACGACCCCTGTCGAAATGTTTCAATTTCCTTAATAAATGTTTTCGATAGCAGATTTTTATTTTTAGCAACTTTTTCGTTTCAGTAATTTTATTTTCAGTATTTTACAATATTCGAGACTTTTCGTTCTGGAAAAAATTATTTATCATTTTGATAAATTCAGGAAAATTGTAAAAAATTTCAGAAAATTCGGTTACAAATTTCGTAAATTTAAGATGCGGTTGGGGAACGTTTATATAAACCTACTATAGGAAAGAAAGATTTGATGAAATCATGATTTTTGCTAATTCGTGCTTATTAATTTTGATTTTTAATTAGTATTCATTTTTCAGTTTTTTCCGCTTATTCTTCTTCAAGTACACTTTCAATCTTAATGAGTAAAGTGAGAAGTAACATTAATCCAAGCACAATACCAAAAGCATAATTCTATCAAGCTTTTTATTTTAAATACAAAAGATCTGATATTTCTGAATTTTTCAAATATACATGATTTAGCTTGATTAAGACATAAAACTATGAATACAAAAATACAATTTTGTAAATAAATTTTTCGTTTTTTTTTGCATGCGTATGACACATTTTACCTAGGAGAACAATATGTTTGATACGGAAAGAATTCCGTAGCACCATCACGGTCAGACTGTCCGATTTCATATGAAATCGTTCTGAAACAATTGATAAGAACCAGTAAATAAAACATTTCCATACAAGTTTACTCAGCATCAATATCGTAAAAAAGATGAATTTCAGACAATAAATCGAGTGTATCACGAATTTCCACACGATTCGTTATTTATTTAAACCAAAATGGTTTAAAAATCAAATATACTTACAATTTTGTTAACGCTTTCAAAAAAGTCACTTCCAAACACTGCTAATTATCATTAACTTTAAAATGTCTTCTTAGTGAATGTTTACACTTAATTTCCAATTAAAATTCCCTAAATCAACCCAGGGAAAAATTCCTCTTGTTACAAAAGGATATTGCTTGATGTAAATGGAAATATTTTCGCAGGAAAAATTATCCTTATGTGATTAGCTTCACCTAATTTTGCAGCCAAATAATTCTGTTCGTGTAACAAATATATTCATGTGGTTCAAAACAACACAGGCAAGAGGACGATGCTTTTGTTTCAATAAATCTTTTTCTCTAAGTGAATATACTATTATCGTCAAGAAAGTGAGATGTTATCCGATACTCTTACAATTCTCATCAAAAGTGTTTTATGTATATACGCACATTTATATAGACCATAGGTGAAATTATTGAACAGCTGGAGCAATAAAGCACTTGAGTGCCCCATTAACGTAACCATGTTTTATTGGAACAAGCATTTAGTATCAAGTTTATGCATATTCAGTAACCGCAAGACAAAATAACAAATATGTAACATAACACGTTTAGATGTCTACTAAATACCGCAGTAATAAATCAAGTGAATAGAATTTGCATTTTTTTGTTAAAACTAGACAGAATTAATTAATTTTTTCACCCTTTTCCAGATATAAGGCTGTAATGGGACCATTTCAGGAATCAGTTTGGCTACTTCTCTCAGCGGCTTATTTTATTGCCATTATCCCAATGACTATGAATAGTCATTACTCTCTAGCGTCGTTGATTAAGCGCCCAGGGAGATTAAACCATATGTTCTGGTTCGTGTTTAGCACATTCACTAACTCGTTTTCAGTGAAAAATCCATTGTTGAGTAGCGGCCTAGGGAAAAACTCGACGTCAATTCTCATTGGTGAGTATAGCGTGAAAGTCGTTGTTGCAAAATTAATGGATTCGTTTATAACCCTGCTTTTATGCCGCTGAACGATCAAAACGACATCAATGATCGTAAAAGGCTACTATCTACTATAACTTTTGCATTAATCTAGAATCCTATTCATTAAAATGTGTAGCAGTTGTCAGAGCTTAATAGCCGCAGTAAATTTTTTATAATTTTTTTATCATGAGGAATGCTACATTCAGTTTATGTGAAAATCAAAAAGTTGACAATATCACGTCCCTGGAGTATTATATTCTTGGATTTAGATGAATAATTTTTTATTTAGAGAGTTATATTAGGCCTAGTATATTCGTTCACAATGCAGTATATCTCACTTATTTTTAGCTTACTGGGTATCAAAATAAATTCGATTTAATGTGGGTAAATTAATTAGGGTAGCGTTTCTGTGACTGTCTTTTTTCAAAATTATGGAATTATATCTTTTTTAAAAAAGCTTAAGGTTCAGAGTTATGATCACATTTTGAATCTTATGTCATCCAGTAACAGAAGTTTAATTATTAATTCCATAGCTTGAGGGTTTAATTTTCAGATTTAAATTGATTAATAATAAATAAAGATTATTGAAGAAACATATTTCAAAGGTGAGCTCATGAAGAAAATATGAATAAAAACATGTGATTGTTACCTGTCACGCAATTGATTGTTAGATCATTCCCACGAAAAAATATACTTTAAAATAATACAATTTATAAAATAATATTGTATTCCAGTAACATAAAATCTGTTTTCATTTTCTGAAATTAGTTACAAGAAGAAAAATAATCAATATTTCCATTATTTTAAATGTAAAAATAATCTTCAATAATTTTAAAGTTACTTGATTTATTAATTACATTGCAAATAAAAACAGAAACCAATTTAAAATCACCTATATAAATGTATTAAAAGCAGATATAATTATTAATTAGACATGAACAAATATTTTTAATTACTTAAACTAAATATTTATTACTTAATTTCAAAAAATTGAAATTTTCAATGAGGACCTAGGTCTTCATCTCGCTTATTATTATTTTCATACTTATTGTGATTAACTTGAATAGAAAAAAAATTGTTTATGTTATACTGAAATACTTTCAAACCAAACAAAATTCTAATCAAATAATTACAACTTTTAGAATTTCATCTTTATAATTAATCTAAGGTAAGTGTGCCAGTTTGGGAAGCTTAAGGCGAATTTCAAATTTCAAATGCTTAAAAAACTATATTAAACGTATTTAAAACTTAAGAAATGGGTCTTATCGTATAATGCGTATCTTTAGAGAGGTAAATTACTTATTACTTGTAACATATTGTATTAGAATCAATACTATAAGGGTGATTCTCAAAAAGTTGGCCATTTTGTGTCCAAGCTCTACAATCAATAATAAAGAAGAGATGGGCGAAGCAAGAAATTATCATCATAGCAGCTCAACATGAAAAAAACCTCCCTCATTTTGATGAACCTTAATTATTTTTAATTGCAGCTAAAAATAAATAACCATCAAAAATTCCCTTTCGGTCCCGTGTCCCCAGTACGAATTTTCTCGGATTTAAGCAAAATTAAACTACTATTACCGTAATTTATCTCTCTGCAACCTGAATTATATCATTAGCATGAATAATATAAAAAAATACATTTTGTGACTTCGATTATTGTTTTATCAACTATTACAAATAATTTTAAACTTGCCCTACGTTTTTATGTCCTGTCTGTTCCACGCATATTTAACTTGTTTTCATATAAGGAAAAATATTAAAATCAATGTAAATTTAGGTGAGAATTGTTACTCGGATAGTTCTTCAATCAATTTCACCTGTAGATAATTAAATAGTCAATTTGGCTTTTCAAAAAATTATTTAAACTGTGATCTCAGACACGCGTGCCTTAATTATATGCCCTAAATATAGTAGCCACGCTAACATTTGAAGGACTTATCCAATCGAGTCAGCCTTTGATACACTTCTTAAGGTTTCTAAAATCAAGGCTAAGTTCGCTAACCAGATATTTCCATCCGAAATTAAAAAATTTAGAGCATTTTCAAAATTTGAACATTTTTTTTCTCAAATTTTAGAAATTTTAGTCAAAATTTCTTATAGATGGGCAGAAGGATTTTAAATTATCAAAAAAAAATCATTTTTAATGAAAATTAGAAAGCTATATACTTTTGAAATTTTTAAAAATGTTATATGTATTTCGAAACTATTCTCATGAAATTGCCTAATTGAAAAAAGTTCCAAAAGTTAGATCTTATTGAAGTTTTTCAATTGGATACAAATTATCGAGCACGAAGCACGAGTTTCGTAGTGAGAATGTAATAATCAAAGTCGTAGGTGCTTTGGGAACCTTCTTTAAAAACAAATCGAAAAAATTACAGTTACAATTTATGGCTATAATTCCTCAGAAGTTTAAATCACGGTTTTAGATTTAAGTTATAATATTTATGATATTTGAAAAACTGTAGTTAAAGTTTACGCATTAAACGTATGACAACGAGCGCGAAGCGCGAGAGCGTACCCTTGGTACGCAAACTTGGCCCGAAGTGCCGCCCGCAAAGAAGATGTGCCCGCGCAGCTTTCATATATTTTCTATAATTTCATTTTTCTTATCTCTTTAAAAGTGTTAAAAAATTTACAAATTTAGTGTGCTGGCAAAATGTTAAGAACCTAATTATTTTCAATATTAAAGAAATCTTACACTTAAAATTTGTTCTTTTATTGATAATGTTCAGAAGTTATCAAAAATAAATGTTATGCTGAATTAGTTCCTTATTTAGAAAGGTTCTACTAATTTGATGTTTCTGAAAATACGTAATCTTTTTTAATATAATTTAATTAACTTTATCAATTTATTTAATAATTTAATATGCTAAAGATTTTTCTTGCAATTTAAAAACTCTTTTTTACCAATAAATTTTTAGAATTAAAATTCGTCATTTCGAAATCGTGATTGGCAAAAGTTCAGAAAATTGAAAAGAACGAATGAAAACCAAAGTCTGCGACCACCTCCTTTTTATGACTTATAAATCTCTCCAAACTTTAATTATGTCAGAACTAAAATTTGTTCTCTCTAAAAGGTTGAACGGTCTTAAAATTCTGTATAAGATGAGACCAGGATGAAGTCAATTTGTTTATTTTTAAGTAGACATTGGAAAAATAGCATAAATGCCAATGTTTTCTTAAATTTAAAATAACTTCTGCAATAATTAATATTTAATAGTTTTCTTATACTGATCTTGAAGCTATTTTTCTTCAGTACCTCAGCAGATTACGAGCATAAATCTAAAAAAAATGCATATGTCAGTGCAAGAACTTTACGTTGGAAAAATTTGAAAATATCTTATCTATAAGCAAATGAAAAA
>NC_046658.1:119012413-119016388 GCF_010883055.1 Belonocnema kinseyi
TTATCAAAAGTTTATGCTTATATGTTTCATATATTTACAAAATAGAAAAATAGCTTGAAAATGAGCCCAAGAACATTAAAAAATATTAATTATTACGGAAGTTATTGAAAATTCAATAAAGAATTGAAATTTATACTATTTTTCCAATATCTATTTAAAAAAAAGACAAATTGGCTTCATTGTCGGCTCATTTTATAAAGCATTTTTTATTGATTTAACCCTTAAAAGAGAAAATTTTTTAGCTTTGACATAATAAAAATTAGTAGAACTTTATCAGTCATCAAAGAAGATGTGGCCGTAAACTCTTGTATGGTAGCGTATGTCTACTCTCTATGAGTGTAAGAGTGTTGTCAGATTTATGTGTATGGCTTGAAATTTACACCTTATAATTTCAGGTATTTACTGGGTCTTTACGATAATTATAACAGCCAGTTACACAGGTTCTATCATTGCCTTTATTACTCTACCAGTTTATCCTCCCCTATTGGAAAGTTCTAGTCAGTTCTCAACCTACAGATACCGAATTGGGACTTTAGGTAAAAATGTTAAAAAATAATTATTTTGTTAGGACTTTATTGAAAAACTTTTTTTATTACATGCATGCGATAAAATTTCCTTACTTACCTAGTCAATCCTGGGTAGAAATTGCCTCTTTATGCTTGAACTAAATATTGGCTCTCACGAGGCCGCAGCCAGATTCCCTAGCTACTATAGAAGAATCTAGGCTTTCCCTCTGCTGGCCCTCGACAGGTTATTGTCGTGTGCTACTTGTCTTACATTATTTATATACTCACTTCTTAGCACCATATTTTTTAATTAAACTAGATTAAAAACCTTTATTCATAAAGATATTTTTAAAAAATCATTTCTATCAATTAATTATTTTCTCGAGTGGACCTTGTAAAGCCCTCGACAGTTAAAACGGGTAATACAGATTTGAGTGCAAAAAAGTACATTAATTTTCTCATGCTTAATTATACTTAAATTTAAAAAAGAACAAATTAAAAAAATTACCGAGATGCAAACTTTTAAAAATTTCATTTTTTCTGAAAAAATTATAAACATTTGGTGCTTTAAAAATTTGAAAAGAATTTTTCTTAAAGATCGATGTAATTTGAAATCACGTAAGTACGTTTGAAAATCATATCTAACAAATCGAGCTTCAAAAACCGCGCTTGTGGATATTTTAATAAACTGCGTTTGTCTTTAGTTATTAGTAACAAGTCTTCTCTAGTCAAATTTAACAATAAGTTTAGTTTTAGAATAACGTGCAGAGTATAGTTAATAATAGAATGTCAATATAAATACGAGAAAATGGAGAAGTGTTTGTCAGAGGCTACAGAAAGGTGTAAAATCTTTAGATTGAACTTTTGCAAAGAAAATGTATTTTAAAATTGGATTAATATTTTCCTTCTTTAAATAAAAAATTTCTGGTAATAGATTATGGCGGTTAAACTTTAATACTACTGCAACCATAGCATCACTCTTCAGAATTTACAGCATGATCAATTTTTTAATAATATAATAATATTTTATTTGAATCAACAAAATAAGAAACAATAGCATGTGCTCTTGAATAATAGTGTTTGAGGGACTATCTAGACTCTATAAAGACCCTATTAATAGGCCCTTATTGGATTGCCTACTGATGACCTCGCTAGCTGAGCGTGACGCTTTCGCTTGCGCCCTCGATAGATTGCCACTTTAGGGCCTTGATAGAAAATAAGAAATCTAGACAGGGCCTCTTAAGAACCAAGTTATAATTTCTACCCGGGATTTTAATTTTGTATGATAAAACTCTTTAAGAAAATTCTATCAAATATATAGTTTTTCGTGATACATATTTGGAAATACTAATTTTTAAGTTTTTAAGTACGTCTGCATTCAAATTTGAATGAATTGTTTTGACCTAGTGAAACAATTGATAATAATCCAAATTATTACAAACTTACAGACTAGGATTGAAAAAATGATTGAAAACGGAAAAAAATCAAAATTTCAAAAAGTTGAAAGTCGAACCAAAGAAATATTTGAGACATTCAAATGCATTGGCTATCTATTTTATTTAAATATATGGAAAATAAAAATTGAGAAGCTTTCCAAATCGTGTTGTACTCTAAATTTGAAACCATCCCAGTAAAATAAAATTTTACATCAAAGTAATTGCTATTTAAAAAAAAAAACCAACGTTCGATATAAATAGAACTGAAAAGCGTCCAGCATTTTGAATTGAAAACAACCAGTTGTTTGATAAATAAAAACTGAAAATTATTAAAAATGAAATGCGTCAATTGACATTTAAAATAAGTCGACACTGATGCAAAATGAGATTTAAAAGTGATTTAAGTTTAATAAAATGCAAATTACGAACCATTCAAATTTAAAATCTTGAAAATTGGTATGAATGTATTACAAAAGGAAGTTTTTTATTTCCGCACAATGTTTTGATTACCACAAAATATAAAGTGAAGACTTAAATAATAGAATTTTAGGACTCTCTATTAGCGTGGGCCGAAAAACAAAAAATGATTAAATTCATTGGTACGACCACTGAAATGTTTCTTTGTGGCACAAAAAAATTTTTTTAAAGTCAAAAATTTTCTCATCATTGGGAAACTCTATTGGTAATTTTCAAATTATCAATTAAAAAATGTTTTCATGCATGGACAATGTTTCGTTCTTAAATTTTTTTGTTGGGTATGATTCACGAAAATTAATAACCTTTTACGGAGAAGTAATAAAACATTTTTTGTAGAAATACGATATAAAAAAATTACGAAAAATGCAATTACGTTAATTTGTGCCTAAAGTTGCCAAAAAATATGTTATTGCATTTTTTAAGGCTATTTTAAACAAACTAAAGAAGCAGGAACATATTTTGAATTTTCAAACAACGTTTTTTATACTTTTCATGGATTCTGAAATGTGAGAAATCTCTAGACAATTTTTGGTAAAAATAAAATACATTTTTTGTTTCAAGCTTAAAAATAAGTACGTTTTTCATTAGTTTCTTAAAAATAGCATACAGAAAATAAAATGATCAAAAAATTTTTTAGCAACCTTATAAAGAAATTAACAAAAGTGGATATTTCGCCGTTAAAAAAAATATATCCTGTGTAGACGGATTTTACGGATCTTGTGTAAAAATGTCTCAATCTTGAGGATCCGTAAAAAAAGAACAGAATTTGTTTTTTAAAGTTGAAATTATGTACATGTTTTCTTAGCTTCCGAAAAAGAACATCACATAATCAAAATTAGATTTTTTTGTAAGCTTTGGGTGCAAATTAACAAAATTGCATTGTTTGTCATTTTTTGAAATATTATATTTATACGGAAAAATGCTGTTTTTACTTTTTCATGTAAGGTTATTTACTTTCATAAACATTATTGAAAAAAATGGAAAGCATATTTTTTCCTTGAAAAAAAAATAAAAATTTGAAAATATTTAATCGACTGGCCCAATGGTAAAATACTTTTTAAATTTTGTTTTAATGTAACAAAGAAACTAATTCAGTCAGAAAATCTAATTATCTTTTAGTATTTCAGATCATGATGGGTGGGAAGTTTGGTTTAATCACACTACTATGGATGATCCAATAGCAACACAATTGTTTAATAAGCTTGAATACGTTCAAAGTATTGGAGATGGAGTAAGAAATGCAAGTCGTGCTTATTTCCGGCCTTATGCTTTTTTGGGATCTCGCACTGCGCTCGAATATGCTGTACAAACAGATCTACCTACAAAGTAAGCTGACTTACCCATTTATTTATAAAATAATTGATTTAGTTGATGTAGTTGAAATACATTTGTGGTTGACGATTTTTTGTCGAAAATTAGATCATAATTTTTTTAGTGAAAGCTCATTACCTGACTGTAGAGTGGGACGATGGTCGTGGGGGCTAAAGCGTAGGCTTTGGACCCACTCCTTCGGCTTGCGGGTTCGATTCCCGCCTCGCACTCTGGAAGAGTCTCGG
>NC_046658.1:119016488-119038532 GCF_010883055.1 Belonocnema kinseyi
AACTGTAGGTCCCCCTTCCACCACCAAGTAAGTGTGTAGAGGGTGTGTAAAGGAATAGAGAAGGTGTAAGAAAAATGTAAACCCTTAGGGGACACATTAGAAACTTCCATTCCATTACCTGACTGTTAGTTTACGAATACGGTAATATGCGCTTTTTGTGCCCTTTTCGAGAAAATCAAGTATGAAATATTTACAACAAGTTCTACAGAATTTGGCAAAAACAATTCTGAATGAGCGGTAGCTTAGGCAGCACGCTTCGGCTTCATAGTCGAAAGATATTGTGTTTTATTATCCCAGATTGTACTTTCTTCTTACATTCTCATTCCTGAGAATGTTATGTAATCGTCCAAATTTTCAATCTCTGGTTTTTAACAGATCTTTACTTTTCGGCACTCACAGAATCCGAAAACCATAAAATTTCATCGGTGTCTGTCTGTCTGTATATGTCTGTATGTCTGGTTACCTGGATGTTGTAGCCACGCTAACTTTTGAAGGATTTGTCCAATCGAGTCCGCATTTGATACACTTCTGAAGGTCCCCAAAATAAAGGTTAAGTTCGTTAATCAGATATTTTGAACTAAAATTAAAAAATTGAGAGCATTGTCAAAATTTTGAAATTTTTGTTTTGAATTTTTATAAATTGTTGTCAAAGTTTCTTATAGATGGGTGAAAGACTTGCAAAATTTTTTTCAAGTTTCAGAAAAAGTTGTCAATGTTTCCAATACTTGAGATAAATACTTGAAAATTATCCAAATGACATTTTTAATTTGAATGAAAATAAAACGTTAGTGCAATGTAATCGTCAAAATTTTCGATCTCTGGTTTTTAACGGATCGTTACGTTTCGACGCGCACATAATTCGAAAATCATTTGTCAATTTTTGTTGTTAAAATTTTATAAATTTTTGTCAAAGTTTCTTATAGATGGGTAAAAGACTTGCGAATTACCCAAATAAAATTTTTAATTTTAATGAAAATTAGAAAAGTTATATACATTTCAAAAATTTGAAAATCTTCAAAAAATAGAAAAAAATTTTTTTTCATAGATCCAAAAATTTTCACTAGATACCAAATATGTTTTAAAATTATTTTAGTCGAATTTTTCGATAAGTTCGCATTTTAAAAAATTAGAGTCCGTCTAATCTAACAGTAGAACGCGAAGCGCGATTTTGGCAATGAGAATGTAATCGTCAAGGCCGTAGGTGCTTTGAGAACCTTATTTAATGTCAAATTAAAAAAAAAAGGTTCAGCTTTACTTTATGATTGTAGTTTATGGGTTTGAATCACAGTATTTGATATAATTATATATATATATATATATATATATACTTAAAAAAAGGAAAAATGATTAAACAACCACAACAGGGTCCTATTAGGACCAGGAAAAATAAAATGTGAACATAATTTTGCAATATCTGAATAAGCAGTGCCAAACCAAGGTACACACAAAAAGAAATTGTAATAGAAATTTGATATAATAGTTTTTAATATACAATGTAGAGAATTTCGCATTGGGGACTGTGCACAAATGTGGAGGGTAATGCAAAGAATGAGCTCGGAGCGCGAGGTACATACATTATCGAGCGCGAAGCGCGAGAATGAACAGTTGCGCGCCCTAAGCGCGTTCAAACTAGTGAGCGAAGTGAGCCGCGCGCGCAGCGTGTCACGAGAATGTGCCCGCAAAGCGAGCAGATTTTTGTATTTAACTTCTTGTATATTCATTAAAATGTTGTGTCTAATCGTCCCGATGAATCGGGAGAATTGGAAAAGGGGATAGACCAAACGTCCCGAAAATTCGGGGCGACTGACCAAGTTTATGAAAAATATTGGATTAGTCGTCCCGAATTTCTGAACGACTCGTCCAATATTCTTCATAAGCTTGACTAGTTGTCCCGATTTTTCCGGACGACTGAAGTCCATCCCCTTTTTCTAGCTCCCTGAATTTTTCGGGACAACTATACACAGCCACTCATAAACATTATAATGAATAAAGAAAGTGCAGGCAGCGAGAATATAACTTTTTTGCCAAAGTCTATAATGGCCTATTGTGAATATATCAAAGTTGATTTTTCCGAAAACGGAAAAAAGAAATAATAATTGCTTTAACAAATTGATACTCAAGTAAACCTTTTATTTAAAGAATTATAAATTAAAACTAAAATTCACAATTAACGGTCTTCTCTTGTTAAACGATTTTCTATTTTAACTAGGTCTACTTTACATATACATTGTTATTCAACTTATTCGATATTTTTTCGATTAATATTTTTTTCATTCCAAAATAGAATGCTTTGCAGCTTCCGACGTTTATTATTTAAAACCCTGATTTTCTTTGTAGCTAACTATGAAGTTAAAATTTGCTGTTCTGAAAATAATGAAATAATGTAAATTCAAAGGATTAAAAGTTTAACAACAATGTGGATTATTGAAACGAAATTTGTTCTTGTTCTTCAAAAATTATTTGTCCCCTTTTAGGATGTAGCTATGAAGAACAAGAAAGCATCTGCTGAGGCGTCGGTAGCGTAATTGGTTAACGCTCCACTCATCGATAGTGGCGTTTCTAGAACAAATTCAGGTTGCGTTAGATTTTTTCTTGTTCTTCAAAATTTATTTTTTGGAAGTAATATAGTTTTAACACCGAAATCTGTATTATTTAAAATAAAAGAATTAGGAACAACAATCGCTACATTTAATTAATATTTTTTATTTAATTAACTTGTATAATTTACTTTGCAAATTTTGATAAATGAATTTATTTTTTGTTTTATAAAAATCTTACCAAATATTTGACAATCTTTTGAAATCCTTTAATATTTATTTAAAGCTTTTGAAGTTCCAGAATGGTTATCTTAAATTATCGAAAATCTTCAAATATAGCAATGATTACTCTAATTTTGCAAAAAACAGTGTTTGATTAAAAATGTTTGTATCTTCTCAAATACTTGAAATTCGTTGTAAATAGTCTTTTATTAATTCAAATTTATTTGAATTATTCTAGAATCTATTATGGCAATTTTTTAAATCTATTATTAGAATAATTTTAATATTTGATTAAAATCATCTGAAGTTTTTCGATATAATTCCTAAATCATAAAATTATGTTTATCGAAAAGTTACTAAATTTTCGAATCCATTGAAATCCGTTAAAAAACTCATTTTCTGAGATCCTAATTTTGAAAAATGTTGAAAATTTTGAAAAAAATCTGGAATTCGAAATTGATACAATAAGAAAAATTAGCGTTTTAGCATCCTAAAAAAGTATAATTAATTTGGAATCGATAGATATGCAGCTTGTTCACCTGCGCCGCACAAATTTGTCAAAAAGTGTTTCGTTTGCAGATTTTTTTTATCTTCTGAATTTTCAAAAAAAAAAATTTTTATTAATTCTTAACATCGCACCGGTGAAAATAAGAGAATGTCGTCGTGTACTTAACAGGTTTCTAATGACAAAAATGCGCTTGGAACAAAATTGTTAAGACGCAGGAATTTGAAATTGGAAAAATATATTGTTTTAAAAATTCCCATATCGTTATTTAACCAAATGAACTTTATGACTTATAATATTTACGATTCTTTTAGCATAGAAATAGACCACAAAAAATGATTGACGCACAGAGACCGAAATTAGAATTGCAGCGATGTCTTAAAATTCTAATTTTGGTATTCAATGAAATTATTTTGATAAATTGTGGTACTAGAAAATAAATCTATTGGATTTTAAATTTAAATTTTTAAATTCTCTGTAGTTCGGATTTCGATTCTTGGATTTTAGTGCTATTTTTCCTAATGTATTTTTTTTTAGCGGAAAGTTTTCAAGTGAATGATTATTTAAAATCCGTTACAAATTTGAAGATTTGGGAGTCATCGTGGCTCAGATGGTATAGTGATTGTCCTATATTCCAACTTCCAACACTGCAGCCTTAGCAGCCACGCTGGCGCGGGTTCAATTCCCAAAGCAGGAAGCGAGGCTGGACGTGTTTTCTGAAATCTTTGCTTCTGTTCCTTGTAGTTACTACCCCACAGATAGCCTACAATTTATAACTAACCCCACAGTTCAATCGCTAATGACCCTGGCAGTTAATGCGACTATAAACATTCAACTAATAAAAAACTTGAAAAATTTAAAGATTTTACCTTGAGGAACGTAAAAAAAGAATGGAAACTCAAGATAATTAAAAAACGCCGCAAAGAGGTCATTCACAAAAAAATTCCAAATGAATTATACTTTTTAGGATATCAATATACTAATTTTTTGCATTCACATAGAAAAAAGTTTTTTTTTCTTAGTTTAAGAAATCGTTTCTGCAACTTTTTTACTTTAATTAAAATAATACAAAAATATTCTCTGATTCAAATAAAGCACTGGAAAAAAGGTAATAAATAATTCATTCAAACTCATTATTTTAAACCAAGAGAATTATTTCTTTACCTGAAAAAAAGATTACGAAAAATGATAAGTCAAAAAACTTAGTAGCTCTGCTAGAAACCGTTCGTTCGTTAGTTGTACAGAGCAGTCTCTCACAGTAAAAAATTAATAAATTAGTACTTATCAACGTTATAAACATAAAATGTTCTTTGTAAATTAATATCTTCAGCTTGTTATTTCCAAAATCAGATATATGTGCAATTTATACAACTTCATTGACATACATTTTTTATTGTAATTCCAGAATTTTGTATTCGTAATAAACGCTTTAATTAGAATTAATAAAATCTTTCTCTATTCACGTTATATCATTCTTTTGTCAAGCCAAATGTTATAATCATTAATACGAACAAATTTTTCTGCAATTTCAATGAATTTTCGGTCAAATATAGCCAAATATTCTTTCAATTGAAAAAAATGTTGTTAGAACAAAAATCTGCGTCTTTAATTCAAATGAAAAAAGGAAACCAAGAAATTTATTTAAATTACATAAACTTTTCCCTACGAAAAGTCCCTCATCTTCTTTTGTAGTAAAATTTGTCCGCTTGGACACATGAAATTGTTTAAAGTTTCTTGTTCGATCGCCGAAGTTAAGCAACGCTTCACTCGATTATAATCGGATGGGGGGACGACGTACAAAATGGGATCTATTTTTATGAGCCTTTCATCTGCATAAATTCTCGAATTAATACTAATACTAACACTTATTGTGAAAAAGTGGTCCAACAACACTGAATTTAAATAATTTTAAAAATTTAATATCCTTGACCAAAAATGTTTTTAATTGAGAATTTGTTGATTGAATTCCTTAATTAGTGACTACTGTAAATTAACCGATTTTCTAAAACCACAAATTTCTAAATGTTTGTTATTTTGACATCTTCAAATCTTGAAATGTTCAACTTAAAAAAAAAATGTATACTATTTTGAACCTTTATTGCACAAAATGAAAGCTCTTACTCTTAAATGTCGAGCCTTAAAATATAATTTGCCATATTACCGGATCAAGATTTAAAAAGCTCAGATTTTTAATAGAAATAGCAAAAATTAACCGTTTGTTTTTAGTTTTTAAAGTTTTGCTTTTCAAATATAATTATTTCAATTAAAATGATGTAACAAAAAGGAAGAAAATTTACGCTGCCGTGCAAAAGTTTTAGGCCACCTCTTTTTTATGACTAAATAAAATCTCTTAATTTTAATTATACCAGAGCTAAAAATTGTCTCTTTAAAAGGTTAATTGTTTTCGAAATTCTATTTAAAATAAGCCCAGGTTGAAGCCAGTTTGTCTAGTATTTAAGTAGATATTGCAAAAATATTGTAAATTTCAATGTTTTCTTAAACTTTCAATAACGGCCGAAATAGTCAACATTTTTCAATGTTATTGGGCTCATTTTTAAGTTTTTTTTCACTGTATCGTAACAGCAAATGCGAATAATTCCTACAAATTTTCTTTTTGAATTGCAAGAACTTGAAGTTGTAACAAAAAAGTTAGAAAAATTGCAATATTATTTTTAGTACTGAAAATATTTTTGTAAAATACATGAAAAATATAATCATGAAGTTTCTATGTAATTTCCTCAAAATATATATTTATTTAACTTTTATTCTGGTTTGCAATTATTTTTTTTTTTAATTTATAGCCGTAAGCTGTTGTGATACAATGAAAAAATAGCTTCAAAACGAGCTCAAGAACATTGAAAAATGTTGATTATTTCTGAAGTTATTGAAAATTCAAGAAAACATTGGAATTTACACATCTACTTTAAAACTACACAAATTGGCTTAACCCTGGGCTAATTTTATACAGAATATTGAAAACAATCAACCTTTCAAAGAGAAATTTTTTTAGCTTTGGCATAATTAAAATTAAGAAAATTTATTCATTCATAAAAAAAGAGCTGGCCTGAAACTTTTGCACGGCATTGAATTATTTTGCATTTATTGTCAAAACATAATGTTTGACTGTTATTTAACAAGAAAGTTACTTTTGGGCATATTAAATATAAATTAAAATACTATTTTATACGTCTGGCTTGATTAGATCAAATGAATAAGATAAAAATAAAATATATATAAATGAAATCAATGTAAAATCGTGGTGAATTATAGATGTACCCAAATTAATTTCAAAAGACCCGAAATATTTCGTTTATTTCAGTTAAATTGGAGTGATTTAAAAAAAAATTAAAAATAGTCCAAGAGAATTCAATGAAATGTTAACAATTTCAATAGATAAATTAAAAGTAATTCAATGAAATATTTCGAAATTAAAAAAAAAAAAATGCCATTGAATGCAGATAAGTGGAAGTGAATGGAATTAGCGAATACGAATCTGATAAAATCCATGAGAATTTAAGGTAAATTAAAAAAATTTATACAAATCTAAAATAGATCTATAGAATTCAGTGGATTTCAAGGGAATTCCAAAGAATTAAGGAACATTGAGAAATCGGTATTAGGTATAAACCTTAATTTATTAGAGGTTAACCCTTGGATCCATTGTTGTAATTTATTGAAAGAAAAGTTAGTAAAAAGTAAGTAAAAATGAATCAAATGTGAATTAAGAGAAAAAAGACTAAAACACATTTAAGTGACTGTACCCGTGTAGAAATTCCCCCAGTTGGCCCTAATACAACAAGGTTTCTGGTCGGATCCCGGCCGGGCCACTCCTGGCTGGGTTTCATGGACAGGAACCGGGCGGGAGCCGGTTGGGCTACATTTTTCTCGAATCACGAGGTCCGGGGCCGGCCGGTTATTGGCCGGGCCAACCCTGGTTATATCCCATGGTCGGGAGCCGGCTGGGCACTGGTCAGGTTAATGTTTTTGTAGAAATTACACATTTTTTAAGAGCCGTGATATTATCAAAGACGTGATTATGGATGCTAGATGAATTATTATTTAAAAATTATAGTTTAAAGATTTATTAGATCATTGAAACAAAAATGAACTTTTTTAAATTCGTCAAAAAAACATAAAATTTTTTCGAATAATTTAACATTTTAAATTAAACTGTTATCGATTCTGCTATGTGCAACAACAGAAATGATACAATTTTTATAAGCTTCTCTATATTCAGACAATGTTTAGTCTGTACAATTTCAAATTTACCGCCATATATAGCGCCTGCCGTGTCTGACGTCTGCATAGACACTCAGTAATTTTGAGTTTTGCACCTGGAACGAGGATGCTCCTTGCCCTCACGTCGTGTCATCTCTTCGAAGTTCGCAAATAAAATCGAGACTCATAGTTAAAATCAACCTTATTTTAGTGATTAGTTTGAAACCCCCACTTAGTGCGCAAATAATAACTATTTTAAATTAAAATGTAGTCTTGTGCATACAGTTTTTACTTTCTTCCTTCCTAACCTTAAATCACCACATGGCTTTCAAATTGCTATGGGATTCTATCAGCAGGGAATACAATTCTACTCCAATTTTCTTGCCAGAATTGGTTCACTTGATTTGAACTTTTAAAGTTCACCGTAATCTTTACGATGAGCCTTAAAGGACAAAAAAGTTACCAATTTCTCGCCTGAAGTAACATTTCTTAACCGCTTTTTGGTCGGATTACCCGACCGGATCCCGGCCGGTATTGAAGCCAGGATCCGACCAGTTTACCGTGACGTTTTTAGCCGGATCCCGGCCGGATTTAACGACCAGCGCCCGGCTTAAAGCAGGGCTATCCGGTTGGGACTCGGACGGATCCCTGATTGGATTCCTGCACGGGTATGACAGCATTGCTTATTCTATATTGATGAATAGTTTATTTGGAAATATCTTAAAAATGTATTTCCTATGTTTTATAACATTAAAAAACATATTGAAAAGCCGGTGTTACATTATGTTACACGCGGCGAGTAACATTTTGTATAATGAGAAAAATAATTTGCTAATTTTAAAGAATTATATGTGAATAACGAAAATTTCGCCACTAATATTAAATTTACTAGAATTTTAAACCATACACAAAGTGCTCAAATAATGTAAGATTTTTTTGTAAAATCTATTTGAAAAATATATCCTTTCACTTTCCTGAAAAATAAACCGATATTTTATTCCTGAAAAAGGAGAACTAATTTGGTTTACTTTAATATCTAGTATTGGCAGTAAAAGATCACTGATGCACATCAGTGATGAATGTTTTGTGAGATTCGGGGTCACAATAGTTCTGCGATCTCAATCATTGTACACGGACCCTTTCAATAAAGTATTACTTCGAGCAAGACAAAGTGGATTGATTCGTAAGATTCAGCGCGATGTCGAATGGAATGTGCAAAGGTCACCTACGGGAAATTTTCTGCAAGTGAGTTACATATGCTCAATCTATTTCTGTCCTTGTTGATTATAGTTTCAATGTTTCATATAGATTCATTGCTTTTATGACTTCTAATTTTGCATTCATAGCCCTTCCAGTTATATTTCTGAATAGAAACTCAAAAAAGTCAATATCAATGGAACAAATAACTTGAGTTAAAATTAATTAAACTTTTTTGTGGTTAATGCTGAACCAATATACTCATATTATAACATTTTCCAAGTATGAAAGTAATAATTCAAATATTTAGGCAGTTCGAAAAATGTATTTCTTAAAATGAACTAGTGAAATCTCACTAGTTGAAACAGATAGAAGTGAGTCGCTGACAATCAGTGAGATTTCACTGGTTCAACTCGGTGGAATTCCATCACTAGTATAATCGGTGAGGTTCAATGGTTACTCAGTAGCAGTAGTCATCTGGTCGTACACGTTGTCGTCCGTCAGATGCTTTTGTATGACACTTCTTATTCATTAATTTGATTTAATTGTATGCTCACCTTTGGAAAATAGAGGAAAAAGAGGGGGGAAATGAAAAAGTAAAGCAAAACCGACCTCTCAGTCTAAACTTATTCCTTCTCCGTCTTTTTAACACTAATTGAACGAATATAAGGTAAAGCATTATATATATTCTGCAAACATTTTTAATTAAAATTTTTCCAAGATAAAAGTAACTAAAACAGCGTATGCGGAATTAGAAGCGAAAATAAAGTACAAGTGCGCTTGACTCATATCGCCCCATATCTGGGGCGGGACGAGCCAGGAATTTGGGCGAGATGTATCACTTAATTAAATGACTTATTATATATTATTTGTAATTAAGAGTCTTGTTAGGTTTGAGTATTTTAAAATAAAAACATATCTTACATATAGCTTTCCAAAATTGAACGAGAAATTTAAAGTATTTAACTTCAAAATGATGTAATCGTTACTCGTTTTTTATACGTTTACACCATTATTAACACCCTGCAAAATCTTATAATATGAAACACTGCATCCTAACGTACTGACTGCTACACTAAGAGGTTAGGTTAATGCACAGGAAGAGGTGGTTCATTCCGCCCCATATGACATTTTTTAGTCAAATCAAAATTTCACCTATTTCGGTTTTAAAATTATATATAAATCTGTTGAAAACTTAAGGTCTAATAAATAAGCTATCTAAATAACCATTAGAAAAACATCTAATATGTGACTTTGCGTGATTCTTGAACCTTCTAACAAATGCAAAATAGCAGAATACAGTTCCTAAAATTTTTATTTTCGTTTTTTCCAGATTTATTCAACATTAAGCGAAAAATTCTCAAAAAAGAAGTTTGATCATGTTTTTCCTGATATTAATTCAAAAAACATTTACAAAATAAATGATCAACTACGAGAAAATTAAGTGACTCATCTTACCCCCTATGCTCATATCGCCCCACCCTACCCTATTTCGATGTCGATTTGGACTTCCTCTCTCGGGTTTATTTATAGGAAAACTATCGGTATGAATAATAGAAACTTTCAGTTAGTAAAAACTGAGATTTTCTCTGATGAAAAAAAGACTTTTTAATTAAAAGAAAATTTTTGGATATTAATCCTGAAAAGATGTTTGAGATCATCAATATGTAAGTTTTGATTTCAAAATTAACTGACTGTCTAATGCACTTTCTCCAGTGGGAAGTTATATGTGTTATTTTATGGCAATTACGATTGATGTTTTCTGGAAAAGTAATATACATTTACAGGGTTTCCACTAACTGGAAAAACTGAGATATAGCCGAGAATTAACAGGTAATACAAATTCAAGCCAGGAAACACGTTTAAAGTTTTGCTAAATGCGATAATTTTTATTCATCGTCATACCAAGACAAATCCATTTTAATTTTCATCCCCTTCTTAGAAAGTTGTATTGCGAATTTTCTGGACCAACAATTTTGTCAATCAAAATTTCCAAATTTGTACTTTCATTTCCTGATAAAATTTATATTTAAATGTTTCTTAACATTATTTATGAAAGAGAACTTCTTAATTGTAAATTATTTTTTATTAGTTGGAATCATTTTTAAATATATATTAAGAAGTTTAAAACAGATTCGAAAATAATTTAAGTTTTGAGAATATTTCAAAACGTTCCAAATGATTTAATAAAATTTCAAAAAAGTATGTATAATATTTTAAAGCAATATATTTCAATTTTGCAAGATACCAAAATCTTAGCAGAAATTCGAGTAAGTTTGAGAGATATTAAGTAGTTCAAAAGGTTTCCAAAATACACCAAAGTCTCTAACTTTTTGAACAGTTACAAGGCAATAAAAAATTTGTTTAAGATTCCTCAGAAAATTAGAAGTGATTTCTCAATGTAAAAAATTAATCTTTAAAGAAAATTTCAATAAATTTCAGAAGATTTGTACAAATATTTGAGAAAATTTGAAAAAATGAAGCATTTTTTTTAAATTAATTTTTTCCTTAAAAATTAATATGCTTTGTTTAAGGATTCACCTTTTTTGTTGAAAATTCGTTTTTTATTTTTCAATGCAACCATAAATAGCTGATAATAATTTTTTTTTGAGAATATAATTATTTGTTTACAATATATGTTAAAATTTTGTTTTAATCGAAAATTTAACTATTCCATTTTTGGTTAAAAATTGATATTTTTTAGTTATAAATGTACATTTTTGGCTAGAAACTTGGTTTTTTCGTTTGAAAGTTAATTTTATTGTTTATTGGATTAAAAATGGTTTTAGTTGCTGTAAATTCATAATTTCAGATAGAAAATGTAACTGTTTGGTAACAAGTTGAACTACTATTTTGTCGTAAAAGGTCTTTTTTGGATGAATTTCACTCATTTTTATTTAAATTTGTTTTTTAATTGAAAATTCAAGCAGCTGGTTAAAAGTTGAATTCACTTTGAAAAACTCGTTTTTTGGACGAAGATTTATCTTTTCAGCTGAAAATGCATCTGGTTGACAATGTATAAAATTTTGTAGAAAATTCGCCTTTCTCAAAAATAATCAATCAATTGTTTTTGAAATTTACATTCTGAGAGCAAATTGAAAAAATTTTTCAGATGATTCCTAAAATTTCGAAGAAGATTTTAGAGAAAAATTGTTAAATTTAGAAAGATTAGAACATCTTCGAAAAAATTCGAGTAAGTTAAAAAGATTTAATAAGGTTTTTGGTTCATTAAAACATGAATAACAACTTGGAAAGGTTTCAAAAACTTTGAAACAAATTGTCGATTTTTGAAGATGTAGAACTAAAAATTTAGATGGGGAAAAAATAGTAAACACCATAACTCACAAACCGGTTTGATTGAATTAATAGATTTTTTGGTTTAACTATAGAATGTGGATATAATATGGACCATCAAATATTCCGATGTCCCAACTAAATTTTTTGGTAGTTATAAGCAAATATTTTTGTAATAATATAATTACATATTGCGTATAGGCTTTTTATTTTGTTTAAGTATCGCAACGAATGGAAAAAGAGCTGGTAAACATTTTTATTTTTAATTTGTCGTGTTGAAATACAAATGGGGGTTTGATTGTCTTAAACTGGTACATAAAAAAATAAAAAGCCATGATATAAAACTATTTACCACTTTTTTCAGCGCCGAAGAACCAATCAAATTCTAATCTCAAATCATTATTTTCTACAAATACCCACTTTTTAAAATTATATTATATTATATAATTATATTATTTATTGAAAGTGAAAAATGCATTTTTTATCGCAATCCACAGCCCACCATGTTCCAATTTTAGGTTCCTGTCACTTTGAGATTTTCTACTTCTACATTCTATTTCTTAGAGCTGGATAATTTTTTCTGATTAAAATTTTTTGCCCTCAATTCATACACCCTTTATCCTGGGAGAGAATTTTTGCTTTGTTTTTAGATGGTGATTTCGATTTTAGTGATTTTTTTTGCTCTCTGGAAAATTTTCAATTTTTTGGCTATCCAGTTCTGTACAATTATCCTTCAGTGAAATTAGTGAAATTAGTGAAATTAGAACTAAAAACTCTTTATATTTATCTGTAGCTTTTTATTTTCAGGCACTATGTAAATTTTTATTAAATTAAATTCTCTTTCATACCGATAGTTTTCCTGTAAATAAAGCCTGATAAGGAAGTTATATATTTGGCTCTAATGAGCTGGAAAGGAATTAGATGAAAATCTAATTTGGATTTTTGACCGTTTTTGTGTTCTGATTTTTGCACATAAAACTTTTTATATGAGAGTAGGTTTTATTTAAATTTCCAAAGAATTAATTAGATTGATTTCTAAGGTAAAATGGACGAGATAAAGAAGGGAAAATATCTTCATGAATGCTGTTACTGATTTTCCCTTGATCTGAATTTCATTTGATCATATGTATAGTACAAGTAATTTATTTAAAATGTATTTAAGGATTTTACTTCCACATATCTTAAATGCATAAACTTTTCGAAGTTTCGTTAACGGCAATTGACTTATTATACAGCAATGAATGATATAATAATTTGTCATGAAATAGCTTGTACTTCTATATTTTACACTAGAGAATAAGCTAATTGAGAGAAAAAGCTGACTGTCGTAACGAAAACAAAAGAATCGTGGGGTTAGTTCAAATTATAGACCAGAAGTAATAAAAGTGTGGGAAAGGTTTGTACTGTGTATTCGAAACTCATGAAATTGTGGCAAACTTATTCCTAATCTTGCTCGTGTTTCATAGTTTATTTTTATGTGTCAATTATTGCTTAATAGATTTTAATGAAAGCTTTAGTGTCTTAAATCATATGATCCTTTTTATTTCCGTTGCTTTCACTCACTGAGTATTATATCTATTTGTGATTCTCGCTCTCAATATAATTATATAATTATATAGTTAATTATTAATAGTTAATTTGGCGGTAAATATTTTATATCCTAAAAAGTGGACATAAAAAATACGTTTAAAAATATGGTTCATGCGTTTAAACTTTTTTTAAAACTATGAATACATCTGTCCTGAAAACAACTTGTTTCCTGATTTAAAAAAAAAAATGATAAGTTTCATCTTTATGAAAAATTTCAAATGTTAATAAAAAATTACATGTCCTGTCATTATAAAATGTTGTAAAGTAGTCTACAACATGAAAAAAACGAAATATTACGCGAACAAAAATGGTAATCGATTTAAATTATTTATATTATAATTATTTTATTTCTGAAAAACAACTGATTTGATGTTGGAGAGTACCATAAGCTCACGTGTTCTATATTTTATGTAACGTAGGAATTATTCACGCGTTTATCAGCCTCTTTTTAGTTTTGAAAGTAGCCAGTTAGACAGCAGGAGAGGCGAGAGTGAATACGCATGTGCACTGTAATATTTTTAGTTCATAATACTCCTGGGGCTATTGAGCTCATATCTTACTGCTCGCATGCGCATTCGCAGTCACCCGTGTACGATTATGGCTGTATAGATATAACTTTAAATTTCAGGCGTGCTAAACTTGTAAAACATAAATTTTGTTACATAAAGTATCGTGTGCACCAAGGAGGAAAGCGTATTTGTATTATCGCGTGTTTGTAATAACGAGGCGTAGACGAGCACGAAGCTCGGATAAAAAGATAGTTTCCCTCCTAGGTACACAATATACTATTATCTTAAAATATAAAATTTCACAACTTCCGGTCATTTCGAAAAATTTTATTTTAGTTCCTGGTACACAAAAAAGCAAATATCTCGTATAAACTATGATCGATTAAATATGCACTTATCTTGCGGAACGCAACAATTTATATTTTGAAATAACATAAGTTTCTGCGGTTTTTGAAATTCTTGTTTCCCTGTTTTCCAAAAAAAAAAAATTTTTTTCTTCTCATTTCAACTAAATTAATATAAACCGATAAGAAAATCTAACTATTTTTAGTTGAAATATAATTATTTTTAATTCAAAAGTCTACTATTATATTTTTGGTTTAGAATTAATTTCTTATGGTCCGAAGTTCAACTTTGTTGTTTGGATATAAAATTCGTCCTTTTGAATTCAAAATTTATCTTTTGGTAGAGAAGTCGGTTCTTTGGTTGAAAGTAAATTATTTTTATTGAAAACTCTACTATTATATTATTAGTTTGGAATTATTCTTCATTATTAAAAATTCTACTATTATTGTTAAATATTAAATTTTTTGTGGAAAATTTAACTACTATTTTGTTATAAGGTTACCTTTTTGAGTCGAAAATTCAACTGTTGTATTATAAAGTCTTTTTTTGGGATAGAAAATTGGAATAAAAATTCCTTCTTTGGCAGAAAATTTACCTTTTTTGGTTGAAAATTCATCTTTTATGGTTTTCAGTTAATTCTTTTTAATTAGAAATTTTATTATCATAATTCTGGCCAAGAAAGCATTATTTTTTGTCAAAAATTGTACTGCTTTGTTGAAAAATTAATTATTTTGTTAAACAGTTATTTTTTCTGTTTTACATTTAATTATTTTTACTTGAAAAAAGTACTGTCATTTTTGAGAGTCAGAATTCATCTCTTTTGGTTATTATTCAATTTTTGTGTGGAAAATGTCACCATTTTTTTCAATTTAACTACTCTGTTAAAAATGCATTTTTTTGATTGAAATCGCAATTTTTTTGTTGGTAATTCGTCTATTTGGATAGAAACGCAGTTTTTTTAGATTCATGAATCTAAAAAAACTGAAAAATATGAATTTTGCAGAATTCATATTTTGGTAGAAAAGTCCTCTTTTTTGTTTAAAATTTATTTATTAATTATTATTATTATTATTACACCATTAAGCCATTTCCCTGTTGGGGTAGGCGTGACTGATCATCTCTCTAGCGATCACCACAAATAAAGAGCCTCACGAAATCTTCATGTGAGGTTCCCCACTTGGGTCCATTAGTATCCAAGGTCTTTTATTTCAGTCGTCATGCATTGTTTTATTTTTTAGAAGTTTTTTAAAGAAAATATATGTTATTAAATTAAAAATGCATCTTTTGGTCGAAAAGTTATCTTTGTTGGCTGCAAGTTATTTCCTTTGAAATTAAAAATGTTGCTACCATATTTTTGGTCTACAGCACATCTCTTTTGATTAACACTTATACAGTTTGTTTTTAAATTCAATTATTCTGTAGAAAATTCACTATTTTGTCGATAGGTAGTCTTTTTTGGTTGAGAGTTAATTTTTTTATTTGAAAAGTCTATACTATTATTTTTGGAATCAGAATTCATCTCTTTTATTAAATAGTTCTACTATTTGGTATAAAATTTCATTATGAAAAGTCATCTTTTATGGTCTCAAATACAACTGTTATGTTGAAAATTCGTCTATTTGGATAGAAAATTGATATTATTGGATTGAAAATTCATCTTTTGCTAGGAAACTTAAATTTTTTGCTTGGTAATTCATCTTTTATGGTTTCGAGTTTATTTTTTACAATTGAAAAATCTTCTATTATATTTTGGTTCCAGCATTGATCTCTTTTCGTTAAAGATTCTACAGTTTTGTTGTAAATTTAACTATTTTCTGCAAAATGCAACTACTTTGTTCAAAAGTCTTTTTTTGTGTCGAAAATTCAACTGTTTTGTTAATCATTTGTCTTAGCAAAAAGGCTTAGTAGAAAGGAAAAAAATAATTTTTTTCGGTTAAATATTAAATTTTCTTGGTTTAAAATTCAACTGTTTTCTAAAAGATTCGTCTTTTTGGCTTGAAAATTCAAAAATTTGGATGAAACCGCAACTGTTTTCGGTTGATGTTCATTCTTTTTTTTCAAAATTCGATCATTTGGTTGACGTTTGATCTTCGCATATTACAAATTTAACTATTTAATTAAAAATTAACCTTTTTTGTCGAATATTCTTCTCTTTTGCTTGAAAGTTAAACTATTTGGTTGGTTGAAAATGGATGTTTTTCGATTGAATACGGTTGCTACAAAAATTTAAAAATATGTGTTCCCCTCTATTTTTTGAAAAATCACCATATTTCCCCTGGTTTGAGATCATTTTGGCTGTAAAATTTGAAATCACTTTGACAATAAATAATATCATATCTTTTACCATAGAGTATTAAATAATAATTATTATAAACGCTTAAAAGTCAACTGGAAAAATTTAATTTTTTACTGTGAAACCCGTGAAAGTTTCTTGCTTCTTTTCTTAATTGTATAATAATAAAATAGTTATTGTTCCCAAAGTTTCTTATTTTAATTGTTTTTGTTTGTTTTTTTCTTAATTATATTTGAAGAAATAAACGATGATGATTTGAAATATTTTTATCTTTTCAAAAGTCGTAAGAAATATCGAACATAAATGTTGAATTATTTATTTTAGGTGATCAAAGGGTTTGCACCAAAGGTTCAAATCGAAGATCGAAAGCTAAACCTGGATGACACACAAGGAATGTTTTTAGTTCTGGGCTCGGGGTTTTTGATTGCAATGCTTGCCTTTTCTTTGGAATATATTTGCCATTTGATCAGGAAAAGATGTTGCGGAAAAACTAAAATCAAAGTTATTAATGTTACAAATGAATCAGAGTTAAGTGATGGGTTATCAAATTTTCCACATGATTCACTAACGTCAATTGAACCAAGACCCACTAGAAGGAGCATATAAAATATCTGTTAGTGCATACAACTGAAAGTTAAAATTATATTCTGGAGCATTTTAAGTTTTAAATATATTTGTTAACAGTAGAAAACTGCATTTAGCAATATTTAGATTTAATAATAGGAAACCAAATATTAGTTTTTGTAATTAAAGAATAGAAAAAACAAAATAAAAGGATAAATTAAAGTTATTGCTTAAAATAAACTTTTCCAATTGATTTTCTTTTATCTATAATTTTTCCAGTAAAAGCTTTCACGGAGACAGCTTGACTTAAAATAAAGCGATTCCATTAATTAAATTCCTTAAGTATTTTTTCTTATCATAAATAATGGCTTGTACAAAACTACCTGCTAAATTATATTTGTTTAGAGTGTCTGGAACATATAAAAACTCTTACCTTCATACAAAATAAAAATGGTAAGAATTTACCAATTCTCCTTTATGACCTTTCTAATAAATTAATCTTTTTTTATATTCAAGACCTTATAAAAAATTAATTTCCAGCTATAAGCTATACTTTCAAATATAATTATCAATTTTATTTTAGAAAACACTACCAAATATCTGCGAACTCCGGAAGGAATCATTAAAAAATCGAAATTTGTCAGCTTCTGAAAGTGCCGACGAAAGAAGAGGATGTTGGGCGTATCTTCCTTCGGTATTTTTTCACTTTCACTAATTTTATTACAGAAGTTGAACTTTAAAGGTATTTCGATAATTAAATTGTAATTACAAGAACTTCAGCTATTTTATGTTGATCCAATTACTAGTCATTACTTGGCTTATAAATGTTATTCTAGTTGCTGGAATTACGGGCTTTATGATGCAAAATCACATATATTACATTACATTATGTTCTTGAGATGACCATGTGGTCTGGAAAGCCTATTTTTATTTATCACGTTTAAGAAATTTAAAGACATTTTTTGTTATTGTTATTTAAAACTAATAATAATGATATTTGTCTCTAAATTTCTTTCGACTGATAAAAAAAATCCTCATAGGTATTAAATAAATTCGCTTCCTCGTAAATGAAGATTTTACTTTAACAAGAGAAAAAAAATTTAATATTTTTCAGGACTATGTTTCTCTCTTACAGAAAATCTTATTTTTAGAATAAGGGAGAGCCCATCAAAAATCCAATCGCTATTAATTGATCAAGAATGGACATCGAAAGTTCGACAGTAGGTCAATCATGGCGTCGCAAAGACGCGAACAATTACATTAAATACAGTACTCTTATATCCCCAATTTTAACAAATCCTCTTAAAAAAATAATTTTTTTAAGAAATTTAAAAACGATGTTGATAGATTATGGTTGGTCGTGAAAGGTTCTTGAATTGGGCAATCGATGTGTCTCGAGGACGGGAACAAAGATATCATATACATTACTATTGTATTCCCGATGTTAAAAAATGTTTCCGCATATTAACCAGAGAAACAATATATTTTTCAAATATATATGTATATTATATATCGCTTTTAAATTTATCTGCTACATCATCAGAGATTGGTACCTTACCGACAGTAGATCAACCCTCCAAACCATGAAGGCAGAAAATCTACACAATATCGATCAAGTTAAGAATCTTCAATAACAGAAAATGCTTAGCGTCTCAATAAGACTAGATGGAAAATAATATAATAATAATAATTATAATTTTATAATAATTATAATAATAATAATAATTTAAATTTATTATATATCGGTTAGGGCATATCGAGAAAACAAAAAGTTGTTTGCACGAAGTTCTGATAGCAATAAAAACATTCTTTAGAGAGATAAAAACACTCCCATAAAGTTAAAAAAAAATTCCTTCTGTCTCCGCATCGTAGATAATTAGATATAGCTAAAAATCTCAAAACATGAAGTACTTCTTAAATTTTAACAGCAACATTTTTTTTCAGGTTTAAAGTATCAATAAAAATAGTTTAAAGCAATCGGATTTATAATTTTATAGCAATAACTCCGTTACAATATTTTTACTCTCCATGATTGACATTAAAGTTTTAAAAAATCGAAAAATGCCGACTTTTTCGATATTTTCTTATGAGTCACGGTAAATGTATCTGTTACAGGCAAAGTCCGATGTGTCGTCTCACCGCAATCTGCCTAGTCCCTCCGCGAATTGCCTGAGCGGTGTCAGGCAAAATCCGAAATAGTACTTTCACTTCGGACTGTGCCTAGTCAAATCGCGAAGTGCCAAACAAGCTCAGGCAAACTACGTAGTAAAAATAAAACCTTTGGGGTTTTATTAAATTTAAAAAAAATTTAAATTTTTATTAAATTTAATTAAATTTTTAAGATAACTTATTGAGTACATTGATCAATTTTTATTTCAATATGTTCATTCAACGTAAAATTTTTTCTAAAACAAAAATTTAAAAACTTAATATGTATATTATTAACGTAAAAAGACTTAGAAAACATAAATAATTCATTTTTAATATTTTTATTCTTCTAAGGTGTGAATGGTTTCCGAATTTAAGCCTTTTCAGGAAAAGCCGAATATTTAATATGAATTCATAGATATATATTCCATATAAGGAACCAGTCTATTATTTGCTAATAAAAAATAAATTAAATAATAAATTATTTGTCTATTATTTGTAATAAATAGATTATTCATAACAACAATGGTTTATTGTTAATTTATTTTGATGAAAAATGATTCAATATACGTGTAAAATACTTTCTATTATGAAAGATAAACTGTCAAATTTTATAGGTGAATAAACTACAATATTTATTGTAAAAAACAACTCTCCAGTAAGAAAGAGCCAGTAATAGGTGTTTTGTTTTTAAAATTGGTTATTAACATTCAAAATATTAATTCATTGAGTTCGAAAAACAAAGATTTAGTATAGCAAATAAAAAATCTGTCTTTGATTAAAATAGGTACAAAAATATTTTAACACTAACATTTAAAAAAAAACTTGCTTTTAATTTTGTATTGGTTTCGGAACTAATGGAAAAAATCTATCTCCCCACTCCCTCCCTCCCACCCTCCCACCCCATCAGTCCCTTAGGGACTGATGCTCCTACTTTGTTATCCTCAAAACGGCAATAGTTTAATTTAGTTCCTGACGTGTTCATGGAAGTTTGGAATATATTTTAATAGAAGTTCTTGACCTAATGCTGGATGTTTTTAAAAGTAATTTTTTTATCTAATGGTTTGAGATTCAGTGTACATTTCCGAATAAGTTATTTTTATTGCTTCGGAATAATATTTATAAATCAACAGTGTTTTTGAAAATTCTTAACGATGGCTGACGTAGCGGAAAATCAAGCGATGAAAATCAAATTCGAAGAAAAATGCAGTGCCCTCAAAATTGCAGAAAACTCATATAATTAGTTTTCTTACAAATTTAATGCTGATCATTTCTAAAAAACAAACTTTCAATTTCGGTACCAAATGCGACCTGTAGACTACTTTGAATTACAAGAAAATATTTCAATTAAAAAAAACAAGAATCCAACGACCAAATTTGGACCACAATTAACAAACAAAAACAAAGACATATTCTATTGTAAACTAAACAAATAAACAAAATATTTGGACATAAATAAAAAAGAGAAAAGAAAAATGAGAAGACGCCAACCACATCCCCTTCCTTCCTTTTCTCTTTCTTTCGTCTTTTTTATTTTGATTATCATCAAATTACAATAAAATAACATTCAAAATATTTTGAAAACTCTTTGATACTTGAGAATCGAAAAAATTGCATCAATTTTATTATTGGCCGTTAAATAGGATTTTTTAATTTGGATTTTAATTTAATTTAAATTGCTTAAATTTTGATATTTTAAAGTGATATATTGCTCTTTATATAACAAAAAAATTAATTTTCAGTATATAAATTATCAGTAAATATAGTTCGACGCAAGTGAATTTATACCTACATAGCAAAAAATTAATTAATTAAAGTTAATCAATGACTAAATAATTGATAATTAATAATAATAATTAATAATTCATAAATTATCATTAATAACACAGGCCAACATGGTTTTGTTGTTGGAAAGTAGAGGGTCATTTTCGAAGTAATTTTTTACTTAGAATCCGAATCCAGGGTCAGAATTAGCCCATCACATTAGGATTTTAAGATATTTGAGGTTATGTACCCAAAAAATGTCTTTTTTGGCTAATTTTGAGGTTATGTACAGAAGACAACAAATTTTTGGGGATTTTTTCTTCATCTGTATCATATAGTACTGCTCTTTCTCTTTAATTTGAAAGTCGCAGAGTTCAATTACCATTTTTCTTTACTAAGTTACGCCAATTTGAAATTACCAGATATGTCCCATTATGCCTTCAGCATTTGCTTTAAATACTTTGAGACAGATATTTTCTACTGGGTGTTTTCTCCTGTACAAATTTGTACTTGGGGGTGTTCGTGGTTTTTGATTATGAATCTGAAGTATTTAAAGCGAATACTCAAGACATAATAGGACATATCTCGTAATTTCAAATTGGCGTAACTTGGTAAAGAAAAATGTTATTTGAACTCTGCGACTCTCAAATTAAAGAGAAAGGGCAGTACTATATGATACAAATAAAGAAAAAAATCCCAAAAAATTTTGAGTCTTCTGTACATAACCTCAAATGTCGCCAAAAACGCCATTTTTGGGTATATTATTATTATTATTACACCATTAAGCCATTTCCCTTTCGGGGTAGGCGTGACTCACTCGGCAGGGGAAAGGAGTAGTGTGTGGATGGGATAGAGATT